>NC_062289.1:87342457-87645487 GCF_902655055.1 Lutra lutra
ACGGCAGCGCCGGTGGGGATAGGCGGGGGAGGAGGAGGAGCGAACCGAGCTTGGGGGGCGGCTGCACAGTCTCCGGGATCCCCAGGCCTGGAGGGGGGTCTGCGCGCGGCCGGCTGGCTCTGCCTCCCTGTCCGGTCCCGAGCGGGCCTCCCTCGGGCCAGCCCGATGTGACCGGGTCCAGCAGAGCCTGAGCAAGGAGCGGGTCCGTCGCGGAGCCGGAGGGCGGGAGGAACATGACATCGCGGAGGTGAGGAGCCCCGAGGGCCCGGCCCGGGCCTCGGCCCGGCCCCCGCCGCGTTCGATCAGCCCCGCCCGGGAGGGGGCGCCCCGGCCGGGCTTCGGACTCCCGCTCTGGGTCGCGGGGGGCAGTCTCCCTCCCAACTTCTCGTTCTCCCGGGGCCGGGGGCCCGGCGCCACCGCGCCCCCACCTCTCGGGTCCCCATTCATTTCCTGCCTCCCCGAGTTCCGGCTCCCGCAGCCCTGGGGATGCCCGTCAGGACGCGGGCAGGTAGAGCCGCCCAGGGAACCGCGGACGCCAGCGGCCCGGCTCGGCGCCGCATTCCTGACCCATTGCCTCATGAGAATTGCCTCATGGTGATTCCGAAATAACCCCGCTCACTTAGGGAGGCTCCTCGGCTCGGGACGCGGGAGGGGAGAGGAGGGAGTTGCGAGGGGCCGGGCCCCCGACGGTCGAGCCGCTCTGGGTCACTCACTCTGCCTCCCGCGTGCGTTTGGGGGCTTCACTCGGGAACTTGACCCCTTTATGTGGCTCTTTGCACCTCCGTTCCCCCCCCACCTCTCACGTGTCAGAAATGGAAAAACTGACTGTATCTGCTGCTATTAGAAGTATTTCCTTCCTCCGCGGTCTTCGCTTTGGGAGATGGGAGGGAAGGGAGCCCTATCTCTTGTTAGCTAATCCTCAACCACGGCCTCGAAAGTCAGGTAACATTAATCGCCCCCGTTTTACGGATGTGGAAACTGAGGCTCAGAAGTTTCATGCTAATAAGTGACAGGATTTTGCACCTAAGAGTCAAAGGAGGATTAGTGAATTAATGAGATCCTTTGCAGGTTCAAGATAATAATACTTCTAATAGCTAACGTTTATTTAGCTCTTACTATAAGTCAAACACATTTAATTCTCACTGTAACCCTATGAGAAGAGGAATTCTTCTTCTTCTTTCTATTATCCTGGTTCTAAAGATGAGTAAACTGATTTTCAGAAGTTAGGCAGCTTGCCTGAAGTCACTGAACCAATAAGTGGTGGAGCCAGAATCCCCACTGTTTAATCACCATGTTGCTATTATTATTTTATAACTATTGTTAATCATTTGTAAGCCTTATTTTGTTGTTGAACTGCATTGTGACCTATTGTTTTCAGAAAATGATCCTGTTATTTTGTATTGCCACTCTATATACGATTCACACATAAGACCCATTGTTTGGTCTTTTCCTTTATTGGCTTGCTATGGTCACTGTCTTAGACATTGGAAAAACTGTTTCAAGCTGTTGGGGTTATTTGAGAGAATTTTCAAAATACTGGGCATGTCTTCTCAAAATACACCTGCAAATTATTTATTTGTGGAATGAAAAGAGGGAGAGAAAACAAAACCAAAACCTCTTAGGAAGTGAGTGATTTGGACAGGTCTCCTGGCCAAGTGCTTACAAATCTGGGTAATATAGAACTGCATTTCAGAGGAACAGTGTATAGCCTCAAATGTTCTAATTCTTTAGGGAGCTTTTAAATAAAACAGTTGTCTATTCTTTAATCTGTCAAATAGTCATTGAACCTTTTGTTCCTTGTGTCTGCTGTTCCAGACAAGTAAGGATCTGCTTCTTTAGGAGACAAAAAGACTGGGGGTTGGGAGTGGGGAAGGGGCCGAGTAGTAATAGACCCTACATTGTCCAGCTTGTTAGTGTAGAATTGGAGAAGTTGGGGGTATGGCCAAAGCTGCAAGTGGCAAAGATCATTCCGTTTCTCTGGCCCTCTTATGTTATTGAAAAGAAATGCGTGCCACCTAAAAAGTCAGCTTGTGAACATAACACATGTAATTGGAAATTATTTATTATATTTTCAGATTGCAGGTTTGTTTTATTATTTTTAACCAGGTTTTTTTTTTTAAAGATTTTATTTACTTATTTGACAGAGAGATCACAAGTAGGCAGTGAGGCAGGCAGAGAGAGAGGGGGAAGCAGGCTCCCTACTAAGCAAAGAGCCAGATGTAGGGCTCAATCCCAGGACCCTGAGATCATGACCTGAGCTGAAGGCAGAGGCTTAACCCACTGAGCCACCCAGGCACCCCTTTAACCCCTTTATTGAGGTATAAATGACATGCATTAGATTACATATATTTAAGCATACAATTTGATATTTGGATACATGCACATAGTCATGAAACCATCATCATCGTGAAGATAATGAACATGTCCATCACCCTGTATGATGTTTCCTTGTGACTTTTTAAATCCCTTCCTTGTCAGGGGACCACTGTTCTGCTTTCTGTCACTACACCTTAGTTTACAAATCTTAGAATTTTATATAAATGGAATTTTATGTCTGGTGTCTTATACTCAGCATAGTTACGTTGAGATTCATCATGTTGTAGTATGTATCAAAAAGTTCATTTCTTTTTATTGCTTGGTAATATCCTATCGTATGGGTGTACTACCATTTGTTTATCCATCCACCTGTTGATGGAAACATTTGGAATGTTCTGGAGTTTGGCTGTCACAAATAGAGCTGCTGTGAATGTTTGTGCACAAGAGGTATTTACCAAAATACCTCTTGGGGGAATGGCTGGCTCATCTAGTTAATGCATATTTAACTTCTCCAGAAATTGCCAAACTTTTCCAAAGTAGTTATACCATTTATATTCCTACTAGTAGCACATTAGAGTTCTAGTTACTCCACACCTTTAACAACACTTGGTATGGTCAATTTCTAAATTTTAGCCATTCTAGTGGATCTGTCATGGTATCACATTGTAGTTTTCTTTTTTAAAGATTTTTTTAAATTTATTTGAGAGAGAGAGCAAGTGCTCATGTGTATGAGCGATGGGGGCAGGGGCAGGGGAGAAGCAAACTCCCTGCTGAGCAGAGGGCCAGATGTAAAGACCCTGAGATCATGACCTGAGCTGAAGACAGACACTTAACTGACTGAGCCACCCAGGCACCCCTCATTGTCGTTTTCATTTTTTATTTTTTTAAAAGATTTTACTTATTTATTTGACAAAAAGGGAGAGATGGCAACAGAGAGCACAAGTGGGGAGGAGAGGGAGAAGCAGACTCCCCTTGAGCAGGTAGCCTGACGTGGGGCTTGATCCCAGGATGCTGGGATCATGATCTGAGCTGAAGGCAGATGCTTAACTGACAGAGCCACCCAGGCACCCCCTCATTGTAGTTTTAATTCATATTTTCCTTGGTGACTAATGATGTTGATCATCTTTTCATGTGCTTATTTGCCATCTGTATATTTTCTTTGGTGACATGTCTATTTGATCAAATATTTTCCCCCATTTTTACTCAGTTTTTTTTTTAATTGAGATTCAAGAATTCTTTATTCCAGGGGCACCCGGGTGGCTCAGTCAGTTAAGGATCTGTCTTTGGCTCAGGTCATGATCTCAAGGTCCTGGGATCTGAACCCTTGGGTCAGACTCTGCTCAGCAGGGAGCCTGCTTCTCCCTCTCCCTCCATGCTTCTGCTCTCTCTTGCTCTCTCTGTCAAATAAATAAATAAAATCTTTAAAAAAAAAAAGAATTCTTCATTCTGGAAACAAGTCCTTTATCAGAATTGCAAATATTTTCTCTTAGTCTGTGGTTTGTCTTTCATCTTTTTTTTTTTTAAAGATATTATTTATTTGAGAGAGAGAGTGCACAGGCATAGGTGGGGGTGGTGGGCAAGAGGGTGAGGGAGAAGCAGACTCTTTTCTAAGCAGAGAACAGGGTTCAGGACTCCATCCCAGGACCCTGAAGTTATGACCTGAGCCAAAGGCAGACAGATGCTTAACCAACTGAGCCACCCAGGTGCCCCCCCTTTTTAAAATATTTATTTATGTATTTCACACACACACACACACACACACACACACACACACATACACACACACACCCATACACCCATGAGTGGGGAGAGGGGGAGAGGGAGAGGAAGAGAATCCTCAAGCAGATTCCTCAGACTCCCCCTGAGTGCAGAGCCTGATGCAGGGCTGGATCCCAGAACCTTGAGATCATGACCTAAACCGAAACCAAGAGTTGGATGCTTAGCTGACTGAGCCCCATTGTCTTTTCATGTTTTTTTTTTTTTTTAACAGTCCCTTTAGAAAGAACAGAGGTTTTAAATTTTGATGAAATCCAGTTTATCAATTTTTATTTTTATTAAATTAATTGATTAATTAATTAATTCAAAAAGATTTTATTTTTAAGTAATCTCTACACCCCACATGGGGCTTGAACTTACAACCCAGAGATCGAGAGTCATATGCTCTGTTGGCTGAGCCAGCCAGGTGCCCCTCAATTTTTTTTTTAATGGATCATGCTAAGGAATCTTTGCTTAATTAACCCAAGGTCCCAAATGTTTTCTAATAGGTTTATGATGCACTTTGAGTTAATTTTTGTATATGGTGAGGTGTGAAGATTTTATGTATGTGCACACGTATATATATATATTTTGCATATAGATATCCAGTTTTAGCACTGTTTGTTGAAAAGACTGTTTCTTTTGAATTTGTATCTTTGTAGAAAATCTTTTGTCCATTTATATGTGGGTCTGTTTCTGGAATCCATGCTGTTTCATTGATCTGTTTATCTGTCCATATGCCAGTACACATGGTCTTGATTATTGTAGTTTTATTATAAGGTTTGAGATCAATGTTCGTCTTCCAGCTTTGTTTTTCTTTTTCAAATTATTTTTAACCTTGGTATTAATTCAATCAAATAGTTATTGAACCAGGCAGGATAAAGCAGTAAGATTGGCAAAGATGCTATTCATTTGGTTGAGAGAGGGAGAGAAAAGAAAAACCTGCGAATGAAGATTACAATTTCAGGTAGTAGTAACTGCTGGGAAGGCAAAAAAGCAAAACAAGTGGGGGTAATGTTAGTTTGATGAATTTAGGAATGATCTCTCTGAGGAGGTGACCACAGGAGTTGACTCCTGAGTGACCAGTGTTATTCTCAGTTTCATTTTGCCTAATTATCACAATAATTCTTCTTGGGGGCGCCTGGGTGGCTCAGTGGGTTAGAGCCTCTGCCTTCAGCTCAGGTCATGATCCCAGGGTTCTGGGATCAAGCCCCGCGTCGGGCTCTCTGCTCAGCGGGGAGCCTGCTTCCCTCTCTCTCTGTCTGCCTCTGCCTACTTGTGATCTTTATCAAATAAATAAATAAAATCTTTTTTTTTTTCAAAGATTTTATTTATTTATTTGACAGAGAGAAATCACAAGTAAGCAGAGAGGCAGGCAGAGAGAGAGGAGGAAGTAGGCTCCCTGCTGAGCAGAAAGCCCGATGTGGGGCTCGAACCCAGGACCTGGGATCATGACCTGAGCCGAAGGCAGCGGCTTAACGCACTGAGCCACCCAGGCGCCCCTAAAATCTTTAAAAAAAAATTCTTCTTGGTGTGTATAAGATTAGACTTTGTATGCATTCTGTAATTAAAATGTCAGCATATTCAGTATACTGCTATTTCTCAACATCGTAAGTAGGGAAATGAAGGCAGTGAACAATGAAATGACTCCCCACCCACCCCCCTACAGGTGATTCAGTGGTGGCAGTACCGAATTTAGATTTTTGAGGTTGCTGGTGTGCATCACTCTGCCTTGCTCAGCTGACAAAATTGCCTGCATTCTCCAAGCCCTCTTTCAGCATATGGCAGGTCCTTTCCTTTTCCTTTTTTTTTTTAGGACTGTTTATTTATTAGAGAGTACTAACAGGGATAGGAGCAGAGGGAGAGAGAAGGAGAAGAAGCAGGCTTCCCGCTGAGCAGGGAGCCCAACATGGGACTCCATCCCAGGACCCTGGGATCATAACCAGAGCCGAAGGCAGACGCTTAACTGACTGAGCCACCCAGGCGCCCCTCCATTTGCTTTTGTTCTCTGAAAGATGATGTACGGTGACTTGAGCCAGAGAGGAGCGGAACGTTTAGCTTGTTCTCAGACTCCAGGCTTTTGGTTTATCTGTTGCTGGTCAAGTACGTTTTGTCCCAGGCTCTCCTGGTGGCCATGTTGGTTTCTCTCCTGTGGGAGTAAGTAAATGTGCCTTGCTGAAAAATAACAGGCCTTGGCCTTCCCAGTTGCGACTGGGATGACTTCATTAATGTTGTGTCCCGATGTCAGCTCCGGGTTTTGGCCAGAACTGCTCAAAGGCAGGGGCCACTGCTAAGATTACTTACCCTTCTTGCGGATGGTCAGTGCAGAGACTTAGAGAACACACAAGATCCTGAAAAAGCAGAGCCAGCTCAAGTTTGTGATTGTTACTAGTGGGCCTTAGTGTGCTTTGTCAGGCAGCTGTAGAACAATAGGATACTGTCCTTATTCCTCTTTCCCTCTGGGAAACAGACAGCACTTGCCATCTGACGCTGACATTTCTAAGGCTAGGCAGATACTGCCTCACCTTTAAGACAAGGCAAATGCTCACTCTCTGTGGGAGTTGTGGACTGTGGCCAAGGCTTTAACACCCTCAACTGGATTCAAACTCCCTAAATGGGAGCTCAGTTCACTACTGCGATTCGGAGGGTTGTGTGTATTTTGCAAACTTACATGTGCTGTGGTCCTTGACAACGTTGAAATGTGGAAGATGTTATTCATGGTTGCAAGGAGCATTGAATTCAGAGAGGGAGACAGACTTGTGTGCCAGCATCAAATGAGTTTGGTAAAGCTAGTACCAAACTGAAATAGAAATTTATCAGGAGAGGATATTCTGTTTAGAATACATATGTATATGTATACATATAAATACACTGTATGTGTCTGTATATACACACATAAATATATACAGACATAGGATATGTTGCTTGGAAAGGTAGTGGATTCTAGATGCAAGTCTTTATCCTCCCATGGAACCATTCTTCTTCTTCTTCTTTTTTTAAAGATTTTACTTATTCCTTTGAGAGAGAGAGCACAAGCAGGAAGAGAGGCAGAGGGAGAGATAGAAGCAGACTCCCTGCTGAGCTGGGAGCCCGACATGGGGCTCCATCCCAGGAACTGGAGATCATGACCTGAGCTGAAGGCAGATGCTTAACCATCTGAGCCACCCAGGCCCTCCCCATGGAACCATTCTAATGAAACATTGATCCACTCACTTAAGAATTATTATTATGGGATTACTGTGTGCCAGGCGCTGTGCTAGGCCCTCGGTATTCAGGTGTTGGGAGATAGCGAGTGTGGAAGGGCTGAGGTGGGGAAGTTCTTGGAGCACTTCAAGAGCAGAAGGGAGCGCACTGGGGATGCTAGGGAGGTAGGTGGGGACTGGACCACACAGGACCTTATGAGGTCTTCGAGGGTCATGTGGGCCATGGCGAGGAGCTTGGATTGTATTTTAAGAGCAGCGTAAAGCCATAGAAGGATGTGATCAGGGGAGTGGCATGAGCTGGTCAGTTTAAAAATATCCCTCTGGCTACTGTGAAGGAAGGATTGTAGGAGACATGAGTGGACTTGGGGAGAGCAGACAAGTGAGAGAGAGGCTTTGAACTAAGGTAGAAGCCGTTTGTAGAAAGACTTTCAGAGGCAGTTTGCTTTTGTTGCCTTGTCGTCAGAGCTGTGGTGCTAAGCACTGAAGCTCCATGAGAAGATATCATAAAGACAGAGCTATCCGCTACCATTAAAAAGCTGCCTCAACAACTTTTTTCTAGCTTGTTACTTAGACTGCTTGTCCCCATTGACTGCCCTTTCTTCATGACTTACCCTTTTCCTATAGGATATTAAAATTTAATTAGAAAAGAGGAATATTCTTATAATCTGCAGCAAGTACCAAACTATAAACTTTCTCCCCAAGGACAAAGATAATGATTTTTTTCAGAGCAGCTGGTAAGAAAGATATACCCAGTGTCACTTTATATTTAGTCGAGAAACTGAAATTAGACTTTGGATCCCTAGTTTAAATTATCTTCTTAGCATGGCAGCCTTGAATAAGAATAAGTTCCTGAAATTATTGGCCTGCTTAACTGTTTCCCCACAACACTGGGGGAAGAGGGTGCCTAGATAAAACAAAATATTCAGCATGATTGTATTTTCTTTTTGGTTCATCAGCTTTTTTTTTTTTAAGACTCACTTGACATAAGTAAGTTCCTATCCTCAGAGAGCTAAGGCTTTGCAGAATCTGCCTTCACGGACAGGGAGGGTTGGGGGTAGGGAGGTGGGTGGTTATATAGATTCCTGGTGTGATTTCCTAACAAATTGTTTAGGTTTGTAAACTCCCCTGCAGGCAGGGATTCTGTCTTTTGTTTCTTCAAGCTCGCTCAGGCTCCTGTGTTTTAGGCATTTCGTTTTGGACATTGATTTGTGGCTCTTTCTTACAAGTGGTGGTGTGTATGTGTGTGTGTGCGGGCACACATGCTTTCAGCTCCTTGGAAGAGATGGGTGGTACCTGCCTAAGCCATGTGTGACCTGAGACCCTTATTAAGTAATAACGCCAGAAGGTGGCCAGTTAGAAGGGGTTGTCAGGGGCGGCAGGTTTGCAGATGTTGGAATGAGCAAAAGGGGGACACTTTTCCTTCCCTCTCGCCCATGTGACTTTTTCTCTACTTCCTTCCTCCTGATGTCTTATCCTACCTGTTTTTTATCCAGCCCCCCCAATTTCATTCCATCAACAGCCATTAATTAAATGACTAGTATGTACATGGGAGGACTGGAAATTTATCTGTCTCTTCTCATCTGATACCCTTAGACCCGTGGTATTAATCACTTTGTTGATAAACTCAAGTGGAGTTCTGCTAATTTGCATTTTCCCATCTTTTCAGGTAATGCAGATGCATTTATGCTACTTTTTTTTTTTTTTTTAAGGTTAGACTAACCTGTACTACTTACATTCACACCAGGTGGGAAATGGGGCCAGGCTTCGAGATGTATGGCCTCAGTACCTAATATTACAATTGTTCATAATTCTTGAGGCCAGCCCCATGATATTAATTCTACTGTTTGTCTTTACCCTTCCTAATTCTAAGGGATGGAGTGAACTCCAGCTTCTCCTTAGTAGTAATAAGCACGCTACACATCAGTGATTGAACACAAATATTAAATGTAAGTGGGAAAAAGTTTTTGGGGATTACCAGTGCTTTTTGAAAAAATTGCTAAGGAAGAAGAGTTTAAAATAAATCAAAGCTCTCAAGTACATAGGTTATGGACTAGAACTTTTTAATTTCTAATTATATGCTATTTGAAATAATGTAGGGATAGCCCCTGAACCCTGAAGTTAAGTTTATTAAAAGGCAGTGTAACATAAATGATACATATGTCAGAGTGGCCTGTGTGATACTGACATAATTATGCCTGAGAAGAATCTTTCCTGCTGTTTTCCACCAGTAATAATAATGCTAACAAAGGTGATAGCCAATGTTTATTAAGCCCTTGCTCTGTCCGGTCTTTGTTTTAAATGCTGTTTACAGTTTCCCATGTAAACATCACCCTCCTCTGTTCATTCTTAATAACATGATCGGTATAATTGTAAGTTGTAAAGGAGATAATAGAGTTTATTTAATAAAGGGGTAAAGAGACAACCGTTGGCCTTATCTCCTCTTGTCGATCTACGTGATGGGTAGAGTGGTGTTTACATACACTTTCCGCAGTGGAAGTCAATTTATAATATCTTTTGCACCTTCAGCACCAGCAGGATACTCTGTGTAAGCGTTTATTTCTGTGAAACATGCAAAGGTGAGAACATGTGGTTACAAGAAGACAAGCTGTGGGTTTAGATCCTGCTTTAGAAACTTTTAGAAGTAAATAGGAGACTGTAATGGTTACATTGGCACATGGCATTCAGTAAATGTTACCGTAATTTTAACCAGCCATAAAGTATGATAGCCAATCCAACATTATTTTGTTCTTGCTGTTGGAACTGGTTCACAATTGCTGAAAAAAAACCTTTGTAATAAGCGTGGAGAGATCTTCTTGATTTCATAATTTGTAAGTTCTTATTTAAATATATAATATTATTGGTAGTAAAACTATAAATCTGTCTTCTTTCTGTCCCCATACTCTCTCTCCATGTAAGTTCTCATCTCTGTCTTCTCCCTGTCATCCCTTTTTGGTACCTAGTATAGCCAGCTTCAGGGATAAGGATGGATAACTCACTGATGATGGGAATCATGCTGGTGTCTTGAGCAAATGGATTTTTCAGAAAATTTTAAAATAATTTTTAACTTTACTTGGAATTTGTTTCAAACTTTGAGAAAAATTATAAGAATAAGAATAATGCAAAGAACATGCATACGGGTGGAATACCATTTACCCAGATTTACAACTGTTAACTTCCCATCCCATTTGCTTCACGTTTTGTGTGTGTGTGTGTGTGTGTGTGTGTGTGTGTGTGTGTAAATACACATATATAATATTGTGTAATTTTTTCTTCAAAATTTGAAGATAAATTACGTAAATCATAGCCCTTTGATCCTAAATACTTCAGTGTTTATTTTCTAAGAATAAAGTTATCTTTTTAAAAAAAGATTTTTATTTATTTATTTAACAGAGGGGAGAGAGAGAGAACAAGTAGGCAGAGGGAGAGGGAGAAACAGGCTCCCCACCGAGCAGGGAGCCTGACATGGGGCTTGATCCCAGGACCCTGGGATCATGACCTGAGCTGACGGCAGACACTTACCTGCCTGAGCCACCCAGGATCCCCATCTTTTAAAATTTTTAACTAGTAATTTTACCATCGGTAATAATCCTTTTTTTTTGTTTTTTAATATTTTATTTATTTATTTGACAGACAGAGATCACAAGTAGTAGAGAGGCAGGCAGAGAGAGAGGAGGAAGCAGGCTCCCTGCTGAGCAGAGAGCCCAGTGCGGGGCTTGATCCCAGGACCCTGGGATCATGACCCGAGCGGAAGGCAGAGGTTTTAACCCACTGAGCCACCCAGGCACCCCGGTAATAATCCTTTTATCTAACCTGTTGTATTCCAGTTGTGCCAGTTGACCCAATCATGTCCTTCATAGCATTTTTTTTTTCCTCTTCTAGTACGGGATTCAGTTGTATTTAGTTGTTAGATCTCTTTATTCTAGAATACTTCTACAACCTTTTGTCTTTTATGCTAGTGATCTCTCCCCTTTCCCCTCTTAAAATAAAATATTTCTCATTTTGAATTTGTTTCATCATTACTAGATTTCAGCCAGAGTACTATGTAGGCGATACTGTATTCTTCTGGAGTATTGTATCTCGAGATGCATGATGTCTGCTGGTGATGTTAATTATCAGTGACTACCTGGTTAAGGGTTTGTCCATTTTCTCCTTTGTATAATATTTTCCCTCTTTTTTTCTTTCTTGGTAAAGATTTTATTTATTTGTCAGAGGGAGAGGGAGAGAGAGAGAGAGAGCGAGCACAAGCAGGGGGAGCAGCTGGCAGAGGAAGAAACAGGCTCCCCACTGAGCTAGGAAATGGATGTGGAACTCGATCCCAGGACTCTGGGATCATGACCTAAGCCAAAGGCAGATGCTTAACCAACTGAGACACCCAGGCGCCCCATATTTTTTCCCTTGTAACTAATCAGTGGTTAATGAAGACACAGTGTAAGACCATGCAGGTATCCTGCTCCCCACCCCACCCCCCAGTTTCTCCCTAGACTTAGCACCCGTTGATGGTTCTTGGCATATCCAGTCTTTACTGTAGTAAGATGCTTGCTAATTGCATAACAGGGACATTTAAAGTTATACTTCAGGGGCACCCGCGTGGCTTAAGATGCTTAAGCATCTGCCTTTGGCTCAGGTCAGGATCCCTGGGTCCTGGGATGGCGTCCTGCGTCGGGCTCCCTGCTCAGTGCAGAGCCCATTTTTCCCTCTTCCACTTCTCTTGCTCGTGCTCGGGTTCCTGCTCTCGCTGTGTCTTTCTCTGTTAAATAAATAAAATAAATAAAATCTTAAAAAAAAATAAAGTTATACCTCAGTTTTATACAGCAGTAGCTTTTTAAAAACATACAGAAATATATATACTTTTTACGTACTTTGAAATATTTCTTTCCGAATTAAATTGCAAGATGCAAAAACATAAACCTGTGCCTTATCCTGACCTTCTCCAATCCAAATAATTAGGAAGGGGAAAAAAATTTAATATGTTTAGAAAAATGCAACTCATATTAGTAAATGAAAATACATATATTTCTTTCAAATATGTTTGCTTACTGGCTTTGTTGAAGGGAAAAACAAATCCAGAATATAGGTGTGATTTTTAAAAAATGCACTTAATAGAAAGAAAATTATATTTTCTTCTGACTCATAAATTAAAGCCGAAAACTAAACAGTTTATATTCTATCTACCAGAACCCTGGTAGAATGGTTGCCAAACTTTGTAGCAATGTTTATGACTTTGGTTCTTTTCTTCCAATGTCCCGATTAAATATAAAATTTCATTGCTTTAAATGGGGTTTGTTTATGGGGGTGCACAATGTGGTCTACTTTATTTAACTTGTCCTATAGAAAGAACCCTGAGCCCCTGTTTTGTTTTAGAGATAGTGCAAGGTGGGGGAGGGGCAGAGAGAGAGGGAGAGAGAATCTTTTTCTTTTTTTTTTTTTTTTAAAGATTTTATTTATTTATTTGACAGATCGAGACACAGCCAGAGAGGAAACAGGGGAAGTGGGAGAGGGAGAAGCAGGCTTCCCATGGAGCAGGGAGCCTGGTGTGGGGCTCAATCCCAGGATTTTGGGATCATGACCTGAGCTGAAGACAGACGCTTAACAACTGAGGCACCCAGGCGCCCTAAGGGAGAAAGAATCTTAAGCAGGTTCCACGCCCAGTGCAGAGCCCATTATGGGGCTGGATCTCATGACCCTGAGATCATGACCTGAGATGCAATCAGGAGTCAAGTGCTTAACCGACTGAGCCACCCAAGCATCTCATTTGTTTTTTAATATGTATTTGTTACCATGGTTATGAACACCTGCACATTCACAGATGAGGGGCACACAACAAAGCTGGGTGAAGTACTGTAAAGGTGCAAGAGTGGTAACAGAGACACAGAGAAGCAGACCAAGAGTTCTTTCCCTCCTGGTATAGTTAAGGTATCAAATTTAGGGTTTTTCAAATGCTTTGGGAGGCTTTGGGACACATTTTTGCCTTATGCACAAGGTGTCCTGGACCTGTGCATAAGGAAATTCTTTTTTTTTTTTTAAGATGTTATTTATTTATTTTAGAGAGCATGTGTGCACATACACACACCCAAGAGAGGGCAGGGCCAGAGGGAGAGGGAGGAGCAGACTCTTTGCTGAGCAGAGACCCCGACGCAAGGGCTCAGATCCCAGGACCAAGACATCATGACCTGAGCTGAAGGCAGACACTCAACTGACTGAGCTACCCAAGTGCCTCTGCTTTGGAAAAAATATTAAAATTGTAACCATGCAGATAAGGGAAGATAACCACCTTAGCACTACAAATCGGATAAAAATTGTGTACTAGAAATAATTTTTTTTTTTTTTTTGAAGAGCTAGTGGGGTAGGTCTGAAGAGAGCCTTTGCCAGCTGACACTTCTCTTCTGACAGCCTCTTGTGACACCACCTATGACCTATATCAATGGGGAACTATGGATGTGGAAGAGCCCTGACAGGCGTTCCCATCTCCCACAACGTCTGCTTTTGTCCTTCCTTTCTAATCACAAATATTTAAAGAATCATGTGTTAGCCCCTTTGTGTGGAGCTAGAGGTACACATTGGTACGGTAGCAGACAGGTTCTCTCTCTTGGGAGCTGCCAGTCAAGTCTTTAACCTGGTATTTGGATGGATGTGTGATTAGATTTCATGTTGATATCACCCAGGGGATGCTCAGGGTGCTGTGAAAAGGTGAGATGGGAGCGTCCGAAGAAAAGCACGTGCAGAGGCCACATGGGGCATACTTGAAGAAAACAGAGAAGTCACCAGAATAAGAGAGTCAAGTTGGAGGGCAGTTGGGTGGCTCAGTCCGTTAAGCATCTGACTCTCGATTTTGGTTGAGATCATGATCTCTGGGTTGTGGCTATGTGGTCAGTAGGGAGTCTGCTTAAGATTCTCTCTCCTTCTCCCTCTCCCCTTACCCTCTCATGCTCAATCTCTTTCTCTCTCTCTCTCTCTCATAAATAAATAAATCTTAAACAAAAAAGAGAGAGAGAGAGAGAGAATTAGGTTGGGGCCACACCTTGCAGGGTCCTGTGAAAATCTGTGCCTTTGTTGTAAGTATTTTATTCGGCCTAAAAACTAAATTCCTAGTTCCAAAGGTGAAACTCTTAAGGGCTGGTTCTGTGCTAAGCATTTTATGTGTATTAACTTATTTGTGTCTCACAACAGTGCTATGAATTAAGTTTTTCTAACCATAGTGAGAAACCCCAAAATCATAAAGGAAAAAACCCGATAAATTTAACCATGCCAAGGTGAATTTCTGTGGAAAAAGAATACCACAAACAGTGAAAAGTGCAAAAAGCTAAGATGAATATTTGCCACGCATATAATAAAGAATCATTTTCTGGTTATTTCAAGGGCTCCTGTAAATCAATAAGACGGAAAAAAATGCAAGAGAAAGCGAACAATGAGAAACTGACAACTCACAGAAAAGGAAGAAAAAGGGGCTCTGAAAACATAAAAAAGTGCTTAGTGTCACACAGAAATGCAAACTAGAATGGTACTTTTTTCCATGAATCAGATCGACCAAGATGAAAAAATTTGGTAATATATGCAGTATTGGCAAAAGTGAGAGAAAACAGGGGCTTTCACACTCAATTTCTGGGAGTCGAAACTGGCACCTTCTTTTGAGTGCCGCTGGGGAGATTTGTCAAAGTGAAAGGCAAACTCTTGCCAAAGCAATTTTCTGAAAATCCAATTTACGGATGTACTTGAAAAAGTGTATAATAATGATTGTAAAGGATGTCTTCTGCTGTATTGATTTTTTTTTTTTTTGGATTTGCAAATACAGTTTATTTTGCAGAAATTCAACATTATAAACAGCAGGCATCTCCCACCCCACCCCCCACCCCCGCCCTTGCCCCTCTCCCCGTCTTGCTGGGTGCAGAGCGTGCTATGCGGAGAGTGAGCAGTGATGCAGCCCTACTGCTTTGCGGGGAGTTTCAGGAGTGATGGAACCTGCCTGCACATGTCCTCCCCCCTCCCCACCCCCACGCACCTGTCCACTGCACAGCCCACCAGAGTCTGTCTGGACTACACTGGACCAGTTAAATGGATCCAGCCCAGTTCTCCAATTCCTTCATATCATCCTCTTTCTCTTCCTTCTTCTTGCTGGGTTTTGATGGTGAGGTTATAGAGGGAACATTTGGTAGAGGGACTGTTGCGGGTCCACTGATTTCCAGCAAATTCTTGTCTAGTTCTTCCTGTTCTAATTCTTCTAATTCTGCCATGAGCTCCTCCTCATCAAACCCTTCTCCATATCCTACAGGTTTTGAAATAGCTGTTGAAAGCTCCTTTGCAAGTTCTTACTGGTCAGCAATGTCCTGCCTTAACTCATCAATTTTGTCGATGGCCGTGTTGTCGTGGGCAGCCTTCATGGCCTTAGCAGCAGAGCCCATGTTCTTGAGCACCTCTGTGTTGGTCCTGGCGTTCTCCAGGGCCTCCCGCTGAAACTTGATGGTGGCTAGTGTGCCATCGATCTGCGCCAGCTGCTTTCTGTACCTCTTCCTGCGCTTCGGTGCCTAGAGGCCCCACGGGCTTCTTTCTGTGCCGGGCTTCTTGGTGCCGGTCAGCTCCTCCTCCAACTTCATCTCCAGGAATTCCTTCCTCCTACTTGGCATCTCCAACATGTCCCACAGCCCCTGGATGGCATCCTGAGGGGTCAGGCTGTCCTTGCTGGCCTTACCCCCTCCTGCTCTAAACAGTTTCCCGAACAGTGACATGGTTTCTGCTTGCCAAGCCGGCCTGTGCCTCCTGCTTCAGCTCTGCTCGGGTCCAGCACCTACTCCCCTTGTCTTTTTTTTTTTTTTTTTTTTTTAAAGATTTATTTATTTTAGAGAAAGCGAGCGCACTGGGGGAGCGGCAGAGGACAGGAATCCAAGCCCACTCCCCACTGATCTTAGAGCCCAGTGTGAAGCGCAGTCTTACAACCCTGAGATCATGACCTGAGCCAAAACTAAGAGTCGGACGCTTAACCGACTGAGCCCTTCTGCTGTGCCCCTCTGCTGCATTATTTGCAATAACAAAACCTAGGCAAACTATAAATGTCCTGTAATGGGGATTAAATTCTTGCGAGTATATTCACAACGATGGACTATTGTGTAGCCATTAAAAAGAATGTACTGCCACAGAAGGATCTTCAAGCTGTGGTAAATGAAAAATACTGGGGTGTAGATCAGGAGGATTCCACGTGTCTGTGTTCGTGGAGGCAGTAGTGTGTTTGCACACATGTATTTGTTACTATGTCCATTTTCTGGATGAGTTAACAGGAAAGTGAAATCACTAGCCCATGTTCACAGAGCTGGGATGTGAATGAGGGCTGTCTAGCTGTAGCCCATGGGATTTTTCTCAAGGCCAGTCAGAATGATGTTTAGATTCCCCCTAAAACACTAGTGAGATGGTGTAGGAAAAAGTAAAAATAAGATGAATTTCAGTTAATGTAAACAGCAGGAATGTTGATAGATTATTCCTTGTCAGAACAACCTTACATTTATTGTTATGATTGTCAATAATAATATTTAACATTTAGTGCTTAGTGTGCACCAACACTTGGACAACTAAGCATCTTGAACTTAACACATACCAAATCTAACCCTTGATTTTGCTCTCCCTACCCTTTCCATGTTTTTTTTTTTTTTATCTGCTAGAGCTTTTTTTTTTTTTTTAAAGATTTTATTTATTTATCTGACAGACAGAGATGGCAAGTAGGCAGAGATGCAGGCAGAGAGAGAGGGGAAGCAGGCTCCCCGCTGAGCAGAGAGCCCGATAGGGGGCTTGATCCCAGGACCCTGAGATCATGACCTGAGCTGAAGGCAGAGACTTAACCCGCTGAGCCACCCAGGCGCCCCCCTTTCCATGTTTCCAACCTTCTAGTTGACTAGACCCCAAACCTAGGAGTGTTCTTACTTTTTTCTTTCCCATTCCATGTATAATCCTTTAGGAAATCCTCTTGTCTACCCTGAAGATAATCCTAGTTGGACTTTTATCACTCCTCCCACTGCTGCCACCTTGGTCCTTTTACCATCATTTCTTGTCTGGATTATTTATCACAGTGGCTTTCTTAACTAACTTGTGTGTTTTCCCTGTGCAGTAGTTTGAAAGGTGATTTAAAAATGTAAGTCAGATCGTGTTGCTCCTCTGCCTAAACCTTCCAGTCCTTAACCATTTCACAAAAAATAAAGGTTGAAGTTTTTATAGTGTCTCCAAGGCCCTACATCGTCTGGCTTTTCATTACCTCACTGGCCTCCTCTGCCTGTCTGTCCCTTGCCCATTTTGCCCCAACCACACTGGCCTCTTGCATACGTGTCATATACTGTCCGCCCATTGCCTGGTATGTCCCTCTCCTGTAAACAGGCATGTTGCTGCCATGCTTCTTTGAGGTCTTGTCAGATGTTACCTTATCACTGAACCCCACCTCCCCTGTAGCCTATATAAGCATCCCCTCTCGCTGCTTTCTTCCTCTTTTTAAAAAATTTTTTAAAAAAGATTTTATTTATTTATTTGACAGAGAGAGAGAGAGAGAGAGAGGGATCACAAGTAGGCAGAGAGACAGACAGAGAGAGAGGAGGAAGCAGGCTCCCTGCCGAGCAGAGAGCCCGATGCGGGGCTCAATCCCAGGACCATGGGATCATGACCTGAGCTGAAGGCAGAGGCTTTAACCCACTGAGCCACCCAGGCACCCCTAAATTTTTTAAAAAGATTTTATTTATTTTATTTGACAGAGGGAGTGTGTGTGAGAGAGAGAATGAGCAGGGGAGAGGGGGCAGAGGGAGAGGGAGAAGCAGATTCCCTGCCAAATATGGAGCTTGATATGGGCTTGATCCCAGGACTCCGGGATCACAACCTAAGATGAAGGCAGATGCCCAAGTGACTGAGCCACCCAGGTGCCACACCTTTTTTTTTTTTTTTTTTAGGATTTAATTTATTAATTTGTTAGTGAGAGTACATGAGTTGGGGGAGGAGCAGAGGGGCAGAGAGAGGGAGAAAGAGAGAATCTCCAGCAGATTCCCTGCTGAGCAGGGAGCCTGGTTTCTGGTCTTGATCTTATGACTCTGAGATCATGACCTGAGCTGAAACCAAGAGAGTCAAGGGTTGGGTGCTCAACTGACTGAGACACCAAGGTGCCCCATTACTTTATTCCTCTTGTAGCAGTTATCACCATGTGACATTTTATTTAGTTACCCCCCCCTTTTTTTTTTTTTTAATCTCTCCATTGCAAAGAAACCCTCTTGAGGGCAGGGTTATTCTGATAACTGGCATGCGGTCCTCATAGCCTGTGTTGGGTATCCACTGTTTGTGGCATGAGTGAATTTAGTAAGCCCTCTTTTTTATTATCCCAGTTTATTCTTTTTTATTTTCGTTTTTTATTTATTTTATTTTTTGCCCAGCCCCTATTCTTTTTTTTTGAATAGCTTTAATGAGATATCACTCACATACCATACATATTTAAAGGACACAGCTCAGTGGCTTTTAGTATATTCACATACTGCACTATAATCTTAGGACATTCCCACCATCTCCAAAAGAAACCCTGTACCTATTAGCTATCCACCTTCTCAAAGCAAGCACTAATCTATTTTCTGACTATGGATTTGCTTATTCTGGATACTTCACATCAATGGAATCATAGAACATGTGGCCTCTTGTGTCTGGTTTCTTTCCTTTAGCCTAATATTTCTGAGGTTCATCTAAATTGTAGCATTTATCAGTACTTCATTACTTTTTTTTAATGATTTTGCTTATTTATTTATTTGAGAGAGAAAAAACACAAGCAAGGGGAGGGGCAGGAGAAGGAGAGAGAGAATTGCTCAAGCAGACACTGTGTTGAGTATGGAGCCCAATGTGGGGCTCGATCCCCTGACCCCAAGCTCCTGACCCGATCCAAAACCAAGAGTCTATTGCTCAGCCAACTGAGCCATCCAGGTGCTCCCAGTAATTTGTTACTTATAATGGCTGAATGATATCATACTGTATGGATTCTCAGTTTATTCTTAAATGGAACATAAGAATTATCATTGCAGAAAAAAATGATCAGTCCTTGCCTTTTTGAGGACGCTGAGTCCGAGGAGGAAAGAACTTGCCTGGGTCATGAGCTAGTAAGCGGTAGAGCCCTAATCACAAGGCTGCAGAGCTCTCCGTGCCCTTAATGAATGATTTATGACAGCTCTTCCCTCTTGCCTTTTCTCTCCTTCACTGTCCTAACACACTGTAATTGGGCCAATATTTGTAGAGAAGTCTCTTGAAAGTTCATTTGATTATCAGTGCCAAGACTCTGCATTTAATAATGATGTACGTTCCCTGGAGTATTGAATTAGCCTATAAAGGTCAGATAATTTGACTTCAGAAATTACTCTTTTTACCACAAATCTTGGTGACTTTTGGAATCCATGAAGGAAATCTTGCTGGGAACTAGAGAGGAATTCTCTGAAGTGGATGGCATTCATGGTGGACTTCGTTATTTGTGTGTGTGTGTTTTTTTTTAAAGATTTATTTATTTATTTGACAGACAGAGATCACAAGTAGGCAGGGAGGCAGGCAGAGAGAGGGGGAGAAGCAGGCTTCCCGCCGAGAAGAGAGCCCGATGCAGAACTCGATCCCAGGACCGCAGGACCATGACCCGAGCCGAAGGCAGCAGCTCAACTGACCCAGCCACCCAGGCGCCCTGTTTGTTTGTTTTTAAAGATTTTATTTATTTATTTGACAGAGATCACAAGCAGGCAGAGAGGGAAGCAGAGAGAGAGAGAGGGGGAAGCAGGCTCCTTACTGAGCAGAGAGCCCGATGCTGGGCTCCATCCCAGAACCGTGGTTCTGGGATCATGACCTGAGCCGAAGGCAGAGGCTTTAACCCACTGAGCCACCCAGGTGTCCCTATTTGTGTGTTTTTAAAAACTTTTTATTCTGAAATAATTCAAATTTATACAAATGTTGTAAGAATAATACAACTTCGGTGTACTTTTAACCCAGATTTAGCAGCTAACATTGTACACACTTGCCTCCCCCCATATATATATATACACACTGTATGTATAACTTCAGTCTGAACCATTTGAGAGTAAGTACCAGATATGATGTCTTGTTACTCTAAAATACTTCAGTGTGTATTTCCTAAAAACAGAGACACAGACATAGTTATCAGTATGCTTGTCAAAATCAGGAAATTTACATTATAATAGTATTATTATCAAATTTCTGCCTCCCCCTGGTCAGTGATAACGCCCAGAAAGAACCATGCAGTGTATTCTTGTGTCCTATTTCTGGCCTGTAATCTGGAAAGTTCTTCCTTGGCTGTCCCCTCCCCCTTCACAGTTTTGACATTTTTGAGGAGTACGTGCCTGTGAGTTTGTGGAATGTCACGCACTTGGGGTTTGTCCGATGTTCCTCCGAATTCGATTAGGTAATGCATTTTTGGCAGCAATAGCACAGAAATGGCACGTGTTCTCAGTGAGTGTCGTCAGGAGGCACATGATGCCAGTTTAATCCATAACCGGTGACGCTAACTTTCATCAACTGGTTAAGATAGAGTCTGTCAAGTTCTCCACTATGAGGTTCATGAATATTCGTTATTTGTTAATTAATAAGCATTTTGTAGGGAGGTTCTTTGAGTTGTTGTAAATACCATCCTTCCTGAAATGTTCACCCACCAATTTTAGTGTCCTCTGATGATTCTTGCCTGAATCATTCATGTGCTGGTTACCAACTGGTGATTTTCTAATCCTCTTATACCTTCTATACTGCTTATATATTACATATACATATACAGAATATTATATATTCTATATTGCTTATATATTATTCTTTGTGATTCTATTGCAAAGAGCTTTCCCTTTGTCCCCATGTATTTTTTGTTTAAGATTTTATTTGTTTATTTGAGAGAGAGAGCCAGAGCTCTAGGAGGGGGAGGGGCAGAGGGGGGAGGGAGAAGCAGGCTCCCCGCTGAGCGGGGCACTGTGGCATGTAAGGTACTCCAAGCTCATCTTACTTTTTTAGTGCCCCAGACCTGGAATCAGCTCTTTCTCCAAGGAACCCAGTTCCTTTTGTTGGAGAATGGTATTTAGAAATCATGATAACGGGGCTGGTTATGCTGATGGCTTCTGGGGTATCATTGCTTCCAAGCCCTTTTGGAAGAGAGAACTAGGAAGATATGTATGCATCTGCATGCACAAAAGCACATAGACTTGCACAGAACCATACATCTGTATTTCTGTAGCCATCTCTATATGTGTATTAAAAAACTAGAGTTTATATTGCCTCCAATTCTAATCTGGTTTATTCTGGTTTTCCCCTTTCCATATTTGTATCCCCTCTCTAATAGTGAGAAACCTGGCTCTCATTATCCTTAATATGTTTATTTATTCACTAGTTTCTTTCTTTACTTGTTTAATTCTACTCCATGTGTTCAATCTCCTGACCATACGGACTATTTTTCAGGGCGTTGGGCTTGGCTTCGTACCCATACCCCCACCCCCAGTCCCACTGACCATGCCCCTGGCCCCACTGACTACGCTAGCGGATCCCAGGATCCTTCCAAGAGGAAGTCAAGGAGGGGGGCGGTGATTAAAGAGAAGAGGGTTAAGAGGAAAGGAAGGTCCTATTTTATATTTTTATTAGCTACTCTACTCATGGGCATTTTAGCTGTCATGGTGTGGAAAGTAGTGCTTTCTGGAGCATTTCTGGAGAATTTTGGTTTTCATTGCTCTATTTTTCTCTCACTCAAGATGGTTTCACCCAAACATCACTGGCGTGGAGGCCGAAAACCTGCTGTTGACAAGAGGCGTTGATGGCAGTTTTTTAGCGAGGCCCAGTAAAAGCAACCCTGGAGACTTCACCCTTTCCGTCAGGTAAGTTGGAAGAAAAAGAGAATGCTGCAAGGGTTTTTCTGGTGGGAAATGTTGAAACCCCTCCAGGACAACTTGCTACCCTCATTGAGAGTTTGAAGGCCTGCCTGTGGGCCTGTGGTGAGGCCTGGTCTACGTGTCAGATGCGACTCAAGCCCGCTTGCAAGGCTCAGGCGTGGCCTCCTGAGAGTGGGCATGTGGGAATGCGGCAAAAGGGGTGTCATCATGGGCACTTCTTCTCCCTTGAGGAAACCCCTGAGGGTGAGGTGGACAGAGTGTTGCAAGTCTTTAAGCCACACAGTGCTCCATCCTGGTTCTAGTCATCCTGAACCTGGTGGCTTGCATTTTTCCTTTTCCTTCTGTTGATTTCTTTTTGGGAAAATTGCTTTCTAAGAGTTACTTCAGATCAGTTTTCTTTTTCAAGTAACTAACATCACTGAGGAAGTTGTGGTCCCTTTTGTTCCCCTGCCCAGTCCCGTTCTCCTCCCTCTTTCCCCAGAGGAAACCACCATCGAGAGGTTGGCATATATCCTTCCTGAATGTGTTTTTATACTTGTACTGTCTTGGTGCTATTGTGAACAATATAAAGTTGGTTTGTGTGTTTTTAGAATTCATATACATGGTCTTATTATATATCTGCTATTCTGCAACTTCCTTTTTAAAGTTTTTGAGTTCTCTGCTGATCTAATTCTTCCTTTTAATGGCCAACATAATTTACTTACTTCTTAATTAAAAAAAATAATAAAAGCAGATTCATAAAGCAGTAGAGTTATAGCTCCTCGAATAATCTAGAGGAAAGGGAATAAGTACATCAGAGAAAGTCAGTTTCTAGAAAAATTCTGTCACACTTGCTCATAGAGACATGTAACAGGATGCTGGTCATACTGTTCAAAAAACTTTAAACTAAAAACAACTCAGTGTCCCACAATAGAGGGTTGGATAAACTGGTCGGTTTATTTAGGATCCCCTTTGGGACTTGGGAAATATCTTTTTGGGTTAGGTTAGTTTTTTTGAGGAGCCCCTGTCCTTAGCTTTTACTTGTGTTCTTCTTTTTTAAGATTTTCCTTATTTATTTGAGAGAGTGCATGCGCGTGAGAGCACGAGCAGGGGGGTGGGGGAGAGGGAGAAGCAGACTTCTTGCTGAGCAGAGAGCCCGATGCGGGGCTGGATCCCAGGACCCCGGGATCATTGACCTGAGCTGAAGGTAGACGCTTAACCAACTGAGCCACCCAGGCGCCCTTGTGTTTCAGTTCAAGGAATGGATCTTTCAGTCCTAAGGATTTACCTCAGCACAGGCTTCTAACTTAAAGCTGTGTGATATTTGGTCTGTAAGAGTTTGGTTGGAGAGCATATGATAATGCTGCTGCTGCTGATAGCAGACGTGACTGAGGACTTGACATATGTACCATGCCATTGCACCACACACTGGGCACATATCATTGTATTTAATTTTCCCGACGGCCTGGGAATAAGTTCCACAATTACCTTCATTTTGCAGATGAGTAAGCTGAGGCACAGAGGTTAAGTTAGTTAGCTGGTCTCACGGCTTGTCAGTGGCAGAACCAGGGCTAGAGAATTGGTGTGATTTTTTTTTCCCCCTTTTTCCTCAACGTTTTTTTTTTTTTTTTTTTTAAATGTCTGACCTGCAGAGAAGGTGAAAGGTGAATATAGTGGACACGCACATTCTCTTCACCGGCCAGCGTTTTGTCACGTTTGCTCTTTCTGAGTATGTTTGTGTATATACTTTTTCCCCCCCTGAACTTTTTGAAAATAAGTTGCAGATAATCAGGATATTTATTTTTATCTTTATTTTATTTTATTAAAAAAATTTTTTTAGAGATTTTATTTTTAAGTACGCTCCACACCCAACGTGGGGCTCGAACTCACAATGCCGGGATCAAGAGTCTGCATGCTCTACTGACTATGCCCGCCAGGGGCCCTTATTTGCACCTTTAAATACTTCGGTGTGTATGGCAGAGAAACAAGGGCTTTCTGGACAGTTATAGAATCATTAAGAGTAATACATTTTAACCTTGCTTCAATAATATTGTCAAATATATAATATACTGTCTGTATTCAGACTTCCCTTATCATTTCAGTAATGGCTTTAAAAGCAGTTGAGTCTCTCTCCACCCTCTACCCCTCCCCGGCCCCCAGACTAGATTCAGGAGAATCTCGTCAAAGATCATTCATTGCTGGGGCGCCTGGGTGGCTCAGTGGGTTGAGCCTCTGCCTTCGGCTCAGGTCATGATCTTGGAGTCCCGGGCTCTCTGCTCAGCAGGGAGCCTGCTTCCTCCTGTCTCTCTGCCTGCCTCTCTGCCTGCTTGTGATCTCTGTCTGTCAAATAAATAAATAAAATCTTAAAAAAAAAAACAACAAAAAAACCCAAAGATCATTCATTGCATTTAATTTTTATGTTTCTAGTCTCTTTCTCTCTCCTGACCTTTTCTTTTTATCCCCACCTTTTAGCTTTTTGGGGAGTCAGGCCAGTCATTTCTTGGGTCGTCCTCCAATCTCAATTCGCTGATTGTTTCCCTATTTTCACATTCACATGAAACATTTTGGGCAAGCACACTCCAGAGCCCATGCCGGACCACCCCGTTATTTCACAGGAGGAAGCACAGAGTGCCTGTTTGGCCCATCCTTTGGTGTTATTCGGCTTAACTGCTGGATTCCGGTGCTTGCCAGATTTTTTCATTACAAAGGCGCCTTTTTCTTTTTGTAATTACTAAGTGGTCTGATGGATGATAGTTTGCGTCTTCTTCCCCAGAATTTTCTCACTTCGTGTTTTTAGCATTCGTTGATGAAGTTTGTCTGAATAAATCATTTTATGGCACCTGAAAAATTATTTTTCGAATTCTGTTATTTCTTTTTTTCTTTCTTTCTTTCTTTTTTTTTTTTTTTTAAAGATTTTATTTATTTATTTGAAAGAGAGAACACGAGCAGGGGAGGGGGTCAGGTGGGGAGAGAAAGAAGGAGAAGCAGACTCCCTGCTGAGCAAGGAGCCAATGGGCACTGGACCCCAGGACCCTGAGATCACGAGATCATGACCTGAGCCAAAGGCAGATGCTTAACGATTGAGACACCCAGGCGCCCCTCATTATTAATTTGATGTTCTAGTTGCCCCACATTTGGCTGGCGTGGTTCCTGTTATCCTTTTGATATTTCTTCAGTGATCTTTGAGTACATCCTTGCCTTCTGGCTCTGTGAGATGTTTTAGGTTATTTTTGTAGTTTTTTTCCCCCACCCCAAGCCTGGAATCATTTCGTTTCTCTCAAGAGCCTTGAGTCTTTCAATGGGAAATAGTGTTCAGGAACCAAGATTTAGAAGCTAGGTGTATTTATTGCTTCTTAGCCCTCACAGTAGACAGAGCTGGGAAATAAATATTTATATATTTTAGACCAAGTGTTCTTACTGATAGTTCCAGTTCAATGCAACTTTCTCACCTTTTCCCATTCCATATTTGTGTTTCCCTTCTCTTGTATGGGGAACCCTGCTTCCAGATGCAGCAATATATGACCACTTGGCCAATTCTATAATACAAAAATAGTTCCAGAATTACTATACCACTGTCATTTTTTAAAAAAAGATTTTATTTATTTATTAGACACACAGATAGAGATCACAAGTAGGCAGAGAGGCAGGTGGGCGGAGGTGGGGGGAGCGGAAAGCAGGCCCCCTGCTGAGCAGAGAGCCCGATGCAGGGCTCCATCCCAGGACCCTGAGATCATGACCTGAGCTGAAGGCGGAGGCTTAACACACTGAGCCACCCAGGCACCCCTGGAATTAATTTTCTTTGTGGTTGTGAGTTAATTACAAAGCGAGATTTCTGTTTGTATTCAGTGTTTTTCAGGTATTCATTTTTTTCTGATCTTTGTTGATTAAATTGTATGTTTTGAATATGTGAAGCGTTTATAAGATTTAAAAATAAAACTGTATAAAAAGGTATTTTCTGAGAAATCCCATTTTTTTTAATCTATCCCTTGCATCATTTCCATCCATCCCTGTAGGTCATCATTTCCCTTAATTTCTAGTTTATCCTTTTGTTTCTTTGTACACATGAAGTAGAATTCTATCTTTCCCTATAGTTTACTTTTTTCACTTACAGAAACCTTTTAGTAATCTTTCTCATCTTCGTAGTCAACTGAATAGTGTATAAATGTATACAATTTCCCTATAGATGGGAATTTAGTTTTTTCTAATATTTAACAGCGGCTGATACGGCTGCAGTGAATGGGATCACATTTTGCCTATGTTCTGTGCTTTGGAAAAGCTGTCTTTGGAGTGAATTCCTGGGAGGGAGGTGATTGGGGGAGACAGTAAATGCACAGGTGGCATTGCTTTAAGATTCTTCTCTGTAGTGATTGCACCGTCTTGCACCACCAGTCATGCACGGGGGGCCCCGTTTCTCCACAGCGTCACCATTTGAGTGTGGTCACGTTTTTCCTTTTCATTAGCTTGATAGATGAGAAATGGTGTCTTTGCGAATTTTAATTTTTATTTCTCTCAGGATTGAAGGTGAGCATCCTTTAGTGCATGTAAAGACCATTTGTATATCTTTTTTTGAACTTAGAACCATTGCTTTTGACAGTTGTGCAACACGGCCAACTTTCACTTTTTCTGTTTTTTTGTTTATAGCCGCTGTTATAGGTGTCCGCGTGCCTCTGTGTGTGCGTGTTTGCATGCGTGTATGCATGCGTATATGATGTGATTATTGTTGTGGTTCTGTGCAATCCAACCTTTATATTATGTGCCCATGCTTAAAAATTGATCATTATGTTACCTTATATTCAGTTCATCAAGGAAGATGCCCCCTCCCTTTTTTCCTCCTCCTCCCACTCTGCCTTTATAATCTTGAGGAAAAAAAACACAGAAAAATACATGAAGTTACGTATAATCACTCATGTTGTATTTATGGCCATCTTCCCTTCAAAATAGAATATAAAATAAAACAGAATTTCCCTTTACTCACTGTCCTTGATCCTGTGCTTCCTTTTGTCCCATTGGCAGCTAGTCTCATTGGCAGCTAGTCCCATTGGCAGCTAGTCTCTAATGAAAATTTAATTTTTCATTAAAAAAAAAACAAAAAAATATATGTATGTATGTATGTATGTAATATAGTAACATTACCTGGAAATAGTATTTTCACAATAAAAAATATAGCACATATATATGTGTGTGGGTATGTCTGTATCTTAAATAATCTATAGTATTACTGTGTGTGTGCTTACATTTTCATAAATGGTACATCTTGAGCATATCATTCTATGCTGTGCTACTTTCATGCACGACTATGTTTTTGAGCTCTGTCTGTGTATTAATGTCGTTCATACCTGAAATATCTTTCTTTGTGTTATGGCGTTAAGTAAAGGCTAGAAATGGGAAGCTCAGATGTTCAAGTGGAGTCGGATATAGTTGACCTGAAGGTGAGGGTGACTGGAAGGACCCTCTTTACCCACTGGAGAAGGTTGTCACCAATAATTAGAAGTAAGGTATTGTCAGGAACATTTTGGGATGGTTTTTCTTATTTTCTTTAGTCCCCATGTTCTTTTTTATTTGGTAGAAATGTGTTTATATTTTCCAGAGGCTTCATCAATAATCTGCAGGATCAGACTAAAAGCTCATATAGGTCAATGGTTATCATTTTGGAAGTGCTTGGCCCCTTGGTAATAATGAGTGTCCTTGTGATGTATTCATTTGTTCAGAAAACTGAATGGAAATCACAGGCTGCCTAGGCTAACTAAAATACCAAGTTTTATTTATTTAAGGTTTCTTTTAAGATTTTATTTATTTATTTGGCGGAGAGACAGCGAGAGAGGTAACACAAGCTAGGGGAGTGGAAGAGGGAGAAGCAGGCTTCCCGCTGAGCAGAGACCCCGATGTGGGGCTCAGTCCCAGAACCGTGGGACCATGACCCGACCTAAAGGTAGACACTTAACGACTGAGCTACCCAGGTGCCCCTAAAATGCCAAGTTTTAGAAACTTTTGATCAATGTTTTGTCACCTCAATGGGAAAACATTTTAGCTATCTTGTGCTGGAAACTGTCAGTTGTCTGTGTTTTTAAGGTACGATTAAGGTCTGTGATTATTTAAAATATGATTTAAGGTATTATATACGGTATTCTTAAGTGTACAGTGACATGAATTTTGACAAATGTATTTATTTATGTAACCAACACCGTAGTCAGAATATTTTCATCACCCTAGAAGATTCCTTTGTTCCCCTTTCTAATTTCCCTCCTTCTAAGTAGCTACCACTATTCTCTAACCCTATAGACTAGTTTTGCTTATTCCGCAAGTTCACTGACAAATGAGGTCATACAGTACGTATTCATTTGTGCCTGTCTTCTTTCTCTCTCTCTCTTTTTAAAAAGATATTATTTTTAAGTAATCTTTATACCCAATGTGGGCCTTGAACTCACAACCCCAACTCACATGCTCCCCTGACTGTGCCAGTCAGTCACCCTTGGCTTCTTTCTCTTAATGTAATGTTTTTTGAGATGTATCCCTGTAGTTGTATGTTTTAGTGTTTTTTTTTTCTTTAATTACTGTGTAATGTTTTATGGTGTGAGTATCTAACTATTTATCCATTTTGATGATAAATGTTTGAGTTTCCAGGATTTTTCTATTCCACAAAAAGCTGCAATGAATATTCTCAATTCTTTTTTTTTTTTTTTAATTTTATTTTTATTTTTTTATGTGACAGAGAGAGAGATCACAAGCAGGCAGAGAGGCAGGCAGGCAGAGAGAGAGAGGGGGAAGCAGGCTCCCCGCTGAGCAGAGAGCCCGATGTGGGGCTCGATCCCAGGACCCTGAGATCATGACCTGAGCCGAAGGCAGTGGCTTAACCCACTGAGCTACCCAGGCGCCCTGCAATAAATATTCTCATACCAGTCCTTGGGTAGCTATACAGTTTCATTGGGGGGGGGGGGGGCAAAATACTTACAGTGTTTTTATTGGATTAGAAGATAGATTGATGTTTAATATATGTGTCTCTATTAATTACTGATGAGAAAATTATTATCACTTAATATATGCAATTTGATAGGTTAGACTTCCAAAATAGAAGTTGTAGAAGGGAAAGGAGCCAAGAAACAAAGCCCCTTGGTGTTGAAATGGTTGACCGTGTGGTTTTCACTCACCACATTTATTACAGGAAAAGTATAAACTGGCTTCTTGGGTGTGTTTCAAGGTGTAGGCGGAATCTGATACCGAATATGACATCCATTTATACTATACTTCATTGGTTTTTGTTTTCCCCCTAATGGACTCTTGTAGAAGAAATGGCGCCGTCACCCACATCAAGATTCAGAACACTGGTGATTACTATGACCTGTACGGAGGAGAGAAGTTTGCCACTTTGGCTGAGTTGGTCCAGTATTATATGGAACATCACGGGCAATTAAAAGAGAAGAATGGAGATGTTATTGAGCTTAAATATCCTCTGAACTGTGCAGATCCTACCTCTGAAAGGTCAGTGACTGTGGTGCATCTCTTTGATGCTGTAGGTGTTGTACGAATACATCGTGGGGCCTTGGCTTTATCTGTTTCCCAAGAGGTCATCTTTGTAACTAAAGTTCAGTTTTCCTGAAGCAAGAACCACAGGATCAAGATTATTTTCTGAGCGCCCCCTTCTGTAAAAGCTTCGATCAGTATTCCTTACACTTAGTTTCGCAGGGCTCTCAGACAATTCCTGTGTATACTTGGTGCGTGCAGTCATTTTAAGATGACTGAACTTGAGTTGATCATCTCTGAGAGCTCTGAGAGCAAAACAGCTGCTAAGGGAGGCGCCAAAACAGCCGCAGTGCCTGTGCTCGCTCCCGACCAGCTATGCAGCGGTGCCACCAACAGATGTCAGCTTAAGCTCAGCAGCTGAAAAGCGGAGCTCAGAGGATTTTTCACCAGTTCTGTTCTGTTGTGTCCACAAATGTGGGAGAATGACCTTGCCTAGAGGGAGCTAAATGATTTCAGAGGGCCTCTTCCCCTTGTATAGGAACCAAGCTGATGAAAGCCAGGACTTGACTTATTTTTATTGATTTTATTGGTTTTCGACATTCCCAGTCTCCTGTCTGACTCAGGACACATTCAGGGTCTCTTTGTTAGGTTTGTGTATTTTATATCTCCAGGCAGCTTTCTTCAGCTTGCCCCTTTATGTCAGTGCTCTTCTAGGCAGATTTGTTTCCCCAGATACCACTGCAGCTTCAAGCAAAAGGCTATTGGCCAACTCAGTTTATATCCAAATTTTACTCTGTTCGGTTGAGTGTGGATGAAAAATAACTCAAAGTATATTCCTCTAGCGATGAGCCATTAGTGCTATCCGCCACGATCGTGCTTGCTCTCTCACCAAGGTCCTGGGGCGAAAAGACACATTAGTCATATAACTATGTTAAGATTTTTTAAAAAGTTGGTTTTTGTTTATTTATTTAATCTCTACCCCCTCCCTCCCCAGCATGGGGCTTGAACTCATGACCCTGAGTTCAAGAGTCTCAGGCTCTTCCAACTGAGCCAGCCAGGTGCCCCTCTAAAATGTTTTTTATAGTACCTTTTTTTTTTTTTAAAGATTTTATTTATTTATTTGATAGGGAAAGAGAGAGAGAGAGACAGTGAGAGAGGGAATACAAGCAGGGGAAGCGGGAGAGGGAGAGAGGGTGCTTCCCACCGAGCAGGGAGCCTGATGTGGGGCTCCACCCCAGGACGCTGGGATCATGACCTGAGCCTAAGGCAGAAGCTTAGCCACCCAGGCACCCCAAAATGTTTTTTATAGTATCTTAGAGTAATGTCGTCTTAGAGTCTGTCCTCTCATGGTCCACATCAGGACTCGAGTACTGGGTAAAAATGCTTATTGCTGGGCTTCTGTCAAACGAATGTATTGCTATCTCTGGAGGCATGGGAATTCACATTTTTAGCAAACTCCCTCACCCTTTCTCTAGATGTTACATGCTTTTAGAGCTTGGAATGATAACCCAGTATATAGTCCAAAGATACTGACAGCAACCTTCGAGGCTATTGGAAGTATTGGTTGGAAATGTTAAGAAATTTGGAATGCTTAAATTAATTTATAGTGAAAATCCTTTTTTATGTAGTATTCACATCTAAAGCAAGGGCAAACATTCAAATGATTTTTTTGTCTCTATCATGACTTTCTATTTTAATTTTTTTTAAAGATTTTATTTATTTACTTGAGAGAAAGAGAGCATGAGTGAGGGTGGGGGGGGTTGGGGGAGTGGGGAGGGGCAGAATCAGACTCCCCACTGAGCAGGGAGTGCAGTGTGCGGCCCAATCCCAGGTTCCCCAGATCATGACCCAAGCTGAGGGCAGATGCTTAACTGACTGAGCCACCCAGGCACCCCCATTTTAAGTTCTTTAAATGGCTGTGATTAAATAGTTGGTCCTTTTGGAGTAGGGCATGGAGAAAACACAAAGTACATTTTTAAAAAAAGATTTTATTTATCTGACACAGAGAGAGAGATCAGGATCAGAAGTAGGCAGAGAGGGAGGTGTGTGTGTGGGGGGAAGCAGGCTCCCCGCTGAGCTCGATCCCAGGACACTAAGACCATGACCTGAGCCTAAGGCAGAGGTTCAACCCTCTGAGCCACCCAGGCACCCCACAAGGTACATTTTTAAGAAATGGGAGATTTAAGAGAAAATAGGAAAGATTGAGGGCATTTGTTTACAAATGACTGTGGGATCATTTGAAGTTTAATGGTTATTCTTTTTTTTTTTTTTAAAGATTTTATTTATTTATTTGAGAGCGAGACAGTGAGAGAGAGCATGAGGGAGGAGAAGGTCAGAGGGAGAAGCAGACTCCCCATGGAGCTGGGAGCCCGATGTGGGACTCGATCCCGGGACTCCGGGATCATGACCTGAGCCGAAGGCAGTCGTCCAACCAACTGAGCCACCCAGGCGTCCCTGAAGTTTAATGGTTATTCTTAACATCTTTCTCATTTTTCCTGCCTGCTTGGGATGCAAATTGTCCCACATGGGATTGGCCAGTCTCTTGGAGGAATGGATCTGTTTTTTAATTGTGTTTAGGAAAGCTGGCTATATATGTGGAAGAATACTGTGAACCCGTGGCAAAACTCAATTGATTTTCATTTAAAAAAATTTAGGTGGTTTCATGGACACCTCTCTGGGAAAGAAGCAGAGAAATTACTAACGGAGAAAGGAAAACACGGTAGCTTTCTGGTACGAGAGAGCCAGAGTCACCCCGGAGATTTTGTTCTTTCTGTCCGAACTGGTGATGACAAAGGGGAGAGCAATGATGGCAAGTCAAAAGTGACCCACGTCATGATCCGCTGTCAGGTAAAGTCCCGCTTGAACCACAGCTCTGGCAAAATGTCCTCTTCGGGTGATTCTTCTGCTGGAGGAAGACAGATATCACTTCCGAAGTCAGATTTTCTGTGCTCAGGCACAGGCTTATATGCTTTCAGAACATTATTTATTACAATTATTTCATCATTTCAGAACTTTATTAAATTATCTCTTTCCAGTCTATCGCTGGCAGATTAAGTCATGCCTCAGAGCATCATCTTTTGCCCTGTACTATCTGGTCTGTTTGGGCTGGAATCAGCCTCAGTCTCCCTGTTTCTGAAGTGATGGCCTTGGCTCCTCCTGAGGGTTGTCACAGTCTGGCCTCATACTGTATTTGCCTTCTTTTTGGAATTCGTGCATCAAGGCTAGGAGAATTGAACTCTCTCTCTCTTTCTTCCTTCCCACCTTCCTTCCTTTCCTTTCCTTCCTTTTTCCTTCCTTAGATTTTATTTTTGAGTAAGCTTTACACATAATGTGGGGCTCGGTCCCGTGGTGAAGAGTCACATGCTCCACCAACTGAACCAGCCAGGCGCCCCTGAACTCTCTATTTCTTGTTTTTTTTTTTTTTTTTTTTTTTTAAAGATTTTACTTCTTTATTTGTCTGAGAAAGAGCACGAGAGAAAAGCACACAAGCAGGGGGAGCGGCAGGCAGAGGGAGAAGCAGGCTCCCTGCTGAGCAGGGAGCCCAATGCCGGACTCGATCCCAGGATCCTGAAATCATGACCTAAGCCAAACGCAGGCACCTAACTGACTTAACCACCCAGGCATCCCTCACTATTTCTTGTTCTTAGTGTGGTGACAGGACTAAGGACTAAGGAAGTTAATTCTTGTGTCAAACTTTCCTAAAAAGAAACTATTTACTTATTGCTTCAGTTTTTAAATTAAATTAAATATATATTAAAAAAACCCCAGCTTTACAGACCATTCAATTCACCCTTTTAGAGTGGACAGGTTTTTGGTATATGCACATATTATCCAACTACCGACACTAATTCCAGAACATTTTCAGCACCCCAAAAAGAAGCCCTGTATCTATTACCAGTCACTCCTCATTATTTCCCCTCCTTTCACCTCTCAGCATCCACTAATCTACTTTCTATTTTTATGGATTCGCCACTTTTGGATGTTTTATATAGATGGAATCATGTAATATGTGGTTTTTGCCTCTGGTTTCTTTTACTTTGCATACTGTCTTCAAGGTTTATCCATATTGTGGTGTGTGTCAACCAACTCTTTATTGTCAAAATATTCCATTATATGGCTAGAGTACATTTTGTTTATCCATTAAAAAATTTATGGGCGTTTGGCTATTATGAATGCTGCTATGAACATTTTTGTACAGATTTTTGTGATACTCTATTTGGTGAGACAACATCCTCATATTTTCTTTTAATTTATAAAGTACAGTTTCCTTTAGTTCTTTGAACATATTTATACTAGCTGATTTCAAGTTTTTATCTGGGCTTTCTCAAGGACAGTTTCTACTGAGTGCTTTACCCCCCATGTTTGGTCCATACTCTCCTGTTTCTTTGCATTTTTCCATTTTTTTGGTTGGAAACTAGACATTTTAAGTAACATAATGTGGTGATTCTGGAAATTAGATGCCATCTTTTCCAGGGTTTGTTGTTGCTACTTTTTATTGTTTCTGTAGTTATTGTTTCTCGATTTTCATTTATTCTTTGCTCTCTGTAGCCACTGAAGTCTTTGTTTTGTTAACATAGAGGTCAGTTAATGATTGAACAGAGATTTCCTTAAATGCCGTGAACCATTAAGTCTCCCAGCCTTTGCCACGGGGGCTGTGTGTGTGTGTGTGTGTGTTGGGGTACAGTTTCAGTGTTCTGGCAGATTATAACTCTGCCTTAGCCTTCACTTTCTGTTTGTACAGAACCTCAAGGTCAGCTAGAGGTGAAGATTAGCGTTTTCTTGGATCTTCCCTGAACGTCACACAGCCCTGCACATACACATAGCCTCCTAGCTTAAGAATATGTCAGAGTCTTTTTTTTTAACTGTTAATTTAAATTCCAGTTAGTTAACATACGGTGTAATATTAGTTTCAGGTGTACAATACTGATTCAGCTTGTCCCTTCAAAAGCCAGTGCCCATCACAAGTGCACTCCTTAATCCCATCACCTATTTTTCCCCCATCTTCCCACCTGTCTCCTCTCTGGTAACCATCAGTTTATTCTTTATAATTAAGAGCCTGTTTCTTGGTTTGTCTATGTCAGAGGTTTTCCATGCCCTCCGTGGACATTGCTTAGATTTTCCTTTTTTCATTTTGGTCCGTGTTTTATTTGGCTTAACTGGAATCGCCAGTGTGGGCTGCTGTGATATGAATGGTTGCTGCGGATTGTTTTGGACGGATCCCCTGAAGACAGGGCTCTAAGTCAGGTCAAATAAACAGAGGCTCTGAAAACAGGATTTTTCCAGGGAGATGCTAAATGCCCAATACAGGTATATCTCAGAGGTATTATGGATTCGATTCCAGACCATTGCAGTCAAATGAATGTTGCAATAAAGCAAGTCAAATTAATTTTTTGGATTCCTGGTGCATATAGAAGTTATGTTTATGCTGTACTATACTGTAGTTTATTGAGTGTGCAGAAGCATTGTGCCTGAAAAACAATAGACAGTATACTTTTCTTTTGGACGACATACCTTAATGAAAAAATACTTTGTTGCTAAAAAGTGCTAACCATCATCTGAGCTTTCAGCAAGTCATAAGCACTGATCACAGATCACCATAACAAACAAATATAATAATAACGAAAAAGTTTGAAATACTGAAAGAATTACCAAAATGCGACACAGAGACACAAAGTGAGGAAATACTGTCAGGAAAATGGCTGTCAATAGACTTGCTTGATGTAAGGTTGCCACAAACCTTTAATTTGTAAAAAAATATTTATTTGTAAAGTGCAATAAAATGATGTTTGCCTATAGGGATTATTCTCTGGGGATTGGTCTCTTGAGAGAGCTCCAAATTCATTCTCTTCCCCTCCAGCTGTGCGAGGTTGCTGGCTTTCACAGCTACCATGATTATGAGGCTGTTGGTTTTCAAGGCTATAGAAGAGCTAGAGAGAGATACATGGGAATATAGGGCAAGTTAAAATGTCATCGTTTGCTCCTTACCAAGATGCAATCATTTTTCTTGAATAAATGGTCCTTGGAGTGTTGCAAGTTCTTGGTTAGTTTCCAGAGTTCTGAAAAATTTGATGACAATTTTTACTAGTTTTTTTTTTTTTTTTAAGAATTTTTGTATGTTTATTTGTCAGAGAGAGAGAAGAGCACACAAGCGGGGGAGCGACAGAGGGAGAGGGAGAAGCAGACTCCCTGCTGAGCAGGGAGTCTGATGTGGGACTTGATCCCAGGACCCTGGGATCATGACTTGAGCCAAAGGGAGATGCTTAACCGACTGAGCCACCCAAGTGTCCCTTTACTAGTGTTTTTGTTGCTTTTATTGAAGAAAGGATTTTCAGAGGTCTTTCCTTTGTCATTCTGAAAGTGCTTCTTTCCTACTCTATTTATTTTTATTTATTTTTTAAGATTTTTAAAAAATATATTTATTTGACAGAGAGAGAGAGAGAGATCACAAGTAGGCAGATAGGCAGGCAGAGAGAGGGGGAAGCAGGCTCCCCACCGAGCACAGAGCCTGATGCAGGACTCCATCCCAAGACCCTGGGATCACGACCTGAGCCGAAGGCAGAGGCTTTAACCCACTGAGCCACCCAGGCGCCCCTGTTTCTCCTTTCTTTTAACTTCTTAATTAACTTAGGAAGGGGACAATTTTTTGTACCCTATTGCTGAGCGATACTTGGAGCTGCTCACACCTCCCGGTCACCTCTTTCACTCTGGCTCGGCCTCTCCAGTTCCATTATCCTTGCTTCCTCTCCTTTGTACTCCTCCAGCTGTTTGATCGTGGAGGGGGAGAGTCAGTCTCTGCGGTTGGGAAAAGCAATAATTTAACATAAAGGTAATAAGCAGGATTTTTTTCTTGTCTTGAAAGGAACTGAAATATGATGTTGGTGGAGGAGAACGGTTTGACTCTTTGACAGATCTTGTGGAGCATTACAAGAAGAATCCCATGGTGGAAACACTGGGCACAGTACTACAACTCAAGCAGGTGAGCATATGGAAAGCTAACGCCCCATCTCCTTGTAGTGTTACAAAAAATCCCAACATAGAATATTTCAAATAGAGAGTAGTAAAGTAATCTCATGAACTTCCCCACACTCATCACCCAGCTTCAACTGTGATCAGCTAACCAAGGCTTGTTTCATTGTTCCTGTGCTCACTGCCCTCCTCCTGTGGCATTTGGAAACAAATTCTAGATATTACATCATTTCCGTGATTATCTCCAGGTGTATCTCTAAAAGGCCTCATAGAGTTTTTAAAGCAAGCTTTTCCCAAGTTTGCATCTAGATCAACCTTTGGTTACCTTTGGGTTATTATACTTAACTCACTTTGGAGTAATTGCTATCTTGAAGTTTACCTAGTGGCAGATTATATCATCGCTCTAAGTAATATTGTAGTCTATTTATAAAGAAAAATAGGTTTGAATATTAGCAGGGTAAAGTGTGTGTGGAGATTGAAGAAAGACATATTTCCTTACAAAACGGAAAAGAAAGTGAAACTGTATTTGAAAACTTTTATTGTGAATTACTGTGTCCTTTGAATTTCCTGTCCTTGCCTTACAAATGATCAACATGGAACTCTTTTTTTTTTTTTTTTTTGCATTAACACTTTTTTTTGTAATACTTTCTTCATTTCACACCAACTGCTGAATTTGATTAGCCCCTCAACACAACACGTATCAATGCTGCTGAAATAGAAAGCCGGGTTCGAGAGCTAAGCAAATTAGCTGAGACCACAGATAAAGTCAAACAAGGCTTTTGGGAAGAATTTGAGGTAAGTTATTAAAAAAAATTTTTTTTACATGAGTTATTAAATCCTATTTTTAATGAGAGAGAAGTTGGCCCTGTATTTGGAGTTGGATCTAAAAGACCTGAATCTGTGTTCTTTCTTAATTCAGCCATTGATTGACATGGAACAAGTTGCTGAGGGGGCTTCTTTGAAATAGAAGGGCATTGTGTTCTGGGAGAAGGGAGTTGGCAGTTAATATTAAATGAATGAGCCAATAGCTCCATTTGCCTCTTTTGGTTTGGACTGCTGGCAAACACCCAGAAAAACAAAAGGATCTAATTCCTTTGGAAGATTTCCAGCACGGGCTGGCTTCTTTAGAAAGAATCTATAGCCTTATTGCAGTGAACAAGTAAAAGTGAAATACCTCATGGCAGTTTTAATTTGGGAGTTGACATTTATAACTTTGGGAAGTTAAGTGAACTGATTTTTTTCCCTGAAACCAACTTGGGTAGGAGAATGTGTCCAGAGGGAATGTACTGTGTTCCTGTTCCATTCTGGTATGTGACTTGCCAATTTGTATCATAACGTCATTCTCTCTCTTCTCATCCATTGGACTGCAAACTTCCTCAAAAACAAGAGTTGTACCATACTTACCTTCATAGTTCCTCCTAGCCTGTGGCACAGTGCCTAGTACATGGTAGAAATTCCATAAATAGTCGTTGAATGGGTGTTTATATTTAGCTAGTATTTGTGTCAATTTATTATTACTCTTCTCTTTATGGGAACAGTAGACTATGCCATACTTTCTATAGGACTTTAGACTTAATAAATATTTGTGGGATGAGTGAGTGAATGGCCACATGAAGTCTTTGAAACCACAGTAGGGCAGATCAACTTGTTGAGATAGACATAATTTCCATTTTACAGAGGAGGAGCTGTTAAGTAAATTGTCCAGGGTCTACACCACAAATACCAATTGTACTGTGGCATTGAGGTTGAGTGCACAATAGAGTGGTCCTAGTCCTCGCTCCACGTTGCTGAGCAGGAACTTGAGCTCAGGTTTATTCCTTCATCCCAGGCATGGGGTTAATCACCGAGGACATTGTGGCGAACAAGACAGACAGGGTTTCTGTCTTTAAGGAGCTTCCCTCTCTAGTTGAGAGAGGGAAGACAGTGAGGGAGGGCATCACCAAGAAAGTGATGGTCAACATAGTGAGTCAGGATTTTTAAACCTCAAGCTCAGTGCTCTTTTCATTCTGTCCCACCAGCGGAGAAAATAAAGGGCAGCATTTCCATTCATTTTAATTACATTCACTTTATTTCATTCATTTCATGTAGTCTTCATAAAGCCTTATGAGGTACGATGGATAAGTACAGAAATTTTACAAACCTTACGTTAAAATTTGAATGGAGAAGCTATTTTTCAAAACTTTTTATTACACAGAATTTCAAATATATACAAAAGCGGAGAGAAGAGTATAATCCTAAAAATGTGTCTGTCACTGAGCATTAACAATAGTTGATATATGGCCAGTCTTTTAAAATTTTGTTTATATATGTATTTATTTATTTAAAATATTTTATTTATTTGTTAGAGAGAGCACAAGCAGGGGGAGCACCAGGCAGAGGGAGAAACAGGCTTCTCACTGAGCAAGGAGCCCGATGCAGGAATACATCCCAGGACCCTGGGATCATAACCTGAAGCCAAAGGCAGACGCTTAACTGACTGAGCCACCAGGTGGCCAGTCTTTAATTACTCCCCACTGATTCCCTGAGCCTTGGCTTATCTTTTTTTTTTTTTTTTAAGATTTTATATATTCATTTTTAGAGAGAGAGAGAGAGCGCAAGCAAGAGCGGGGGGAGGGACAAAGAGAGAGGGAGCGAGAGAATCTCAAGCAGATTGCTCACTGAGCATGGAACCCTACACGGGGCCTGATCCCACAACCTTGAGATCATGACCTGAGCCAAAACGAGGAGTTGGATGTTCAGCTGACTGAGCCACCCAGGTGCCCCAGCCTTGGCTAATTTATTTTTTTTTTTTAAATATTTTATTTATTTATTTGACACAGAGGCACAGTGAGAGAGGGAACAGAAGCAGGGGGGGTGGGAGAGGGAGAAGCAGGCTTCCCACTGAGCAGGGAGCCCGATGTGGGGCTCGATCCCAGGACCCCCGGATCATGACCTAAGCCGAAGGCAAAGACTTAACAACTGAGCCACCTAGGTGCTCCATCCTTGGCTTATCTTGACGCCAATTCCATGTGTTTTTTCATCCATAACTATTTCATTTCAAAAGATTTTAACCAGAATATCATTCTCACACCTAAAACTATTAACAATAATTCCTTAACATTAATGGATGTCATTCACTGTTCGCATTTTCCTGATTGCCATGTGTGCACGTGCGCACATACACAGTTTGTGTGAATCAAGAACTGCTTTTTCCTGTTTGATTAAGAAAAAGTTTTGAGGGGCACCTGGGTGGCTCAGATGGTTAAGTGTCTGCTTTTGGCTCAGGTCATGATCTCGAGGTCCTGGGATGGAGCCCCATGTCGGGCTCCCATCCCAGTGGGGAGTCTGCTTCTCCCTCTCCCTCTACCTCTCCCCCTGCTTGTGTGCTCTCTCTCCCTCTAATGAATAAATAAAATCTTAAAAATTTTTTTGAATGTAATATATAAAATAGATTTGTATAAAGAACCCTCTTGCATCATTATCAGCTTTGCCAAATATTATTATTTTATTAATAAATAATCTGTTTATGGAATTCTTAAAAATTAATCAAAATACTGTTATACATCTAGAAAAAGTAAAAGCTCATCAAATACCAGTATATCATGCTAGTTGTTTTATAATTAAAAAAAATTTATTTGTTGGATTATGAGTCAGATAAGCTTCACACATCTCTCTCTCTTTTTAAAAAATTTTTTTAAAAAAATTTTTATTTAAAATTTAAAATTTAAATTTAAAAACAATTTTTTTTAAAAATTAAAAAAAAATTTTTAAAAAAGATTTTATTTGTTTATTTGACAGACAGAAATCACAAGTAGGCAGAGAGGCAGGCCGAGAGAGAGAAGGGGAAGCAAGCTCCCTGTCAAGCAGAGAGCCCGATGTGTGGATCAGGTCATGATCCCAGGGTCCTGGGATCATGACCTGAGCTGAAGGCAGAGGCTTTAACCCCCTGAGCCACCCAGGTGCCCCCCCAAAAATTTTTTTTTAAGAATTTATTTATTTATTTGACACACACAGAGAGATTACAAGTAGGCAGAGAGGTAAGCGGAGAAAGAGAGGGAAGCAGGCTCCCTGCCGGGCAGAGAGCCCTATGCGGGACTTGATCCCAGGACACTGAGATCATGACCTGAGCCAAAGGCAGAGGCTTAACCCACTGAGCCACCCAGGCGCCTCTCACACATCTTTCTCTTTTGAAAGTCTTCTGTTTCTTATATTTTGGCTCCCTTCCATCCTTTCTTCCCCCCTTCCTTCTTCTCCCTCTCCCTCGTCTGTGTGTGTTCAGGCTGCTACAGGCGGGGTAGTTTATGAACAGTAATGTATTTCTCATGGTCCTGGAGGTCTGAGGTCAGGGTGCCAGCATGGTCAGGTGAGGGCCCTCTTCTGGGTTGCAGACTTCTTGTATGCTCACATGGCAGAAAGGATGAGGGAGCTCTGTGGGGTCTGTTTCTCCCTCTCTTTATATATAGAAAGAGTGCACGCACGCATGTGAGCAGGGAAGGAGGGCAGAGGGAAAGTAGCAGAGGGGGAGAAGAGAGAGAATCCTGAAGTTAATCCTGTGACCCTGAGATCATGACCTGAGCCAAAATCAAGAGTCGGATGCTCAACTGACAGAGCCACCCAGGCAACCTTGGGGGGGGTCTCTTTTATAAGGATACCCCACCTCATAATATCGTCACCTTTGGGGGCTAGAATTTCATTCAACATGAATTCTGGGGGAACACAAGCATTCAGACCATAGCACCCTCTTTATTGTTGTTGTTAGAGAAAGCAGGTGTGTTGTCCTGGAAGTTCTTTATGGTCTGGATTTTGCCGAGTTGTGATTACTAAAAATAGTTTAAAATTTTTTTTCCATTAAAGAGCAACAAACCCAACATGTCTTGGGGTAGATCCTTCAGAGATGGATAGTCTCATTCCTAGGCTTTAAAGTCGCTGGTAATAGTCCTCTCTGTGTGGTTGTAATTAGGTTATGGGTTTCATTTTAGGTTTGGGTCTTAGAAATTTTATTCGTAAGTATATGAAATGTTGCCTTTGATCCTAAAGTCAAACCTAAAAAGTGTATTCAGAGAAATCTACCTGATTCCCCTGTCCTTTTCTCCCTTTATAGCCATTTTTTCAAAAAGTTGTAGTGTATCATTACATTTTAAAATACAAGCAAATATGTATGTATTTCCATATCCCCACTCTTTCACAGATAAACAGTAGCGTAACTTGACACGTTTTTTCTCAGCCTTGCTGTTTTCACCTTCCTGGAGATCATCCACAGTATTATCTGGAGACAGTCTTCATTCAGTTTTACTGCATAGGACTCCATATGTGGACGTACCATCGTTCTTTCTGCCTATTGATAGGCATTTGGATAATTTCCGTGTATCACAGAGAAAACACAGGGAGTGGTCTTGTGCCTGCATCTTTTCCTATTTTTGCTGACTATTGTTAATAGTAACATTTTTAAATGTTTCACTTTAAAAAACACAATGGTTGTTATCATTAATTTTTATTATGTTATCGTACACAATTTTGGTTAGTATATTTAAAGTCTAAAAAATACCACTTTAATTAAAATTGAAAGATATCAAACCTTCTTGGTAAAGATAAGAAATAGCAAGCTACTATATGATCTAGATCCATGTTCATCTTACACATTTTTTTTAAAATGGTAGCCGAGACGATCATTTGTACACACCACTTTTCCTTTACAGTGACTATGAACTTTCCAAAAAAATGACATCAGTGAGGTGGGTGTCTATCGTAGTGGTGGGTTTTTGAACACTAAGTTCACTTGGGCAGTGCTTAGGGAAACAAAGTCAAATCGTCCCAGAGAGCTTGTGGCAGTAGGGGTGTTTTCATGATCTTGTTGGTCGGGTCAAGATGTGAACTCAGAACAACTCCTAGCCTGACCTTTCTGGCCTTGGAAAAAGAACGATTCTACATGCTAACCTGATGATTTCACGCTGTGACATTTCAAATTCAGGTCTTCTTTTATACATCATTAACGGCAAAGGGGAGATTGAGTTGGCTTTTGGGAGAAATGGAAAAAACAAGATCATGTCTGTTCTCTGTAGAGATCAGTCTGCTGTGCTAAGTTGTTATTCACTGTATCAGAGTTACTAATGTTAACTCTGATAACCAAAGCTAGATCTTTCTGGATCTCTTAGGTACCTCCTGCTCAAATCTAGTTAATTAAAAAAAAATGCCCTTTGAGGTTGTGGCCAGGGGAATATGGCTAAGAACAGAACCAAATCATTATAGAAAAAATTAGATGTGTGGAACTGGAGACACACTATAAATCCTTTGAAACTGAAGTTTGATCCCAACGGCAAGGCAGGAAGACATTATTGTTTTGGCATCGTTCTTTAGTTGTTTCCTGGGAGGTGATAAATTTGGCATCAGTTCCTTCTTAACCATGTGTTCTGATGGTCTTTAAAAGTGAACCAGAGGGGGCACCTGGGTGGCTCAGTGGGTTAAAGCCTCTGCCTTCAGCCCAGGTCATGATCCCAGGGTCCTGGGATTGAGCCCCACATCGGGCTCTCTGCTCAGCAGGGAGCCTGCTTCCCTTCCTCTCTCTCTGCCTGCCTCTTTGCCTGCTTGTGATCTCTGTCTGTCAAATAAATAAATAAAATCTTTAAGAAAAAAAAAAAGTGAACCTTTCCTAACTTAACTCTGACAGCTGTGTTTTGTTTGTCTCTATGCCCGACTCTTTGTTATCCGTAAAACTGTGTGTCCTTTCAGGTGTGTTACCCCAGAAGACACTTACAAATTACTTCCACGTTGGACGCATCTTAAATAGAGTCTCTTGTGAAGCGCTTTGAGTCTTTTTTCTTTTGCTTCTAAAATAAATTCAGGTTGTTGATCTTCTAGGGTATGTTGTAGGATGAAGACGTTGTGACCCCAAGTCTGATTTTTTCCTAGAGACTGCCCATTTTTGGTCTGTGTAAACATCTTGTGTCTCTGGTATATCTCTGCTTTTAAATGGGAAGAAGCGGTTAATAGTTCTATATTTGTTTGTAATGAAGTAAAGTTCTGCTGAAATGAGATACTTACTACATAAATGAAAAGGCAGGTTATGATCTTAGAATTCTGTGCCTGCGATGTGCCTTGTCTGCAACCTGAACTCAGCCCTTGTGCGTCTTGGTGACGTGCATACTGCGTGGCTGCATTTAGAGGGTCTTTGCACTCTCTTCCAAGTATTTTAATACTTACAGTGTAAGGTCATTGGCTTTTACTTGGAGAAAGACAGAAAGTTTGTGCAGGGTTCTAAGCATAGGAGGGATGTGATCATGCTGGCTACCACATGGGACACCCTGTGTAAGGGGCAGACAGAAGCAGGGAGACCAGTAAAGGGGCAAATCACAGTAATCCAAGCAGGGAAATGGCAGTGGTTTGATTCAGGGTAGCAGCAGCAGAGGTGGCTGGTTTCTCGAGACATTTTGAAGGTGGAGTCGATGGATTGTGTGGTACAACAGAGTTGGGGCAAAGATTTGATCAAAGTTTTTGACTTGAGCCATTGGTAGGATGGAGTCACAATTTATTGAGATGGGGAGACTGGGAGAATGGGTTTGGGGGCAGGTGGTCAACTTTCATCTTGGACTTGTTAAAGTTTGAACTGCCTGTTAGACATCTGATGGGAGTATGATTGTTCCTGTGGTGTTATGGGTGGGCTTGACTAGAATGTTCCTTTCTCACTTCACCTTACTACCACTCCTCAGTTCCCAGCCTCAGGGTCATTTTTTCAGGAAAACCTTCCTGGATCCCTCTCCGCACGCCTGGATCGGTTCTTATTACACGTGCACCTAGTAGCAGCCCTTTCCTTGATAATCCTTGCTGTCCTTGGACTTCATGGGCACTCTCTGTGGCTGTTGTTTTCATGCTTGTCTCTTGTACCGTGAATTCACAGAAGCAGATGACGTTACTAGGTCTGTTGGAGTAACAAGAGGTTTTGCTGAAATGGAAACCATAAAGGTGAACAGAAAAAGAGAGAGAGTTAATCCTGCTATTTAAGGTCTCCTGTGTGCATATTATCCTAAGGAAAGAACCCAAAGCAGCCCATGGGCCATACAAGGACAGGTAGTCCTGTCTTATTTCCTGCAGCCCCCATGAGAGACTACAGGAGAGCCTGGTGCATGGTAGACGCAAAGGATGTGTTTGTATTGAGTGTTGAATAGAAGTTGTTTTCAGGGGGGAGAGAGAGAGAGATTGGTATTGGATTCAGACTGTATATTCAACAGGGAACAGCTTTCTGATGCTTAAAAAGTATGAGGGAATGTTCCAGGCTTTGCTTTGAGATGTGCCTCCTTACTCCCATGCAGTTTTCATGGGGAGGCCCTGCTTGAGGATTATGAATGCACATTTTAGTCTTCGAGATTACACACTTACATCTACACACTTGCCCAAGAAGATCTGATTCAGGGTGGCAGGAATGAATTTCAGAAAAATTTTAGCTTTGAACCTCCTATTTCGGACTTAAAAATCAGAAAAACCAAACCCACAACACACACCCATACAAACACCACACAACATCATATCAACTGGGGTTATTTTTTTCCCAGCGCCGTAAAGCTCGTTTTCCTTAGTAATTTGCTTTTTGTTTTTAAAGCCCATCCTCCTCCTGTTACGCAAGCCTCTCTCTCTCTCTGTCATGGTCTGAAGCTGTTTTCAGTTTGTGGGCATTGCAGTCATTTCCCTGACAGCTACACAGATGTCCTGGATCCTGCCAGCAGCTCTGCCAACCGACGTGTCTCCAGGAGGAGCTAATGCCTGTCTTCAAACCCACAGTCCGGTTTGATTTCCTTAAAGTGATTACATCCTGCTCAGGGGAGCTATAAATTCTACTTGGAGACACTTCGGTTTTATGGAAACAAGACTTTAACTGCACCCCAACGCTGTGTCTAGAATCATAATTCTGGCTGGCGATCTCTATTAGAAATCTTCCTTCCCCTTGGTGGCTGAGCCCCACTGCCCCTGAACAACAGCCCCCTGCCAGGGCTCTAGCCTTGTGCTGAAGAAGGTGCCGGGATGGCAGGCTGGAGCCGGAACCAGGATTGCCCACGTCGGCCTGCGCTCCCAGTTGCTTAATAGGAGACCCGCTGCCTTCCTGTGGGCAGAGTACTGCTGCGGTTCGAGGCTTTATTCTGCAAGCTAAAGGCTCTGTTCTGGAGAAATTCTTTTGTTTCCTTTGGACTCTTTCTCTTTTGGCCCTCTCTCTGTTCTGTTCTTTGCCCCTCTGGTGTCAGGTTTTTCTCTTTGGAGTTGGGTCATTTTGCTGGAGCTGCTTGACATCTTCCCAGAGCACAAGACCTGCAGGTGCTTTCGGGGGCTTCCCCATCTCTGCCTCACGTTTCCCTTTTGCCCTTACACGACCTTGCTTCTTTCCATTGCTGCCATCGTTCTCTGTCTTCTGCATCGAGGGGCCCAGTGCCGCGGCCTCAATTTCTTCTGAACTCCTGCCCGTCTCACCTTGGGATGTGACTTCTTCCAACGTACTGAGCGAACACTGGCGGCAGACCCCAGTGGCTTTCTTATTGTGTCATAAATAGTCTTCGCTTTAGCCTCTCTTTCCCAGTGCTGTTTTGGAGACCACTGTCCAGCTCCGCATTCCCACGGTTTGCTTTTCTTGGTTTCTGTGACCTGTGACAGCATGTACCTGGTTTCTGCCTCCTTCCCTTCCTTGTGCCTCTTGCTGTTCACTGCTTGTTCTCCTGACCGGCTAACTCTGCTGGTTCTCGAAGACATGGTCTGGGCCCTCCGTTCATCTTTTTTTTTTTTTTTTTAAGATTTTATTTATTTGACAGACAGAGATCACAAGTAGGCAGAGAGGCAGGCAGCGAGAGAGAGGAGGAAGCAGGCTCCCTGCCGAGCAGAGAGCCTGACGTGGGGCTCGATCCCAGGACCCCGGGATCATGACCTGAGCCGAAGGCAGAGGCTTTAACCCACTGAGCCACCCAGGTGACCCTGGGCGCTCTGTTCATCTTGCTTGAAATTCGCTCTCCGCTGGGGAGCACATGCATTCTCAACCTATGCTGGTTACCTCGAAGTTTATCGTGCTTCTGAGCTCTGGTTTTGCCTTTTATTTTATTTTATTTTTTAAAGATTTTATTTATTTTTTATTTTTTTTTAATTTTATTTTTTATAAACATATAATATATTTTTATCCCCAGGGGTACAGGTCTGTGAATTGCCAGGTTACACACTTCACAGCACTCACCATAGCACATACCCTCCCCAATGTCCATAATCCCACCCCGCCTCCCAACCTCCCTCCCCCCATCAACCCTCAGTTTGTTTTGTGAGATTAAGACTCACTTATGGTTTGTCAAGATTTTATTTATTTATTTGACAGAGAGAGATCACAAGTAGACAGAGAGGCAGGCAGAGAGAGAGAGGGAAGCAGGCTTCTTGCTGAGCAGAGAGCCCGATGTGGGACTCGATCCCAGGACCCTGAGATCATGACCTGAGCCGAAGGCAGCGGCTTAACCCACTGAGCCACCCAGGCGCCCCTGGTTTTGCCTTTTAAATTATGCCTTCTACCTTTCTTGGCTGTCCTGTGTCTTCAAATTTGAGTATTCAAAATAGGAGTCAAGTAGTCCCCCTACAAACTGAATAACCCCCTTTATTTCATTGTCTCTGGTGCTCAAGCTGTTTACCCTTTGGCTCCGTGGGCCAGAAGGAAGAGCCTCTCATCGTTCCTCTTTGTCCCCTTCTCCCATACCTTGCCACTCACCAAGTGCTGTTGAATCTTCTTTCCTAACATCTCTCTGCTCTTAGAGGATGGAAGGAAACTAGCACTTATTGTCTACTTGGTGCTGCGTAATGGGCTAGGGTGCATGACCTCATGCATGACCTCATTGCATCCGTGGGCATGCTGAGGGAGCAAGGTGCCTGCTCAGGGCTGCTCAGGGAGGCTGTGGCAGAGGGGTCTCGCTGACACCAGGGATGCAGGCTCTCATCACCCCAGAAGACACAAGTTGTTCTTTCCCCCCTGTCTGATCTTCATTTACCTTTCATGTGAATCTGCATTCAGCATTTCTCCTGTCCTTCTTTGCTCAGAAACCATTAGCGGGTCCCCATTTCCTACCCGAGACATAACTTTTGCATTTTGATGAAGAAACTAAAGCCCAAACAAAGTGAGAAACTTGTCCCCATGGGACACATGGTTGACGGTGCACTTCCAGTAGACTTGACTCCAAGTCCATGCTTCTTTTCAGTCAGCTGTTGAAGAGTCTTCTGCTTCATTGTCAAGGCCCACCATTGTTTTTCTGACTCTCTGCATCTAACCCCATTTGCTACCACTTTCTAACACACAGCTTCTAGACTCATCTGCCATTCTCCTTCACCTTTTTTTTTTTTTAAGATTTTATTTATTTATTTGACAGACAGAGATCACAAGTAGGCAGAGAAGCAGGCAGAGGGAGAGGAGGAAGCAGGCTCCCTGCTGAGCAGAGAGCCCGACGTGGGGCTCGATCCCAGGACCCCGGGATCATGACCTGAGTCAAAGGCAGAGGCTTTAACCCACTGAGCCACCTAGGCGCCCCCCCTTCACCCTTTAGTAGCTCTGGCCTCTTTGCGACGTTTGCTTGCCTTCTCTAACTTGCTGGGATGTCTTCCTTTCTTCCTTGGACCAGTCTCAATACTTCATCTCCTTCAGGCCTCAGCTCTTTCCAGAAACCTGCTTCACTTAGTTTTCATGGATCTCATTTGCTAATTCCACACCACATAATTAATTCCACACTTAATTATGGATTTGTCTTGACTGTTTGGTGCAGTTTTGTGTGTCAGAACCTATTCTTCTATAGGGACCGTGCCTTTTAATTCATTTTTCTTCTGATTCTCCACCTTCTTGGGGAAAAGGGGACAGGGCTTACGATAGGCGGCTGGACGGGGGCCAGATCTTGGGTTAGTTCTGTCTGTCATCTTTGTAAGTGCTTGTCTATCATATGGGGCCTTCTCTGGTGACGGAGTCTACAGCTGCCCCTTCATTCCCAGCTGGTGCTGTGGACGCATTGAGGACAAGCTGCCCCAAGTCCACTGCACAGAAGTGGTGACAGGCCGTGCAGCGTGGTGTCAGGAAGTGGGGGCTTTCACCCGCCCGTGGTGCCTGGTGACACTGCAGAGTTTGCAGTAGAGAGGACGGGATGAGAAATTGCAGCGTTCCTCTGCATAGGGGACAGATGCCAAAGGAAAACAGAAGTTCATTCAGACCGGGTAGAAGGCCTGGTTTTGGATCCTGCCCAGGTGGTTACCGCTGTCTTAATAATTATTCACGGCGTCAGAGCCAGGGAGACCATCTGCCCGACAGCCTTTCTCAGCTCCCTCTCTGTCCTTCAGGAGGCCATGGCCAAGAGTGGGGTGTATGTGGGGGGAGAGCTCATAGGAGCTTTTACGTTTTTATTTATTATTACTTTGTTTATAAAAACTCTTCCTGTATTATCAAAGTTTTCAAACACCCAAAAGTAGAGAAAATAGTGTGATGGACCTTCTTTTTCCCAACACCCAGCTTTGACACTTACCAACATTTTATTAATCTTCTTTCCTCCATCTCCACCCATCCCCCACCTCATCCATCATATATACACCCTTGTAGTTTTGTTTTCTTAATTTTTAAATTTTTATTTATTTATTTTTAAAGATTTTATTTTATTTATTTGATAGACAGAGATCACAAGTAAGCAGAGAGGCAGGCAGAGGGCGGGGGAAGCAGGCTCCCTGCTGAGCAGAGAGCCCGATGCAGGGCTTGATCTGACCTGAGCTGAAGGCAGAGGCTTTAACCCACTGAACCACCCAGGCACCCCTGTAGTTTTGTTTTTAAAAGAAAGGTAAATTGGGGTGGCTGGGTGGCTCAGTGGGTTAAGCCTCTGCCTTTGGCTCAGGTCAAGATCTTGGCATCCTGGGATCAAGTCTTGCATTGGGCTCCCTGCTCTGTGGGGAGCTTGCTTCTCCTTCTCCTTTTCTGGGTAACCCCCCCCCCCCACCGCCAGCGCTCTTGTCACGCTCGTTCTCTTTCTCTCAAAATAAATAAAATCTTAAAAAAAAAATAGAAGCAGAGTAATTGTACAGTTTGGTGTGGCCTTAATGGTTAGTGGCGTTATTTTTTTGATTTGTCCCCGCTGCTCAGAGCAGTGCAGGCAGAATGATCATTGGGCTGTCGTTATGGTGCTTGGCGATGCGAGGCTCTGCCATTTTGTTTGCTGTCTGTCTGTCTCTCCTTGATCCTGCTCCATTTGGATTCATGGCATTCTGGTCAAGAGTCAGGTCCAGTGGTTTCAGTCAGGGCTCTGGAAGTCATGTGGGGGTCTCCTTTGGTCATTACAGTAAGTGGGGAATGCTGCTACTGGCATTTAGGCCGGCAGGGGCTCCAGGGAGTGGGACTCAGGGGTGTTCACTTGTCATAAATGTCAGGGGGTTGTTTTTGCACTGTGAGCACTTGTCCCATTCACCGTTGGTCATGTTCCTGGGCACTGCTTCTTCTTCTTTTTAAAAAATATTTTATTTTTAAAGTAATCTCTGCATCCAAGGTGGGACTGGAACTCACGACCCCAAGATCAGGAGTCACAAGTTCCACCAACTGAGCCCACCAGGCGCCCCAGCTCCCGGGCGCTTCGGAATGTACAATGTGGAGCAGGGAATCGGCTTTCTCTTGGTGCCTTTTAAGGCTTACAATCTGATACAATCCGTTTGGCTCTAGATCTGTTTTGGCTCGTGCAATCAGGAGACTGTAACTAGCCTCTAGCATGTTTTTAAGGGTTCATCGTTTGATCCAAATTCTTTGTTTGTAATACTTGGGCAAATGGGGTATCTTGAAGTCTCTGTCCCAGCTTTACATTGTCCCCTTTTCTGCCTGTCATTACCATTAGCATCCCTGCCACTGCCCAGTGGAGAATGCGGATGGAGACACAGTGACATTTAGCTTGACAGGTCGTTTGCAGCTTTCTTGTGCCCCAGGGACTGCTGGTGAGAGAGAGGTTGTGGAAGATAAACCACTGAAGGGCTGTAGCCTGCGGGGGCCGGCTTATAGGATATTCTTCTGCTGCTTCCAGCCATCAGCCTGGTGCACCCCATGGCAGGTGGTAGCTGATTATCTCGGGGGCAGTTAGGGAGCCTCGGTGGGCAGAGCATGGCCAGTCACCCTTCTGAGTTCTTTTTGTTTTCAGCCGCACTCTAGATGGATGGCAGCCTTCCTCTGCGGGAAATGCAATGTGTTCAGACAACTTGGGCCCCAGGCACAGATAAGAATGGACTAACGGGCACCGAGGAAAGAGCTGGGGGGAGACACACAGTTAGTCATTCATCTGTGACAGCTGCCAGCCGCTGCTGGTTAGCACGGATGGTGCCCGGGGTGCAGGTGCTCTGGGCTTGTCCTTTCTGGAAGACTCTGGGGCCGATAGGCCTGTCTCAGCCTGTGTGCTGTGCAGACCCCAAATCTGCATGATAGAGGCGATTGGTAACTGGACGCAGGATGAGGGGAGCCCCTGGTCGACCTGGGGAGAGGGTCCAGCCAACATGCGTGTTTCTGCACTTTTCCACGGTAATCTCACTTAACTCTTACGCCATCCCTGCGGGGTAGGTAATTAGGACTGTTCCCACGTGACACTCGAGGAAGCTGAGGCACAGACAGCGAAGCAGAAGCTGAGGTTAGAGGCAGGCCTCCGTGAGCTCAGAGAAGAGTGTGCCTTGTTCTGAGAAGCCGAGACTTGGGCTAAGTGCTCGCTTGAGTGCCTCACTGTCACGCTGATTTTGAATCAAGCAGCTAATTATTTCCTAGCGCCCCCACCCCCCGCCCCGGCCCCGCCGCTCTTTATAGCTTTTGTAGATGTTGTGTCTCTTCACTTGTTTGACTTTTAAGTGGCTGAGTCAGTTTGCAGTGTTCGAGCTGCTTTGTTGAGCCTCACCTGCCTGTCTGAAAATCACAACTGAACCTTTTTTCCTAACGTGGCGACATCACTCGGGAAGACTGGCTCACAGTTCGGAGGAAATGCCAGCCCGCAGGAAGGCACATGGCCTTAATTACTTAATCTGGGCTCATTTTAAAAATTGGAATGACCGTCTCGTCATCGGAGTTCTGTGTCCGTTGTATTTTATTCCTGCCCGGGCTCCGGCTAGCTAACCACCTGTGCTGCGAGCCGTGTGTCAAGGCCAAATGCTGCATTTTCGATCCGAGAGTCAAATAGCAATTTAAAATCCTGACTTTCGTACCTGTCTGTGAAATTCACTTAAATGGAATGGAAAGACAGTGGGCTGCTTGTTATGAAACATCGACTCTCACTCCTGGTAGAAACCTTTACGAGCTGGGATTTATATATACATATACAGCACACATATATTTTCTTCTTTTTAGTTTGCCTTCCACTTTCTTGATTTGCCTACTTGTCATTTCTGCTTACAGATTAGACTTTTTGGGAAACTAATGGTCCCTTAAAGAGGTACATTTGGGGCGCCTGGGTGGCTCAGTTGGTTAAGCATCTGCCTTTGGCTCAGGCCATGATCTCAGGGTCGTGGGATTGAGTCCCGTGTCGGGCTCCCTGCCAGTCGGGGAGTCTGCTTCTCCATCTCCCTTTGTCTCTCTCCTCGCTCCTGTGCACTCTCTCCCTTTCTCTCTCTCAAATAAATCCCAAGTCTTTAAAAAAAAAAAAAAAAAAGAGGTACTTTTAATTTTGAAAATAAAACCTACCCCTTCAACATGCTGCTGCCTGGCTTGTCCACCTTGCTGTCTGTTTCTCCAGAGGATCCTTTTTGCTTCCCCATGTCTCCTCTTCCGCTGGGGCTAGTCCCACTGTGGCTGCCTTGTTTAGTCTCTCCCTGATCATGTTCCCCACCTCCTTTCCCTACAGAAGTGTCCCTCTTGACCCCTTCCAGGAATCTAACATTCTCTTCCTCATTCTCTGGCTGGGAGAAACCTGGGGAGTGGGTGTTTGTGTAGACGCAGGCTGGCTGCCTCGTGCGCTAACGTGGGTTTTTGGCATAGGAGGAACAAAGCTTGCATGCCCCCGATCCAGCCGTACCCAATACCTCTTCTGTTGGAGCTTGCTCTGAATTAAACAATGGTAAAAATAGGCAGCAGATCATAAAGTCAAGAGCCTGATCACAACTGTTATTTATATGCTCTACACTGATGCTCATTGGCTTTCATTCTTTTTTTAAGTTTTTTTTTTTTTAAAGTAATCTCTACACCCAGTGTGGAGCTTGAACCCACAAACCCTGAGATCAAGAGTCACATGCTTTTCTGACTGAACCAGCCAGGCACCCCGACTTTCATGCCTTTTTTGTTTTTTTTTTTTTCAAAGACTTTATTTACTTGAGAGAGAGAGATAGTAAGAGAGAACATGAATGGGGCATGGGGAGAGGGAGATGTAGGTTCCTCACCGAGCAGGGAGCCTGACCCTGGACCTGATCCGAGGACCCCGGGACCATGACCTAAGTCAAAGGCAGATGCTTAACCGACCGAGCCATCCAGGCACCACTCCCCCCGCCGACTTTCATTCTTAGTAATTGTTACTTTAAAAGGTTTCTCTACTAATAAATATTAACTCATTGTAAAAAATTTAGGCCAAAAAAGTGAAGAAAAGGCCTTCATAATCCCACTACCCTGAGAAAACAATCCTCATTACCTTTTTGATATATAGTCTTCTGCCATTTCTTAGTTACATAGGCGAATGCAAACATATGGCTTATGTAATAATACTGTTTTGGAAGTCTGACCTTCTTTTCACTTAACACTTACCCTGATCATTTTCTCAAGGCATTAAAAATTTTCCTAGAATGTCTTTTTAAATGGCCGCAGAACATTTGTTTGTATGAATTAATGGCAGTGTTATACAGGCAGCCCTTTCTGACCGGAAATTGTTTTTGGCACTGTCGATGCAGTTTTAAGATCAGCATTCCTGTAGCTGTCGCAACCCTGAATCTTTCCTAGGATAAAATTCTTACAGCAGAACTGCTGAGCCATGCTTTATTTTATTTTTTTTTTAAAGCTTTTGACATGCAATAATATTTACTTTTTTTCCTCTCCAGACACTACAACAGCAGGAGTGCAAACTTCTCTACAGCCGAAAAGAGGGTCAGAGGCAAGAAAATAAGAACAAAAATAGATATAAAAACATCCTGCCCTGTAAGTAGTAATGTTCTGTTCAGTAACAGTGACTCTTGGAGTGTTGGCTTCCTCAGTGTCCCTGTAACTTTTCTTGTGCGCCACGTGCCTCCTCAGAAGATCCGAGGCCTTAGCCCCTTTCAGTTGTGAGTGGTTTCCAGAATCGTCAAACATGGTGGGATGGTTGACGTTTACCGCGTTCCTGTGCTGCCCGTCCTGGGTCAGACTGCCACCAGGTGATCCTTGTGTGGGTTGTTTCCTTCTGTTAATTAATTTTATATGCCTAAAAGGCTTGCCATCTCCCAGGGTCAGGCCACACCAAGACCCTTAGGGGGCCCAGGCTTGTGTCCTTGCCCTTCGTTCAGCACTCAGCCTGTGGGGCTTGGGGAAGGCCCACCTCCTCGCTGGGACTCCATTCCCTCTTCTGGGGAATAGGCAGTCTCCCCCCAAGGACTCTTCAACTGCTCTGCTCCCTGAGCTCTGGAGCTCGGGTTACAGGAGATATAGGTACATACCTACACTTAGCTTGAAAAGGACCCAGAGGTATCCATAAGGCGTTTAACACCCGAGTGCTGCCCAGTAGAGCCCAAGCCGAGCCACAGAGAACAAGGGGCCTGGAAGGATGGCGGTCTTAGGTGAGGGCCCCAGAGATGGCAAGAAGGTTGTCGTAGCCCCTCTTTCCTGAGGGCTGACCCTGTGCCAGGCTCTGCATTGGTCTCACTTACTTCTTACCCCAGCATAGAAAGCAGACGTTCTGATTTTCCCAGTTTTATAGACCATTTCAGCAAGGTTGCAAGCAAGGGAGAACGGGCATCGGAGCCCCCAGAGCCACGGTCTTAGCACCATGCTCTTTCTCGGAGGGATCTCCAGAGGGGCTGTGCAGGGGCGGTCTGCTGGGGGGGAAGGGAAGGAACACTGAGAACTTCTTTTGATTTATATCCTTTATCTAAAAAGAGAAAGAAAGAAAAATTTAAATCTGACATACAGATTGATGGCAGTGCATGCATAATGTATTTACCAACTTAAAAATAGGGCTTGTTTGTATATGTATGTGTATATATTTCGGTGTTCAAAAACTTCACAATTAAAGTTTATTGGAATGCGTGAGCAAATTTGGTGAGCACTGCAGTAATGTCTCATCAGATCCAAGCCATTTTGTCAGGTATCATAAACCCAATTGTGCTTGCGTGCGTGAGTGTATGTGTGTGTGCCTGTGTGTGTGTGTAGCATGGTCTTTCCGTGTACATAGGTACACGTACATGGTACATATGTATATCGCATCAATATGGTTATTTGAGTTGTGTGTAGGTGAGGATGGGAGAAAGTGGAGGCGTTAATAGTAGTGAGAAGAAGTGATAGGAATTTGCAGAGAATCAATCTGAGTCACAGCATGGTCCTCATGACCTTGGGGAAGCCTCATCCTGTTGATGTCTAAGTTTCCCTTTCTGCTCAGGAGACCTAACGGAACTCGATAGGAAGATGCAGGGATGTAGGAAAAGGTGACGGGAACAATAGGATGCAGTATTTGAATAGAGTATCATTGCCTTTTCCTCTCTTAAAAATCCCAGTCAGGTGCTTCCTCTTGATTAACGTCTTATTTCTTTAGAGATGGGGAATCTGAGACATGCAGCTGTATTACTAATTCGCATTGTAAAATAATTTTTTAAGAGAGGGAAGGTGGGGAGGGGCACAGGGAGAGGGAGAGAGAGAATCTCAAGCAGGCTCCATACCCAGCGTGGAGCCTGACGCGGGGCTCCATCTCACAACCCAAAACGAGTTGGACACTTAACTGAGTCTCCCAGGAGCGCCCCACTCCCCATGGTAAAATGAGTTGCTTAGGTAGAGCGCTCAGACTCCTCTATCAGTCGTGTTCTTTTGTACGGAATTTAGTCAGTTGATACTATCAAAATCTTACCTTCTAGATACGTATTTCATTCTGCTTCATTAAAAAAAAACAACCCACCATTTGTATTATGGAAAGTTTCAAATATATTCATAAGTAGACAGAATAGTATAAAAAACCATACATACCCGCTGCTCTGCTCTGCGTGTTGTCAACTCATACCCAGTCCTGTTTGATTTATACTCTGAGCCACTCTTCCTCTCTCCCCAAATTATGTCGAAGTGAATCTCAGGCATTATGTCATTCATCTGTACTTTACTCTTCCTTTTGTTTTTTAAAAAAAAGCCACCTTTTTTATGGGGCGCCTGGGTGGCTCAGTGGGTTAAGCCGCTGCCTTCGGCTCAGGTCATGATCCCAGGTCCTGGGTTCAAGCCCCACATCGGGCTTTCTGCTCAGCAGGGAGCCTGCTTCTTCCTCTCTCTCTGCCTGCCTCTCTGCCTACTTGTGATTTCTCTCTGTCAAATAAATAAATAAAATCTTTAAAAAAAAAAAAAAGCCACCTTTTTGTTTTGAAATACTTTTAGACTCACAAGAAGTTACAAAAATATACAGAAGGTTCCCGTGTACTCTTTTTTAAAAACATTTTTAAAAAGATTTTACTTATTTATTTGACAGAGAGAGATCACAAGTAGGCAGAGAGGCAGGCAGAGAGAGAGGAGGAAGCAGGCTCCCCGCTGAGCAGAGAGCCCGACTCGGGACTCGATCCCAGGACCCTGAGATCATGACCTGAGCCGAAGGCAGAGGCTTAACCCACTGAGCCACCCAGGCACCCGGTTCCCATGTACTCTTTATCCAGCTTCTCCCAGTGATAATATCCTGTAGATCCATAGTAAATTGTCAAGACCAGGGAGTTCCCGTTGCTACTTTTTTCATCTTAAAGGTAGCATTATGAAGCATCATGTGGTGTTCAGATCATTGTTGTGCTCATTTAGGATTTCTTTTGTGTGGTTTTATCATTAAGTGAACAAAACTTGGACTGGGTGGAAGGGTAACTGATTTGAAGTGACGTGTCCTGAGGAAGTATGACTGTGGTCTCTTTTTCTTCCAGTTGATCATACCAGGGTTGTCCTACACGATGGCGATCCCAATGAGCCCGTTTCAGATTACATCAATGCAAATATTATCATGGTAATCTTTGCTTTCCACAGTGTTTTCTGACCGTACATTGCCAGCCATTGTTTGTATTTTATGTTTTATATTGCTTGTGACCCCGAAAGCAACATTCAGGTGTTTGATGGATTTTCTTCCTAAAATTTCTAGCCTGAGTTTGAAACCAAATGCAACAATTCAAAGCCCAAAAAGAGTTACATTGCCACGCAAGGCTGCTTGCAAAACACGGTGAATGACTTTTGGCGGATGGTATTTCAAGAGAACTCCCGAGTGATTGTCATGACAACGAAAGAAGTGGAAAGAGGAAAGGTATACTCAAGTTCTTCTGATACAGTATTTGTAAAGTATTGGCCGTGTCAGGTTGAACATGTTAAGAACTGAATAAACACATTAAGCTGATTCTAACTGACCCTCTGGAGAAAAGAGAGTAGAAGAAATTTGGTTGTGACATGCCTTGGTGTAGTTTTCTTTATGTTCCTTCTGCTTGGGATTCATTGAGCTTCTGGAATTTGTGGCTTTATAGTTTTCTCTGCATTTGGAAATGTTTTTTATTTCTGCACACACAGGACAGCAATTACACGTATATTGGGCTGCTCGGCATTGACCTGAGGCCTACGGAGGCTTTGTTCATTTTGTGCAGTTGTCTTTTCTCCCCCTTGTTTCATTTTGGATAGTTTCTTTGGCTGAGTGTCTTTAATCTTTTCTTCTGCAGTGTGTCACCTGCTGTTATTACTATTAGTGTGTTTTCCATAGCAGACATTGTTTTTTTCATCTCTAGAAGTTTTATTATTGTTGTTGTTTCCTTTTAATGCCTTCTGTGTCTCTCTTTTTAACTTATACCTTTTGGACATATGGAGTATATTTGTAATAACCGTTTTAATGTCCTTATTAGTGATTTCACTGGTCATATAAATTATACTTGTCGTGACGTGTGAGCATTTAAACATTAATTTGAATTATTTAAGCAATATAGTCATATACATATCCAAACACATTATGGTTATGGTTAAAATTGCCTTTGTCACTGTCCCTTGTCCACCCATTTGAAGTCCCTGTCACCAGAGTGATGTGTATCCCTCCATGCTCTCTTCTTGGCATTTACATACATACATGTGTGAGAGGCATTTACACATATGTGTGTGCTTACATATGTATGTGTGCCTGGAAAAACACTGTATGCAAAAGTGTTTTCATCTTTCATCTTGGGCCCCGCCCAAATGAATGTTCTAACATCTACTATTCGTACATAGTAAGCCTGTTGCCTTCTTTTTAGTAATTGCATGATGTTCCGTAGTAAGGCTGTACCATAAGTTATTTTACCATTATGAATCGGGCACTTAAATGTTTCCGTTTTTGCTGTTAACAAACAGTGCTAAGTGAATAATCTTATTCTTACTTCTGTGTGTGTGTGTGTTTGTGTGTGGCACGTGTTTCTCTAGGTTAGACTTCATAAAAAGGAATGCTAGGTCACAGGGTAGGCATGTTGTAAGTTCGAAGACACTCCGCCAAACTGCTCCCAGAGTGGTTGTCCCAGCATGCCCCCCAGCCCCCAACCCAGCTGCTATGTCAAGTACTCCTCTCCCCACACTCTTCATGACACTTCAGGTTTTAAAAATTGTAACAGCCCACACCTACAGAGAAGCAGACAGATCTCATTGAGTGACATTTCTCCGTGTTATCGCAGAGTGAGCCCATGTGGGTTTTTAATGTGGGTTTTTAATGTGGAAAAGTTCTGTGTTTTAGTCAAAGTTATTTTGTAGTTAACTTTAATTGGTTTACATAAAATTTGCATGGAATATAGCAGCCATACCTTTAAGTTAAACCTGAGACAGATGAGTGATTCTGGATTTTAGCGCTCCTGATGTAATTTTCCTATCAGTTTTGAAGGGCAGCATGATTTTGTAGGATTTTCATTGTTGTGCTAACTAGTCGTCATGCTTCTGAAAACCTTTAAGGCCGGATCTGGTCATTGTGAAACAGAGGCTTCCTCCAGCAGCTCCCCGCAGTAACATCAGATGTTTAACTCAGGCACCTGCCCGAGTATAGAAGGAAAACGGAGCCATCTGTCCTGCCTGTTGTCTGGCTCAGAGGCGGCTGCCTCTCCTTACAGGACTTGGGGGCACGAGGAGAAGGTTCTTGTGTCACTTCAGGGGGATTCGTTTTGGTCCCTTTTGGAAGACCTGCCAGAAGCTCCTAGAACAGGCAGACATTGGGCCAAATCAGCCTGCCCCTCTGCTTGCCTCCACCCTGCAAGTCTGTGCCTGCTTCCTGCTTATGCTCTTCAGTCCCAGGGTGGAGAGCATGATGGATGCATTCTCTCCACAGTCCAGAAGTTCTTTTTTTTTTTTTTTTAAAGATTTTATTTATTTATTTGACAGAGATCACAAGTAGGCAGAGAGGCCGGCAGAGAGAGGGGAAGCAGGCTCCCTGCTGAGCAGAGAGCCCGACGTGGGGCTCGATCCCAGGACCCTGAGATCATGACCTGAGTCGAAGGCAGATGCTTAACCCACTGAGCCACCCCGGTGCCCCCAGAAGTTCTGATAGTGTGCTCTCTTGGTCTCAGACTCTAGATTCCCTTTGACTCCTGGGCTTTGGTTTAAAATGTATTAGCTGTCACATTTTAGAATTTGTTTGCCAAAGTCTACGTCAGAGTTTGGAAAACTAGGAGGAGGGCCGAGGTAGTCTGCTGATGTTCAAAGTCTGCTGAAATGTTTTCAGGGTTGTGATTTAATTTTTTGTTCTCTGTTGAGTCTCTTGAACAACAAACAGTCACAGAATTGATTGGCCAGCAATAGCATTGAGCACAGTTAATATTTAAAGTGCTTATTTGGGGATAATAAAAGTTGTATCAAATCTGTCGAAGAGGTATTTGGATCTACCAAATAGTGCAGGGAGAAAGCTGAATTCAGAATATTAATAAATAATAGACCATATAAGCCATTGCCAGGCAAAAAAGTTGCACTATTAATTCTTCTGTTCAACTTTCCTTCTGCTGTGTTTTTTTTTCTTTCCATTAATCTTTGACTGAGGGGATGCCTACAGCTGCTCTCTTAATTACAGTTTTAGCACTGAGTTTCTCTGTCTTCCTAATAGAAAAGGTAAATTTCTCTTGCTGATATTGGTATCTTGGTGGTTGTGGGAAGTCCGCTCCCAGAAAAAAACAAAACACAAAAACATTCTCTGCCCAGGACACGTCACCAGATATATACAGGCTCATTTCTCATTGAGCTAAATATCTTCCTCTTTGGCACCAAGAATGATGTAGTTGGTGCCATATTTTTCAATCTGTCTGCTCTGACGCCAGCAGCTGTTGCAGGCTCACTGTTCCCGGGCACCCAGGGAAGCGAAGGGGACGTGTATAGTAGGTAGTGAACGGATCTGGATATAGAAGAAGCAGCTGGTTCAAAACCCCGTCGGCTGCCTTGCTGTGTTGGAGCTGTTCACACGTGGGTTAGATAAGGCACGGAGTCCTCCTACACGGGTGCGGAAATGAACCAGACAAGTCTGGCTCTTTGGGCAACCCGTCCACCTCCAGAGTGCTTGCTTGCCTTCCCTGCAGAGGGACTGGAAGATCTCTGGAATTCAGACTTCAGTGATTGCTAGACAGAACCCTCAGACAGGTTAGTCCCTCATTCTGCATCTTTGTTTCTTTGGAGATAAATGAACAATCCTTGACCGTCCTTTGACATGCGGCTTAGATCAGACAACCCTGCAAAGGCTGCTCTGTCTTTCGGCTTCTCCCTGGTTTTCCACGCACCTGCTTTTCTTATTTGAACTTATTTTTCCTTTTCTTTGAAAATCCACCAGATGCTAGATAGGCCATTTTCTGAATATTGATCATTAAGCAAGACTCGAATTTTTTTTTTTTTTCTGAGTATTTATTTTCCTCTGGTTTAGGCTTTAATTTCAGAATTCACAGAGATTAACTGTCTTTTCTCTGATCCCTTTCAGAGTAAATGTGTCAAATACTGGCCCGACGAGTATGCTCTGAAAGAATATGGGGTCATGCGTGTTAGGAACGTCAAAGAAAGTGCTGCTCATGACTATACATTAAGAGAACTTAAACTTTCAAAGGTTGGACAAGTAAGTATATTGTCGTATTTTAGAGACTTTAGTAACGGTTTTGGCATGCAGTAATCCGAGGTCATGCGGTTACTCATATTTGCGTGCATTCGTGGCCTCATTTACTCACTGATCTATCGCGTGCCTTCTAGTTACCAGGTGCCCAGGTGCATACTGATATGTTGCAAACAGGATGGGGGCGATCCCTGCCCTCCCAGAGCCTAGGGAGATGGAAGGTTAAAAACTCAGGAACCAGTTAAGCTTTCCAGTTGGTCTGAGGCTATGAAGGCTTCAGGAAGTTATGTTAGAAGCGACTGGGTACCTGAGATGGAGTAGCCAGGGAGGGCCTCTCTGAGGTTGCATCACTTGAGGCCAAGGTGGGGGAGCCAGGCATCCAGAGAGCCCAGGGAAGAGTGTTTCCAGCAGCGGGAATAGCAGTGGCAAAGCGCCTGAGGCCAGTTTCGTGACCACATTCCGTGGCATCTGATCTTAACTACACGTAGTTTAAGTTTGTCACTGGGGTGACTAACTTTATAAAGCAGGGTTAGATTTGGATTCATTTTAATATCGGAGTTAGAGGGGGCTTATTTTTTCAAGGTCGTTTGGGGACCCGGAGATGAGTGAAGTCTTTGAGGAATTGTTGGAATCACATAGCAGCGAGGATCCACACACACAGACAGCCGTGCTCCCGAGCAGACGGGCTGCAACAGGTCCGAAGTGCCATGAAACGTAGCAAAGGCTGGGTTTCCTTCTGGCTGGGACGTCAGGGAGATCGTCTCAGAAGACGCTGGGCTTGTCTGGGTCAGGTTTCCACTGGAGAAGATGATGGAGGGAGGGCCTCCAGGTGGAGGTGTCACTGTGAACCCTGATGTGCAGACGAAAGGGAAATGGGGTTTATGGGGAGTGAAGGCAAGTGGAGAATCAAGAGAATAAGCCGAAGAGAGGGGGGACCAAGTCGGGAAAAGTGTCAACTGTCGTGTTCAGAATGTGAGCTCCGTGTGTGAGGAGGCTGGGTGTTGGGCGAGGCTGCTGCCAAGCGAACGCAGACGCAGAGCTGCGCGCCAGGGGTGTGTCTGACAGTCCCCGGTGCGGGAGGCCTGGGCCGGGTGAACCGAGGGGCCAGCAGGACTGCTAGGAGGCTGTTGGGTGTTCTGGGTCTGGTGGCCTCCTCTCTAGGTCAGAGCCCAGGGACTCCCACACTTGTTTCCTTATTCCCGCCTTTCCAAATGAATATTATGCAAAATGCCAGAATAAATGGAAGAGGAGCGACAGACGGATGGACGGACATGCCAGATGTGTTGAGTTGGCACCTGCAGGGTGTGGGGAAGAAGAATCAGACGCAATGTGAGGGGACAGTGGTGCTGCGGTGAGGGCAGAAGAGCGGGCAGAGGCTGTGCGGGAAGGCAGGGCTTGCGTGGTCCTAGGGAAAGGTGGTGCGGGGCGGTGGACAGAGGAGGACCGCCTGGAGGAGAGAGAGGAGGCGATGTGAAGGGGTTTGGTTACAGTGTGGGTGGGGGGCGAGGGCGGTGTTAAGGATGACCTCCAGTTCTCTAGCTTGAGCGCTGGGTTGGTGAAGGGGGGGAAGGGTGAACAGGAGGAGGAGGGACAGGTAAAGTGTGAGATGCCTTGGAGACGGCAAAGCAAAGAGGCCAGGGAGGCAGGAATGGAGGATGGCGATGGGGGGAGATGGGTTCCAGAGCATGGCGGATGGATGGCAGCAGGGGGGCAGGAGGAGGAGGTGACCGCAGACGCAGATAGAGGAGCCTGCATGCAGTTTCTTGATGTTCTCCATGAGGCAAGGCCATCAACTGGCATTCGAAGGGAATCAGAGACGAATTATCTTTGGAAAGTGGGAAAAGTATTCAATAATAATGTGTAGAGACGGTGAGGAATCCATTGAGTTTTCAGGCAGCGCTGAATGCCCCGTTGAGCTGGTGAACATGAATGTTCTGCGACACCAATCCCCTGGTGTGATTTTTCTCCATGGGTATAAAACAGAGAAGGTGCGCCGTTGGTTTTGTCCAGGCCTGAGGCTTTGCCCAGGGGTGCGGTGGATGGAGAGAGGTGGAGAGAGGGTGAAAGGGGGATTGTCAGAATAGTACACGGGGGTGGGGGGCACCTGGGTGGCTCAGTTGGTTGAGCATCCCACTCTTGATCTCAGCTCAAGCCCCGTGTTGGGGCTCCAAAAAAAAAAAAAAGTCGTATGCAGAACCCAAGCCCGACAAGGGGACAGTGGGGGCAGGAGAGGCGGGTGGAGAGCGGAAGAGGGCTCAGTGGTCTGCTGAGCTCCACAAGGTGGTCGGGAGACCAAAGCGAGCTGGAAGCCTGGGCGGTCGTGGTCCAGGATGGGATGCTGGGACTTCTGATGTTAGCGGGGCTGCAGTTCTGCTGATGGTGGGGTGGGGGGAAGTTTACCCTGCTGCAGAGATGGAGAGAGAAGCTGGAAAAACATAGCTGTCAAACAGAAGTGGAAGACGTTTAGAGGACATTGGCCAGAGATACCACATAGGTTCGTTCAATTTTAGGCTCAGCCACCCATCTTCTTGTTATCAGGTGTTTCTGAGTAGCAGGTAGATGTTTCTTCAGTTTTAGTGATAAACCATCCATCTTCTTGCTAACAGAGATTTTTGAGCAGCAGGTACAGGAAATGTTGGCATTTGGGCTTGTGTTTTATACCCATGGGTTGAGGCGCCATCAGAGGACAGGTGATTTCTCCAGAATCCCTGGTCTCATGTTACCTGCTTTTTATAGAACACATTATATTTTTTTCTAAAGTGCTGTGACATGATCTTGTTACATTTCCTAGCAGGGAGGAGTTGGGTCAGAGATCTTTTGGGGCAAAAATTTACCAAGTAGGAGGAGCAGGGATACACTGGGCTTCTAGGTTCCTTTCCTGTTGTTCCTGTGTAGCCCCTGAGTTTGAGCTGACTTGTATCATCAAGAAAAATTTTATCATGACATCAGTAAATTAAATGCACGTAATTCACAAAAAGATCTTAATTGTGGTTCAACTAACTTGAATGTCCTGAAGGTCAGTGGTGGTGAACACTGGCTTCATTTTTCTTTCTTTTTTACAAAAAAAATTTTCTTTTTTGGATTTTATTTATTCATTTGACAGATAGAGATCACAAGTAGGCAGAGAGGCAGACGGAGAGAGAGGAGGAAGCAGGCTCCCTGCCGAGCAGAGAGCCAGACGCGGGGCTCGATCCCAGAACCCTGGGATCACAACCCGAGCTGAAGGCAGAGGCTTTAACCAACTGAGCCACCCAGGCACCCCTCTTTTTCAAATCTCCTTTAAAAACATCAGTAGCTTGGATTTCCTTCAGATACAGAGGACAGAGAGGGAGCAGTCAGCAGGACTGCTACAGCAGCCTCATCTGGATAGACCCAGAACGTGGTGCTTTTGGTCTTCTCTAGACTTGACCTTTGTTAATGACCCCCGTCCTCAGAAGGGCACTGGTGACGGTGCCGCCAAGGAGTGGCTGTGTGTTTACTTGGTCTTGTTAAGTCCCTCTCAGTAGCATGGTGAGGGAGATTATCATTCCTCTTTGCACATGAAGAAACTGAGGCTCAGAGGTCTGGAGACTACAGTGATTATGAGTGCGGGGGTTTGGGCCTAAACCCAGCCTTCTGATCACAAAGCTTGACTTCTTACCTACTTTGTATTAAACAGAAGGTTAAAATACTACGATGAAATAATAAAAGTGGGTGTTTTGGGAGAGGGGAGGAGCGGGGCTGGGTGTAAAAAGGCAAAGAGGAATACATGTCTTGAGAAGATAGCTGTTTTCTCATCTGCTGGGAGGAGAGCCCCAGGTCCCAGAAGCTTCAGTCGCCTCCTGAGTTGGGCTACCCGTGCACGAGGAGGAACGGGGACGTTGCCTGCCCCTGAGGATTCAGAAAGGTGACTCTGGTTGTAGCTTCCTGAAGAGCTAATTGCTGTCCTGGACATTTTGGTTCTTAGGACAGAGGCAAAGAGTTGCCTTCAGGATTGCTCAGCCAGATCCAAAAGGAGACGTGATTGGGAAACTCATCAGACCTTTACACGGAGCGTGAGGAGACTTGGTGCCCGCCTTTTCCGTTGGCTCATGTCAGGTCTGGGGAAGATCAGCACTGGGTGATTCCTCAACCCCTTGATTTATTTAATTCTTTTCTGGTTTTTCTTGGCTCTACTCCAGGGGAATACAGAGAGAACCGTGTGGCAATACCACTTTCGGACCTGGCCGGACCATGGAGTGCCCAGTGACCCTGGAGGCGTGCTGGACTTCTTGGAGGAGGTCCACCATAAGCAAGAAAGCATTATGGACGCAGGGCCTGTGGTCGTTCACTGCAGGTGACTGGCCCCTGCCCCCTCCCTGGGCTGCAGCCTGGCCCCGCTCTCTGTGCCACTAGGGCTTGCTTTTACCCACCCACTTCAGCTCTTGAACTGTGAGAAAAATCTAATCTCTGTTTGAGGCATGCATAAACTGCGTTAAGGGACCCTGACCCCAGAGTGTTTTTCTCATGGGTCCTGCGGGACTGCCAGGTGTTGGCGGTGGCCGGGCAGAGGGTGGTGAACTTAATCCTTATTCTCAGGGAGCCCTTACGTAGTCTAGTAATGTCTGCTTGTGTTTTTTGCTTTTTAAAAAAACACGGTGATTTAGAATTCATCACTTTGATTGTGATCCTATTCTCTTCTGCCACAGAAATAAGATACATTCCCCACCCCCCCGCCCCCCCCGCCCCCCCCCGCCCCCATAAGACACTTGTTTGCTTCAAAAGATTTGGACCACTCCCCACCCAGGCTCCAGAAGCCCCGCCGGTGGCCCCTCACCATGGTTTACAGCCTGCTGGCACCCAAGTCTGGGCTTCATGGTCGTAATGGGGAAAGTTTAGTTTCCCAAAGCTCATCTGTACACTGGGCAAATAGCTGTGTGTGAAACTTCACCTTTTCTTTTTTCTTTTAAAGATTTTATTTATTTGTCACAGAGAGAGTACAAGCAGAGGGAGCAGCAGGCAGTGGGAGAAGCAGGCTTCCAACTTAGCAAGGATCCCGATGCGGGATTCGATCCCAGGACCTCGGGATCATAACCTGAGCCAAAGGCAGACGCTTAAACAACTGAGCCACCTGACTGGAATGTCACTTTTTTTAAAAGCTACTGTTTATTGAGCACTTGTTCTGTTCCAGCCTCTGAGCTTAGTGTTTCCCATACATGACTGACATTTGATCCACACAACCACCTTGTAAAGTATGTACCATTATCCTCATTTCACAGACGAGGAAACTGAGGGTCAGAGAGGTATGAGACTTGGCTCAGGCACATTGTACTGGAGAAGCTGGGCTCCAAGTACAGTTTGGACTAACTCCAAAACCCTGTGCTCTTAGCTAATCTATTCTCAAATACAAATAGACAGTCTTAAAAATACTCCCAAGAGCAGACATTGTTTCTGTTAATATTAATAGTTGGTTTTGAGTCTGAAACCCCCATGAACGACTCCATTGTCACTGCTCTCTGTCCTTCTGCCCACAGTGCTGGAATCGGCCGGACAGGGACGTTCATTGTGATTGATATCCTTATTGACATCATCAGAGAGAAAGGTAGGTCATCTGGAGGGCAAGAAGCGATAGTTCCCATTTTTAGTTTATGGAAGGAACGTGCTAGTGAGAATAGCCTGGGGGAGAGAATTTGAGTGTTACAACATTTTCACAAAATCTGGGCTGAGGGCTTTGACTTTCATTATCTTCGCGGGAGAACAAAAGTGATTCTATTTGAGCTTTTGCATGAAACGCAGCTTAGGAGCTGTGGGTCCCACTGCCGTGGTCTTTTGCTGACGGTGTGGCGGTGGTCTCTGCTCACCCACCTCATCCAGGCTGACGTTATGGGGTTGGAAAGCGAGGGGGTCCCGACCTCTAGCACTTTCTCGGGTAATTTTCTGGAATCATTTGTATCGGTCAGAAGGCCAGTGTAGCCCTTGGAACACGTTCAGTTAGAACATTAAAGACTAAATTTGCTCTTTGAGTCTGCTGAAAGTTGTGCCTTAAACCATTTCATCCCAGCCCTGCGGTTTCTCCTAATGCCTCATGGTGCTTGCTTTGCAGGTGTCGACTGTGACATTGATGTTCCCAAAACCATTCAGATGGTGCGGTCTCAGAGGTCAGGGATGGTCCAGACAGAAGCACAGTATAGGTTCATCTATATGGCTGTCCAGCATTACATCGAAACACTACAGCGCAGGATTGAAGAAGAACAGGTACCGGTGCTGGAGGGGCTGGTGGGCAGGTTTTCATTTTCTTTTCTGGGTAGCTCTGCCAGACGCACTTTTCTTTTGAGCAGGATGGGCCTCTGAGAGATACCTGTCACTGTTTGGGAATGGGAATCTCATTCCCACCTAGGAAGGGCCTCTCTTTCTAACTCTGATATTTCAGGACAGCTTAGCGTGGGGGATTAGCTGCCATCGTCCTGGCCTGGCAGTTTGGGAAACTGCCCCATGGAAAGGTTGGGATTTTCCCAGACAGACCCCAGGAGCTTCACAGGGCAAGTTTGGAACTGAAAGCCTCAAAGTTTCCAGCCTGTTCTGGTTTAGATCTGGGCTGTCTTTATCCGGATCTCATCTCTTAAACGGATGCTTCACTCTTCATAGCACACAGTAGTTTGAACCATCAACTTGGTTGAGTTGGAAACAGTGAAATTTCAATTTTAATAAGCCATGCATAATGAAGAAGAATGTGGAGTTGGAGTGTTTCCATTTGAAGCTATTCATAACAGACACAAAGCTGAGTTAATTAGGAAGACGCTGAGAGGAGGGAAATGAGGAGACTGCTCCTTTGGGGATCTGGGCGTCTCCCCCACTCCCCTCTCAACCCCGCCGCTCTGCTGCAGAGGGAAGTATCTAAACAGCACCGATACCTGCCTGCTTTACCCTGTGTATTGCCTTCCAGAGGACCCGGCTTCTCAGGATGCTACCTGCCGGCAAATTGTGAGCCTAGCAGAACGGCAGCCACGTTATCAAAGCTTGGCTAGCCACAGTAAGATACCTGTTAGTTAGCTTAGTACTCAGTTCACGTCAAAACACTAGATGGGCTCTTGGGTGGCTCAGTCGATTAAGCATCCGACTCTTGATTCGCATCCGACTCGATTAAGCATCCGACTCAGGTCATGCTCTCGGGCTTGTGAGATGGAGCCCTGGTGTCGGGCTCCACACTCAGTGCAGAGTCTGCTTGTCTCTCTCCCTCTGCTCCTTTCCGCACACGCTCTCTCTTAAGTAAATAAAATCTTAAACCCCAAACACTAGATTGTTTCATTGTACAAAAACATCTTCAGCAACAACAGTTTGGTATAGATATGTAAGGTCAAATAATCAACAAAGTACTGGTTTTGACCTTCAGTGCCTTAAGTCTGACTTGGTGTCATTGTAAGTTTTGTGAAATATTTAGATGGTTACTATAGGCTATTTTCTCTCTCTCTCTCTCTTTTTAAAGATTTCATTTATTTGAGAGAAAGAGAGGACAAGCAGAGGAAGGAGCAGAGGGAGAAGCAGACTCGCCCCGAGCAGGGAGCCTGATGCAGGATTCGATCCCAGGACCCTGGGATCATGACCTGAGCCGAAGGCAGATGCTCAGTGACTGAGCCACCCAGGTGCCCCACTATAGGGTATTTTCTCTTTGTCTCCCAGTTACAGTGAATTTGGGCCAGGAAGAGATAAAGCATAAAGTTGCCTAAAGAGAAGGACTTAGGTCCTAATCAATACAAAGAGTATTTATAAACATAGTATAAACACAATTGGTATAAATTCAGGAATATCTTTTTTTTTTAAACATTTTTTTAAAAAGTTTTTATTTATTTATTTGACAGACAGAGATCACAAGTAGGCAGAGAGGCAGGCAGAGAGAGAGAGGAAGGGAAGCAGGCTCCCCGCTAAGCAGTCAGCCAGACATGGCGCTCGATCCCAGGACCCTGAGATCATGACCTGAGCCAAAGGCAGAGGCTTTAACCCACTGAGCCACCTGGGCGCCCCTAAATTCAGGAATATCTTGAGGCATATTATGTAATCTTGTTTAGAAAAGCTGGGGAAAAAGCTGTCTTTTATTTATTTATTTATTTATTTATTTGAAGAAAGCTCCTTTTATTTCATTCAGAAGCTTCATTTATCCTTGTTTTGGTGACTTAAGGGCTTACCCCTCCCTTCCTTGATAGCAGTTCAGGTGTTCTCATTACCATATACAGTCTCTCTGACCCTAAATCTCAAGCTGTGATTCGGATTTAGGAGCTCCTTTAAGAATATCTTTATCGGGCACCTGGGTGGCTCAGTGGTTAAGCCTCTGCCTTCAGCTCAGGTCATGATCTCAGGGTTCTGGGATCGAGTCCCACATCGGGCTCTCTGCTCTGCAGGGAGCCTGCTTCCTCCTCTCTCTCTCTCTCTGCCTGCCTCTCCTCCCACTTGTGATCTCTCTCTGTCAAATAAATAAAAAATCTTAAAAAAAAAAAAAAAAGAATATCTTTATCACTGCCATTTTGGTAAAGAGGTACCGTCATCTGGTAGAAAGCTTAAGCAGTAGCCTTGAGAAACAGTGAGGCGGCCTGAGTTTTAAATTAAGCAAAGGAATGAAACTCACTTAGGATCATTGATTATTCTTCTCAATACCATCATTTCCACAATTCTGAAGAGTTAAGGACCTTCGGGACTGAAGGAATTTTCGAAAGAGGGTAGGTGAAAAACGACCAGCACCGGGGTGGTGAGCAGGAAGTAGCAGCGGCACTGGGAGGAGGCGAAGCAGAAACAGGTGGGCGTCCAAGGGAAGGTGCAAGTGAGGGGAGTTTGAGAAAATTCTCAAGTTTTTATAAAGGGTTCTTCCCACACTCTGCCATTTACTTGAAAGTAGATTTCTTTATTAACTTCCATTTACAGTATTAAATTTTTTTTTAATTTGCAAAATCAGTGCATGGAATTCCCTGCACCCTGTTAACATTTCAACACACTTTATCATTCATTTGTATTTTCTCTCTATATCTACAACGTGTGCTTCTAAAAAGGAAATGCTCGTAAATTGTCAACCTTTTTGCGCCCCTGCCTCTTAATGCTCTGATGTGTGTGTCCTGGAAATGAAGACATTCTTCCACCTAACCATTGTGAAGTTAGCATTGATACAGCACGGTTTTCTAGTCTGCAGACCATATCAAATTTTCCAGTTTGTCGTCCTCCTGTCTTTCTGTGGTCCAGGGTCCCCTGGCGCATTTGCTTGTCACATAGCTTTCCTTTCCTCTGGGACAGTTTCTCGGTCTTCATCTTCCTTGCCCTTGCCATTTTTGAACGGTTCAGGCCAGTTATTTGATGGAATACAATTTGGATTTGTCTGATGTGCTCTCTTGATTAGATTCAGGTCATGCATTTTTGACAGGCCTGTCATAGAAGCCATGTTCCGTCCTGATACCTCCTGTCAGGAGCACCTCTGTTGACACGTTTCACGGCTGGCAGTGTTCTCTTTGATCACTTGTTGAAGGTGTTGTCTGTCAGGTTTCTCCACTGTGCAGTGACGATTTCCCCCTTTTTATTTTACTTTATTTCATTTATTTATTTATTTTTTTTTTTTAATTTTTTTATTTTTTCAGCATAACAGTATTCATTATTTTTGCATCATTTATTTATTTTTTTAAAGATTTATTTATTTGATAGAGCAAGCACAAGTAGGGGAGTGGCAAGCGGCGGGGAGAGGGAGAAGCAGGCTCCCCTCGGAGCAGAGAGCCTGATATGGGGCTCGATCCCAGGACTCTGGGATCATGACCTGAGCTGAAGGCAGATGCTTAACAACTGAGCCACCCAGGTGCCCCGATTTCCCCCTTTTTACGTAGTATCTTATAGGAAGATGTTTGAGACTATATAAATAACCTGCTTTCAATCATTCTTTTTGCCCAGTAATTTTACATGTACACACTATTGCCTGGAAAATTTACTCCTGCGATATCTGCCCAGTGGTGGTTTCCTACTTCCATAAGTCCCTTTTCATTTATTAGTTGGGAGCCTTCTCTAAGGAAGAGCTTTCCCTTCTCATTCATTCATTCATTCATCCATTGCCACTATTTATTTTGTTGCTCAGATTGTCCCACATTTGGCTAGTGGACACCTGTTCAAATTGGTTCTTCTGTCCTTTTGATAGTTCCCTTTTTTAAAAAATATTTTATTTATTTATTTGTTAGAGAGAGAGAGAGCATGAGCACAGGCAGACAGAGTGGTAGGCAGAGGCAGAGGGAGAAGCAGGCTCCCTGATGAGCAAGGAGCCCGTTGTGGGACTCCATCCCAGGATGCTGGGATCATGACCTGAGCCGAAGGCAGCCGCTTAACCAACTGAGCCACCCAGGCGTCCCTTGATAGTTCGCATTTTTGAGTACTTCCTTACCCCCCCCTTTTTTTTTTTAAAAGATTTTATTTATTTGACAGACAGAGATCACAAGTAGGCAGAGAGAGAGGGAGGAGGATGCAGGCTCCCTGCTGAGCAGAGAGCCCAGTGCGGGGCTCGATCCCAGGACTCCGGGATCATGACCCGAGCCGAAGGCAGAGACCTTAACCCACTGAGCCACCCAGGCGCCTTAATTATTAAATTAAGAATTTAATTTAATTCGGGGCGCCTGGGTGGCTCAGTGGGTTAAGCCGCTGCCTTCGGCTCAGGTCATGATCTCAGAGTACTGCTCAGCAGGGAGCCTGCGTCCTCCTCTCTCTCTGCCTGCCTCTCTGCCTGCTTGTGATCTCTCTGTCAAACAAATAAATAAAATCTTTAAAAAAAAAAGAATTTAATTTAATTTAAATTCTTAAATTAAGAATTTAATTTAAATTCTTAAATTAAAAATTTAAGAGTTCTTAAATGAGAATTCTAAATTCTTATTTAGAATTCCTTTGTAAGGAAGATTTGTCTCTTCTATTTATTTATCCCATTTTTTCTTTCTTTTAATTTTTTTTTGAAAGAGCAAGAGAGAGAGTGCATGCACACAAGCAGAGGAGGGGAGGAGCAGAGGGAGAGGGAGAGAGACTCTTAAGTCAGCTTCTTGCCTCTCACCACCACCCCCCCCCCCCCCCCCCCCCGCTTCTGGCATGGAACCTGACGTGGGGCTCGATCTGACAACCCTGAGATCATGACCTGAGCCAAAATCAAGAGTTGGGCACTTAACAGACTGAGCTACCCAGATTCCCCAAGAGAATTTTCATTTGTCCCTTTTCCTCCTGCTCTTGGCTTTTGGGCTTTTTAAAAAAATTAATATATGCTTTATTTTGTAGTCTTAATTTTTTTTTTTTTTAAGTAATCTCTCTGCTCAACACGGGGCTCGGACTCACGACCCTGAGATCAAGAGTCGCATGCTCTACTGACGGAGCCAGCCAGGCACCTGAAGCTTTTTTTGTAAATTAAAGTTTAAAAATGGACTGCAGTTAATTTCACATGGCAAGATATTTAATGCCAGATGATTTTCAGGACTTGTGGTTGGACCCTCCTCTCAACCTTGACTGTGTGTCAGCTGGCAAGGCTGTAAGATTTAGTATAAATATTACAAAAGGTTTGGTAACTCTGGTATGTCCTTGAATTCAGGGGAAGGATAGATCAATTTGAGACCATTTTTTTAGGGCTCCGTAACAAATCTCCCTCTACACCCCGCCCCTAAATCAAAACAATCTCTATCCCCTGAGATTTTTTTCTTGTTCTATACGGACAGCCTGGGCTGTCACAGTCCTGAGAAATGAACTCATCTGATTTGTGGATCAGTTTTATTTCTTGTTCTTTCTAAATAAGCAGAGAAACTCCCGTATTTTTATGCTTTTCCTTGAGCAACTTAATTGACTGAAATAATTCCTGTCCCATTTGTATTAAGTATTCCCCATTAGAAAATTCTTTTGTAATCACTATATGTAAAAATACTGATTTTTTTCAAGAAAGTATTTAGTAGGGAGGGAGAAACAGAGTTGCTGTTCAGTGCGTATAGACTTTCAGTGATCTAAGATGAAAAAGTTCAAGAGATCTGATGCATAACAATAGCGTATACCTGACAGTATTGCATTGTGCACTCAGAATTTTGTCAGGAGCCTGTATCTCATGCTGTCTGTCGTTTTTCTTTTACCACAATTTAGAAAAGTGTTGAGCAGGAAGCAAGCTCATACTTCAACTTTCTGATTGTGTATTTCTTTAAAAAAATAGAGTTAGGATTTTTCAATCCAGAATAAGGTGGTTTTTTTTTTTCTTTTTAAGTTATTTTAATAAGGCTCCACACCAGTGTGGATCCCAATACAGGGCGTGAACTCACAACCCTGAGATCAAGACCTGAACTGAGACCAACAGTCAGATGCCCAGCTGTCCAGAACGAGTTTTAAAATAAGTGATATTCTCTGCCAGGTCTTCCACTTAATATTGCTTTTTCTTTTTTTTTTTTTTTAAGATTTTTATTTATTTGACAGACAGAGATCACAAGTAGGCAGAGAGGCAGGCAGAGAGAGGGGGAAGCAGGCTCCCCACTGAGCAGAGAGCCCGATGCAGGGCTCCATCCCAGGACCCTGAGATCATGACCTGAGCCGAAAACAGAGGCCCTAACCCGCTGAGCCACCTAGGCGCCCCTTAATATTTCATTTTAAATTCTGTCTTTTAAAAACTCATTTTTTGTGGGAGTCAGTATTTCAGCGCTAAGAATCTGTGGCTGCTTTTTGAGGCCTTTCAGTTTTTAAAAACAGTTGTTCAGGGACACCTGCGTGGCTCAGTGGGTTAAAGCCCCTGCCTTCGGCTCAGGTCATGATCTCAGGGTCCTGGGATCGAGCCCCACATCAGGCTCTCTGCTCAGCGGGGAGTCTGCTTCCCTTCCTCTCTCTCTCTGCCTGTCTCTCTGCCTGTGGTCTCTGTTTGTCAAATAAATAAATAAATACAATCTTTAAAAAAACAACAACCCCTCAGTTGTTCAAAACATTAAAATACTGTGTAAACAAGACATTTTCTCCTTGGATTTCTTTTTTGTAACTTCTTTTCTAGACTGTAATTTCCGTGACGGCTGCTTGGTCAGGTGACAGGTTGGGCTGCTTTTACAGTCTAATTAATAGTGGCTTCAACAGGACAGAAGCTCATTTCTCTTCTAACATAAAAATCCAAGTTGGCAGTCCATTTGGGAAGGAAGTGGGCATCTCAGCTCCACGGGGTCATCCAAGGTCCCCAGCACTTTGCATCTTGTCACCCAGTTGTCCTTTAGGACGTTTCCTTTTCCACATAGTTGCAGACCACACGAGGGAGCGGACAGACAGCAAGCAGCTAGGGGCCTGTTAATGTCAAGCTTTTTCTGTGAAGAGTCAGACAGCAAATCTCTTAGGCTGTATGGCTTCCTTTTTATTTTGGTCCCATGTTCACATATGGTTGCTTTATAGTTTATAGGTTGGAGTCATAACAACTCTTGTTGTATGCGAAATAAGATTTTCTTTTTTTTATTTGATGTTTTGGGGTGAGTTTTGAGGAAGGAGAGGAGGAAGAACCTTCACCAGTCAGTTTAAATTTGTTTTACGTTTCATTTTGTTTATTTATTTATTTTTATTTTTTATTTTTGAGGATTTTATTTATTTATTTGTCAGAGAGAGAGAGCGAGCACAAGCAGGGGGAACAGCAGGCCCAGCAGGCAGAGGGAGACGCAGACTCCCCGCTGAGCAGGGAGCCTGATGCAGGGCTCAAACCCAGGATCCTGGGATCATGACCTGAGCCAAAGGCAGTTGCTTAGCCGACTGAGCCACCCAGGCACCCCTTATGTTTCATTTTGAAAAAAACAAAAAACAAAAAACAAAAAAAACCCCTTAAAATAATAGTACTTATACCTGTAATTGAACATTTTGTTTTGTCACATTTCTTCCAAGTTTTTTCCCATTTATTTTTTATTATTAAAGTAATCTCTACACCCCACATGGGGCTCCAACTCACAACCCCAAGATCAAGAGTCACACACTCTTCTGAGTGAGCCAGCCAGGCACCCCTCTTTTTTCCTTTTATAACAGCAATCGAATATGGCAGGCACAGCTGTCAGTCCAAGTGCACCCCTCATTTCTACCCCTGGAACTACAGGGCAATAGCTAAGTTTGCAGTCAGATGCTCAACCAACTGAGCCACCCAGGTACCCCTGCTTCCAGTCTCTTTTAATTTTTTTTATTTTTTATTTTTATTTTTTTTTAAGATTTTATTTATTTATTTGACAGAGAGAGATCACAAGTAGACGGAGAGGCAGGCAGAGAGAGAGAGAGAGAGAGAGGGAAGCAGGCTCCCTGCTGAGCAAAGAGCCTGATGCAGGACTCGATCCCAGGACCCTGAGATCATGACCTGAGCCGAAGGCAGCGGCTTAACCCACTGAGCCACCCAGGCGCCCTCCAGTCTCTTTTTAAAATACAAATACCAATAATCTACACACAATAGAGAACACTGTTTTATATGTTTAGAATGTTCAGCCAGATGGTATCATACTGTTTTATTGTTTTGTAATTTGTGTTTTTCCACTTAACATTGATTATGAAAACTGTTTTGATAAACACACAGTATCTCTCTATCTCTCTCTTTTTTTTTTAAGACTTTATTTGACACAGAGAGAGAGAGATCACAAGTAGGCAGGGCAGCCAGCAGAGAGAGGGGGGGAGCAGGCTCCCTGCTGAGCAGAGAGCCTGACTCGGGGCTCGATCCCAGGACCCTGAGATCATGACCTGAGCCGAAGCAGAGGCTTAACCCACTGAGCCACCCAGGCGCCCCACACAGTCTCTGTTTTTGTTCTTTCTCTTCACTATTGCATATTATTTCATGGTATGAATACATCACATCGATTTATTCTCTTGGTGTCGACATTATTAAGAATAACATTTCGGGCACCTGGATGGCTCAGTGGGTTAAGCCTCTGCCTTCAGCTCAGGTCATGATCTCAGGGTCCTGGGATCGAGCCCTGCATCGGGCTCTCTGCTCAGCAGGGAGCCTGCTTCCCTTCCTCTCTCAGACTGCCTCTCTGCCTACTTGTGATCTCTCTCTCTCTCTGTCAAATAAATAAATAAAATCTTTAAAAAAAAAAAAAGGATAACATGTCACTGGACATCCTTTTATAGGCCTTTTAGGCTTCTGTGTATGAGTTTCTCAAGAAGCAAATGTTCAAGGTTGTCGAATATAGTTTTGTTATTACTGGATACCAACTGGTCAGTCCTACGAGTTCGGACCAATAGTGCACCAATTCAGCCTCTCCCCAGCGGCGAGTGGAAGTCCCCGCTCTGTGTCAGTATCTGATGTGGATACCCTTTCTGATATTTGCTGGTTTTCTTGAATAATCATTGAATGAAGGCACCATTATATAATGATGATTGGTGGGTTCAGTTTTCAGAATTGGTTGTTTTTAGGTGAACTTAGGAGTGAAGAGTGATAAATCGTGTAACCGGGACTCCTACCAAATATAGTTCACTCTGCATCTGTAATGAGATTACATTCTACTGGTTTTCCTTGCCAATTTTTTTTTTTCCCCAAGAGTATCATTAGAGCCAAAAATGAAGTTTTAAAGATGCTAGGGTCTTTTCTGGGATGGAGGTGGGAGGTGGGGAGGATACAGCAAAGCGCTACCATCTTCTGTACCTATAGGCCATTTTTACGTGGGGTGAACTTAACTTCTGGAACTCTTTTCCCAACTGTTTATCTGAGAATCATTAAATGTGTTGCAAGTGAACTATGAAATGATTAGATGTTAATGTGGCAAAGAAAGTGAGAATTCTCTCTTAGCTCAGAAATAGATGCATTTGGTTTAATATAGTAAGTTGTTAATGCATGACTCTGTGCTTTTGAATTATATGGTTCAAAAGTACTTTTCAGTTGTATGGTGTTACTTACATTGAGGTGAATTCCCTAACATTTGATCGGTGTGTCATTATTCGGGGTCCAACCTTTCTGTCTGCCTGTCTGTCCATCTGTCTTCGGTACAATGCCTCTTTGCTTCTTTTTCCCTTTAAAAAAGTCCATTTCCTCATATATGCAATCTTCACCTTTCAGAAAAGCAAGAGGAAAGGGCATGAATATACAAATATTAAGTATTCTCTAACGGACCAGACAAGTGGAGATCAGAGTCCCCTCCCGCCTTGTACCCCAACACCATCTTGTGCAGAGTAAGTAGTAATGAAGGAAATTCTTCCTATCCGAACACAGTCCTATAGAAAAGCTTAAAAAACCAGCAGGTCTTTGCAGCACATACCTGTCATTATTGTTAACCTGCTGATTAACAAGTGTGTCAGTGGCTTTCTAAACTAAATTTTAATTTACCTAAACCAAAGGCTGATTGGTACACTAACTATGATTATGTGAGGTTATCAGTCTATCCAGTGGTGGTTCTCTAAGAAGAATCTCATTTTCCTTTTTACGGGGTGGGGATGATTTCTCTTGTTAATGATAGACAACAAAGGTAGGTAACGCCCCTTTGGTTGTTTTAAGACTCTATGCTAAATAAAAGTAAGTAAGTTGACCATTAATGTCTCAACACTGTCATGATCTGCTAATTTTCCTGTCAGCAGAGAACAGAAATCTTCTTTGAGCCTTTAAACCAAGAGTCCACAAACTGGAGGCCTCAGGCCAAATTCTGGCCATGCCTGTTTTTGTACAGCTCATGAAAGGTTTTTAAGGTGTTATATTTAAAAAGAAAAAAAAAAAAGGCAGCACAGAGAATATTATATGCCAGAGACTGAGACAGAAAAACTTTGCCAACCCCTTGTTTAAGCTAAAATATGTGTTAGGAAAACATTTGTTAAATTGATTATGTGAACGACAGTCTTAAATTATTGTTTTTCTATATATTCTAAGGTAGTCTGTGGTATAACATTTACTTTTTATTTTTGCCCAAGAGTCTTATCTCTGTTTGCTTCTGATGTGGATTTTTAAACCCCTGCTGACTTTAATACTCTATATACACATTTTAGATAGCAAATATGAGGCTTGTATTTACATTTGGCTTCTAGTTAACATTGAAATGAAATTATACAGCAAAAGTATTCTCTCCTCTAAGTTGCCTCTTCTGCCCGCTTTTTGCTTTCCTGGTGGACTGATCGGGAAAGTTGATATTTTATTTTTTTTTATTTTTTTTTTTTAAAGATTTTATTTATTTATTTGACAGAGAGATCACAAGCAGGCAGAGAGGCAGGCAGAGAGAGAGGAGGAAGCAGGCTCCCCGCTGAGCAGAGAGCCCGATGCGGGGCCCGATCCCAGGACCCTGAGATCATGACCCGAGCCGAAGGCAGCGGCTTAACCCACTGAGCCACCCAGGCGCCCCAAGTTGATATTTTAAACTGCAGTCTGCTGTCATGTGCCATGGCACCAAGCTCATCAGGGCTCAGAGTCCTGGCCAGAGAGCTTTCCCTGAATATTGGCACAGCGCAGGAACTATGACCGCTCCCTTACTGCCAGTGGCCTCTCCACGTGACACATTCTCTGCCTCTCCACTCCCATCGTGTTCCTTATACCTCGGACCCCAAGCCCCTTCTTGTCCCTCTCAGGTTGGCATCTTTGGCTGCTGGGTCCTCTGTCCCCCAAGGACTGCTCTGATCTCCATTCTGCTCAGTAGAATGGAGTCTGGCCTCTGGTGCATTGGTCCTCCATCCCCGGGCCCTACACCACCATGAGCTTCACCCTCACTGTTCCCCTTCATGTAGCGGGATTCAGGGTTCCGTGGGTCTGTGGGCCTCACTGCCCCTGCTCTTTTCTTCCTTGGACCTTTTGCCTGTTAGGATCCCTCCACTTGAAATGAATACCGGTCCTTTCTACGTGCTCACATTTTACCCTGCTTGAAGGCCTTATTCAAAGACCTCATCCTATAAGCCTCCTTTTGCTCTGCCTGCCAGAAAAACGGCTCGCTTTCCTCCAACCCCAGAGAACACAGGGGCTCAAGACTCTTACTCTACTGTTAGCTTGCTTTTGTATGTTCGTGTCTCACAGCCTGTCCTAGAGCATTAGCTCCTGGGGCCTGTGTCTGTACCGTCTCGGGTCTCCCAAAGAATGGATTATGTGCTTTATAAATACCGTGCGCGCTTAGTGTAGTCAGCGCTTTTATTCATGTTTTCTTTCTTTTTTTTTTTCTTTACAGAATGAGAGAAGATAATGCTAGAGTCTATGAAAATGTGGGTCTGATGCAGCAGCAGAAAAGTTTCAGATGAGAACACCCAGCAAGACTTTAGCACAGACACAGGTATTTACATGGACGTGCTCCCGGTGGTTTATGTCATTGGTGGGTTTTTTTTTTTTTAAAGATTTTATTTAGTTATTGGACAGAGAGAGAAATCACAAGTAGGCAGAGAGGCAGGCAGAGAGAGAGGAGGAAGCAGGCTCCCCGCTGAGCAGAGAGCCCGATGCGGGGCTCGATCCCAGCACCCTGGGATCACGTCTGAGCCGAAGGCAGAGGCTTAATCCACTGAGCCACCCAGGCGCCCCTCATTGGTGGGGTTTTTAACAGGCAGATAATTTGTGAGTGATCTAGCGAGGGGCACCACAACGAAGTTTTACAAACCAGCCTCTTTTTTCTCTTCCTAAACTCCTTTTTCCTAAGCTGGATTTATTTTTGAGTTCATTAAGGATTGAAACCAAATTCGGAATTAATTCTGTGAGGGGCAGGGAGACGGTTGATGTGGGTGAGGAAGGGCAGGGGTCACCGTACCTTCCATTTGTATTAGAGTCAGTTGACCCAAGCTGTACGGGGAGACAGTTTTTGGGGGCCCGGGAAGCAGGGCGACAGCTCTGGAGGGCCGGTGTCAGGATGCCCGAGTTCTCATCTGCTTTGGCCCCTGACTGGCCATGTGACCGGGCTTTGGCCTCCCCGGGCCTGCACCCCTCTCACCTCCACATCCCTTCCAGCACTGTCTCTGGGATCTCCTCTCCCTTGTACGTCTCCTCCCTCAGTCACCTCTGTAGACAGCCACCCAGGTTGTGAGGGATGTTGGAAACTCATAGTTTCGATGGTGCAAGTTGAAGTTCCCATCTCAGTGGGTAGTACATTTAAAAGATTTCAGTGCGCTTGAAAATGGTTTAATGCCTTGAGAAACTTCTAGGTGTGTGCTCCTTAAAAATTCTAGCTTATTTTTTCCCCAGATGTGGACCTTTACCCTCTCCCTGAAAAGATCAAGAACAGATGAAAGAAAGTACATGCGAAGAATGAATTTGAATTTGGAAGGCTTGTGTTGTGGTTGACTACCTTTGGATAAGCAAAATTCAGAACCATTTAAAGACCACTATATTCTAACTCGACAATACCTGATTACCAATTACTCATTTCCTCAGATAAGAAGAAATCATCTCTACAATGTAGACAGTGTTATATTTTATAGAATTTTATTTTAAATTGAGGAAGCCGTTAATTGTGCTCTATATTTTAATGATGACGGTGATTCAGATTCTACTTATTGGCATTTTCTTTTCTTTTTATGACCTTAAAAATTCAATTATTTTTCTCTTCGTGAGGGATGACAGGGCTTTTATAAGAGGAAAAACGTTTTGGGAAAGGTGACAACATCCTGTGGCAGTGAGAACAGTTTCACTTATCATTGCTTATCCAGTAGTGGGTAATTCATTTGATGGCCTCTTTTTTTGGCTAAATGATAATTAAGCCAGTGGCCCCAGACTGTCAGAAGTCAACTGTCTGCCTTTGCATTGCCATTAAAAAATCATGGGAAAAAAGAATCATGGAAACTTGGGAGAAAAGATGTGTTTTTCTTCTTAGCAGATGACCAGGCTGAGAAGGATGTGGTGGGAAAATGTTTGTCACGTTTTCTTTTCATTTGAGTCATTGTCTCGTATTTAGGGGGGGAACAAAAAGCGCATGTGTGGATAACCAACCAGTGTCGTAGTTATCAATTGTTGGTGACAAACCACCCCAAAACGCAGCGGCTGAAACAATACTTCTCTTGTTTGCCTCCTCCCTGTTCTTCAGTCTGGGCTGGGCTCCGCTGAGCTGTTCCTGTCCTCTCACTGGTGTTGCCCGTGTGGTCAGGGGTGGGTGGGTTTCTCTCTGCAGGTGCCCGGCCTTTCCTTCTGCGTGCGATGGCTCCAAGTGGCCTCGCCAGTAGGGTAGCCGGCCGCCTACATGCCGCTCAGAACTCCCAAGGGTATCAAGCAGTAATGGCCGGGCCTGCTTAAGACTTAAACCCAGAACTTCCACTGCCCTCTCGTGATTAAAGCATCCCAGGGCCAGCTCAGATTCGGGAAGGGGGATGGCACCAGGGCATGGAGCGGAGAGGTGTGATCCACGGGGGGCCCCCAGAGTAATGGGCTGTCAGAAGCAGTGCCACACGACAACAGCAATGGTTAGAAGGAGAAGCTGCTCATGACCTTGGGAAGTGGAAGCTGCTTGCGATTGCTGGTGTAAGCTGGAAGTCAGACTGACAAATAGAGGGCCTTCTAGAAGCTTCCACTTCTGCTGGCTCTGAGCATATTTTCTGAACCAGCACTTTGGGAAACTGGTCCCTAAGGAGGGCTGGGTTGAGGGGGCAGGGCATCTGAACGCAGAACCACCCCACCCCGAGGCTCTGGCTGAGGGCGGTGAAGGCGGTGCTTCCTCCCCCGCGCGCAGGCTCAGTCCGACGCCGATGCCCCTCTGACTGAATTAGCAGTGGCTCATTTTTGTTCTAGTCAAGCAGTAGGATTTGCTACCGTTCTTCCTGAAGTGCCTTCTCCAAAGACATCCTCTTTGCCCTGTGTGTGGAATCATCCTTCGGTGAGTGTGTTTCAGTGAAAGAATCACTGGTTGACTTTGTAAAGACGGTAAAGTGCCATGGCGGCTTGGCCATTAGGTTACGGTCTCCTTGCGCAGTCTTCTTGCTTTGGCTCCCGACGGGTCCAGCCCCTCAAGTGCTTCGGTTCTGAGGTCTTTAACTCCCGTGAAATCTTGAGGTAGTTTGGGAACTGCCTCCGCCGCCATTTTCACAGACAAAATGCACATTGACGCCCCCCCCAACACCCCCCCCAACCCAGTGAACCTAGAATGGCTTTAGAACACTGGTGTGGCCCAAAGGTAATCACCTTCTAAGGGGAATGTCAGTGACTACTGTCTTCTTGTCAAGCCTGTAAAGCAAGAGATTCCAGTTCAGTATTTGCAACAAGGGTCTTGAATCCTACTCCTTTTATTGCATTGTCGCATTGAATTCTCCTCCTTTGCCTTGATTTTGTGCTATAATTGAGACTCTGGACTTTGAGGGCAAAGTCTTTCACCAGCATACAAGGGTTCGATTGTACAAATTTACCTGCTGCATTAATGTCTCTGCCTGTAGCTTAAGATGGAGTTGTTCCGTGCTCAGAACAGAATCGCCTGATCTAGGCTAGCTTTGCTTGTTACAGGACATTGATTTCATTTAGATTTCCCTCCACGAAGTCAGCCAGCTATCATGTTATGTAAACCTCTGCCAAGACAAGATTGTCATAGTCCCTAGGTTGCTCAGGTTTGTCATGTGTCCGGTGAAAAGGGGATTGCAGGTTCTCAGATGAGATTCCTCTCCACGAGATGGAATTGGGGAGAGGGGCGATGAAAATGTGGGGAGCTGGAGGTGCAGGTGTTAAAAGTTGTGGAAATGGAAGTTCCAAAGAGGTGGTTTGTGAGGAGGTCAGAGGTGTGGGGCCTGCGCGGTCAGAACTTGTATAAGTTGATCAGGTTACCTGGCAAGTAGGTGTGATAGATACAGGGATGAAGTCTGCTCCTGGATTGCTGGTAGACATTAAATTTGCACAATATCCTGTAGCTGGTTGAGTATTTTAAAATGATATTCATAGGGTTTTTGTATTTGGGGTGAAGAAATTATCTGACACATGGTATTGGGGTTTCTTTTTTAAAAAAGCCAAATTTCAGAGTCCTAAGAGTTTAAAAAAAAAATATATATATATATATAAAGACACCTCACCTCCAGTGGGTGACCCTCCTGAAAATCATGGTCGTCTCTCCTATTGAATCAGTGACTTTTCAGAGGTGGCAAAATGGGCATGAGAAAATTGCCGTCCGACTTTCTTGGCGTTTGTACATTCTTTATGGAGCCCAGTTGCTTTGGAACAGCCAAGAAGATTATCAAGATTATTTTTAGGGGTATCTTTACTGGGGATCTGAAGAACTAATATAACATCCTGGGTTATTTCTAGTTTGGGGGAATGTGGAAAGGTATGCAATTGTGAAGTGTTTTGTTGTAGTTTATTAATCCATGAGGGGAACTTAGACTGTAGACATAAGGACACACCCAGTGCAGTTTCTGTTTTCTGTATGTTGTTGGGGGAATAAAGTTTTATATAGCAAGCACATGGCCTCCCTGATTTCATAATGCCTTTATTAGAATCTGTAATAGCCCTTAATGTTGAAACCTTTCTCCCTCTTCCTCCTGAAAATACAGTTTATTGTTTCTTCTATCATTGAAAAGTTTGTTCTTTTTTCACTATGGGCAGTTCACACAAGGCAAAAATATTAAACAGTTGGTTTTAGTGTGTTGTATAACTTTACTGTATATCAAACTAATTTTTACAAGTTTTCATCCTAAACCTCAAATCATGTAATTAATAATTTGCCTGTTTATTTATGACATAATTGTGATTCTTTTATTAATAAAAGCTAATGGAAAAGGATTCTTTATTAAGCTGATGACTAGACCGACATTTAATTTTCCTGCAGTATATGAAGTATTGTACCAGAGTATTAAAAGATATGTAATATTTTATTGATAAATCTATCCTTTAAAAGGAATACGTTTTAGGATGTCATCATTTTGATGTGAATCATGTAAATGTTGATAATATGCACTGTTTATTATACATTTAGTGTTTCGAGAGATTCACTTAATTGCCTTTTTGCCCATGTATTATGTAGTCTGTTTGCAATTGTTTTTTTAAAAAAATGACATGAAAGGAATAGTTTATGTAGAGAAACATTAGTGGATGTTAATTGTCTCCCCACCTGTATTTATGGGTGTTAGTTCAGTTGCATTGCTAGTTGCAAAGCCGTATTATCAGAGTAAACGTGTATTTGTAAACTGTATGGGAACTAAAAATTAGGAATAAAACCATTTTCTTATTTTATGGTATTAGTCATTTACTTCATTGGAAATGTCCAGGAAAAACCGGGATGATAGGTCACTCAGCCTCTTCCACTAGCCAAATGCTGACATTTAGCCGCTCTTACCTGGAAGGTAACTGGGAGTACAGAATATATGAGTCCGTTCCTCAGGCATTCATTCAGTGCCCACTCTGACGAGCTTCGGGAGACAGGCAGGGGATGCTATTTGCAAGAACTTAGGAGTAAGTAACGAATAGAAAGTATGTCTATAAAATATACAGGAAACGATCAGGAAACATACAAACGATGTAAATGGTACCTGATAGAAGAGGCTCATAAGTTGTGTACCACAGGACACTGTCTCATCCCTTTAGGTTTAGGCGACAAGTAAACAAGGCCATTTGCTGCTTCTGACAGCGCCACGTGAACTCTGGCAGAAAGAAATCATTTTATAAGGAACACAACGGGTAGTTCTCAGTTCTCGTTGTAAATCTAAGAAGAGATTCATATTACTTATTTACACCGTGAAATATTATTGTCCTCTCGGTCTCGGCCGAGTTACTCAACACGTATCTGTCAGGTTTAGCTGGTTTCACCCGTGAGACCAGACCTCTAGCCATTCAAAATAGGGAGCCCCTGGGCAATGCCAGACGCTGCCCCTGTGCTAGACTCGGGCCAAGAGGTGACTGGCACAGACATGGTGGCCACCCTCCCAGGGGTGACGTCCTGTGGGAGCTGGGCACAGGTCAGAAGGCAGAGATTCCCACTGGGATGCAGAAAGTGCTTGAAGATGGGGGCTGCTCAGACACAGCAGGAAAGGCAGAGATCAGACAACCACTTCCAAATGATGAGGATTATGAGGAGGGGCTCCGTTGTCTCTCCCAGGGGCACGTAACCTTCCACAGACGGAGGGCCTCTGTGCTGCTGTGCTGGTGACCCTCTGGGGTTTCAGAGATGGTGCTGGGTGCGCCGCCAGCCTGGAGATGCCTCATTCCCCATAATCCTTTTTGAGATCCTGGGCCGTACATGCTTGAGAAGGCATTGGCAATATCTTGTCTTTACGTGTTGTGAAAGAGCCTTCCAGTTCTACACACAAGGAACGTTCTTCGTTCCTACGCACAAGGAAAGCCCCAAGAAAATGTGCAGATTAGAGACAAAGCGGGAATTCCCGTAACCAATCAATTGTGGATGGAGAACTGAGGGTTGGATGGACTCGGTCATCTTGTCAGTGAAAAAGCTTCTGAAGAAAGTCCCTACTCATTGTTGGGCACCGCTACATGTATGCTTTGCATGCAGCCATTCGCTTTGGCTCTGGAGAGGCCACACAAAGGGACCGTCAGGACCTCGAGTGAATGGCTTCACTGCAGGTGCCATTTCCCGCCCAGGAGCTGGCGATGCTTCCAAAGAACTGAATTTGCAAAATGATAATGAGTCCAAAATAGAGATTTGCTGTTTTATCAATAGCAGCAGTTACCAACGAGTTGATACTCATGTCATTTGAGGTCAGACAATTGAGAAATCCTGAAGTGACATCATGATATAAAATACCGCTTCTAAAATGAAGGTTGTGAGAAAGTGATACTGCCCCATAAAGCCTGCTGGCAGTGTATGCACAAAGGGATTGCAGACTCGAAGTCCTCGCTGCCTGATAAGACTGTGGTTATACTGGACTGGCAGGGATTTGGGCTTCAGATTCTCTTCCATTCAGCAGAGATGAAACCCACACCCCAAGGGGCTAGTCACCGAGGAATGGATGAACAGAACTGTTCCTACTTTTGAGGTGCTGGGTCTAATTGGAGGGAGGCAGATAGTTCTAAATGGACTGGAGTAGACAGTGTCCAGGTTGTTAATGTCAAGTGAAAGTTACATAGGAGTGGATTAGAGGGGAATTAGAATTCAGTGGTGGAGGTCGCTTGAGCTTCCTCCTGACCAGTGGGGAAACCTGTGTGTGTGTGTGTGTGTATCTCTTTCTAAAAACGAACTTGCAAGCAATAGCTGTTTCTCTGTTCAACTCTTGCATCTCCATTACTGAACAAAGGAGAATAATTCTCTGTATTGTGATTCATATGAATGGCCTTTCTAGCACTTTTGGGACACATTTTTGCAACAAAATGGAGTACATATTTACATGTTTTAGTGTTTCCATTCTCTGTGTATCTATCCACTGCATTTTTAACTGTTCAGTTCTTGATGTCTAAATTCACTATTTTCGGTAATCTAGGCCAGTTTTGCTGGGACTTCCTCGTATAATCGAGAGTGTACGTTATGGTTTGGAATGAGCCATTTCACTCTGTAATCATCACCAACATCACTTTTTTTTTTTTTGAAAGGAAATTCTTTATATTTAGACACTAGAAGACACAGTTTTAAATGGCTCATTGCTTGAGAGAAAACCACCATGACAATCACACAATATTTAGGAGTAAATGACAGAAGGAGAAAGCAAATCTGTGGGGAGGAGCAATGAAACTCCAGGATTAATACTCTGTGGTGCTTAACTGTCTTTTTTATCAGAGGGTGAAGCAATATGTCTTCTGTCTCTCTCTTCTGGGAAATTTCCAGACATGATCTTCAAGTTCCATCTATTAGATTTTTTTGTTTTTTTGTACTTTACCAATCACAAATTGAACTTCCAGAAATCCTTGTTTTGTTGTTGTTGTCCCCTAATTGTTCCATTTAAATAGCAGCTTATTCTCATTTTATAGTTGCAACATCTTATTAAGTGTATCTATTTTTTTTTTTTAAATTTTTTTATTTTTTCAGCATAACAGTATTCATTATTTTTGCACCACACCCAGTGCTCCATGCAATCTGTGCCCTCCACAATACCCACCACCTGGTGCCCCAACCTCCCACCCCCCACCCCTTCAAAATTCCCAGATCGTTTTTCAGAGTCCATAGTCTCTCATGGTTCACCTCCCCTTCCAATTTCCCTCAACTCCCCTCTCCATCTCCCCTTGTCCTCCATGCTATTTGTTATGCTCCACAAATAAGTGAAACCATATGATAATTGACTCTCTCTGCTTCACTTATTTCACTCAGCATAATCTCTTCCAGTCCCGTCCATGTTGCTACAAAACTTGGGTATTCATCCTTTCTTTCTTTCTTTCTTTTTTTTTTTTTTTTTACAGCTTTATAAACATATATTTTTATCCCCAGGGGTACAGGTATGCGAATCGCCAGGTTTACACACTTCACAACCATAGCACATACCCTCCCCAATATCCATAACCCCACGCCCTCTCCCAACCCCCTCCCCCCATCAACCCTCAGTTTGTTTTGTGAGATTAAGAGTCACTTATGGTTTCTCTCCCTCCCAATCCCATCTTGTTTCATTTACTCTTCTCCTACCCCCTCAACCCCCCATGTTGCATCTCCTCTCCCTCATATCAGGGAGATCATATGATAGTTGTCTTTCTCCGATTGACTTATTTCGCTAAGCATGATACCCTCTAGTTCCATCCACGTCGTCGCAAATGGCAAGATTTCATTTCTTTTGATGGCTGCATAGTATTCCATTGTGTATATATACCACATCTTCTTTATCCATTCGTCTGTAGATGGACATCTAGGTTCTTTCCATAGTTTGGCTATTGTAGACATTGCTGCTATAAACATTCGGGTGCATGTGCCCCTTCGGATCACTATGTTTGTATCTTTAGGGTAAATACCCAGCAGTGCAATTGCAGGGTCATAGGGTAGTTCTATTTTCAACATTTTGAGGAACCTCCATGCTGTTTTCCAGAGTGGTTGCACCAGCTTGCATTCCCACCAACAGTGTAGGAGGGTTCCCCTTTCTCCGCATCCTCGCCAGCATCTGTCATTTCCTGACTTGTTAATTTTAGCCATTCTGACTGGTGTGAGGTGATATCTCATGGTGGTTTTGATTTGTATTTCCCTGATGCCGAGTGATATGGAGCACTTTTTCATGTGTCTGTTGGCCATCTGGATGTCTTCTTTGCAGAAATGTCTGTTCATGTCCTCTGCCCATTTCTTGATTGGATTATTTGTTCTTTGGGTGTTGAGTTTGCTAAGTTCTTTATAGATTTTGGACACTAGCCCTTTATCTGATATGTCATTTGCAAATATCTTCTCCCATTCTGTCAGTTGTCTTTTGGTTTTGTTCACTGTTTCCTTTGCTGTGCAAAAGCTTTTGATCTTGATAAAATCCCAAAAGTTCATTTTTGCCCTTGCTTCCCTTGCCTTTGGTGATGTTCCTAGGAAGATGTTGCTGCGGCTGAGGTCGAAGAGGTTGCTGCCTGTGTTCTCCTCGAGGATTTTGATGGATTCCTTTCTCACATTGAGATCCTTCATCCATTTTGAGTCTATTTTCATGTGTGGTGTAAGGAAATGATCCAATTTCATTTTTCTGCATGTGGCTGTCCAATTTTCCCAACACCATTTATTGAAGAGGCTGTCTTTTTTCCATTGGACATTCTTTCCTGCTTTGTCGAAGATGAGTTGACCATAGAGTTGAGGGTCCATTTCTGGGCTCTCTATTCTGTTCCATTGATCTATGTGTCTGTTTTTGTGCCAGTACCATGCTGTCTTGATGATGACAGCTTTGTAATAGAGCTTGAAGTCCGGAATTGTGATGCCACCAACTTTGGCTTTCTTTTTCAATATTCCTTTGGCTATTCGAGGTCTTTTCTGGTTCCATATAAATTTTAGGATTATTTGTTCCATTTCTTTGAAAAAAATGGATGTTACTTTGATAGGAATTGCATTAAATGTGTAGATTGCTTTAGGTAGTATAGACATTTTCACAATATTTATTCTTCCAATCCAGGAGCATGGAACATTTTTCCATTTCTTTGTGTCTTCCTCAATTTCTTTCATGAGTACGTTATAGTTTTCTGAGTATAGATTCTTAGTCTCTTTGGTTAGGTTTATTCCTAGGTATCTTATAGTTTTGGGTGCAATTGTAAATGGGATGGACTCCTTAATTTCTCTTTCTTCTGTCTTGTTGTTGGTGTAGAGAAATGCAACTGATTTCTGTGCATTGATTTTATATCCTGACACTTTACTGAATTCCTGAACAAGTTCTAGCAGTTTTGGAGTGGAGTCTTTTGGGTTTTCCACATAGAGTATCATATCATCTGCGAAGAGTGATAGTTTGACTTCTTCTTTGCCGATTTGGATGCCTTTAATTTCCTTTTGTTGTCTGATTGCTGAGGCTAGGACTTCTAGTACTATGTTGAATAGCAGTGGTGATAATGGACATCCCTGCCGTGTTCCTGACCTTAGCGGAAAAGCTTTCAGTTTTTCTCCATTGAGAATGATATTTGCGGTGGGTTTTTCATAGATGGCTTTGATAATATTGAGGTATGTGCCGTCTATCCCTACACTTTGAAGAGTTTTGATCAGGAAGGGATGCTGTACTTTGTCAAATGCTTTTTCAGCATCTATGGAGAGTATCATATGGTTCTTGTTCTTTCTTTTATTAATGTGTTGTATCACATTGATTGATTTGCGGATGTTGAACCAGCCTTGCAGCCCTGGAATAAATCCCACTTGGTCGTGGTGAATAATCCTTTTAATGTACTGTTGAATCCTATTGGCTAGTATTTTGGCGAGAATTTTTGCATCTGTGTTCATCAAGGATATTGGTCTGTAGTTCTCTTTTTTGTTGGGATCCTTGTCTGGTTTTGGGATCAAGGTGATGCTGGCCTCATAAAATGAGTTTGGAAGTTTTCCTTCTATTTCTATTTTGTGGAACAGTTTCAGGAGAATAGGAATTAGTTCTTCTTTAAATGTTTGGTAGAATTCCCCCGGGAAGCCGTCTGGCCCTGGGCTTTTGTTTGTTTGGAGATTTTTGATGACTGTTTCAATCTCCTTACTGCTTATGGGTCTGTTCAGGCTTTCTATTTCTTCCTGGTTCAGTTGTGGTAGTTTATATGTCTCTAGGAATGCATCCATTTCTTCCAGATTGTCAAATTTGTTGGCGTAGAGTTGCTCATAGTATGTTCTTATTATCGTCTGTATTTCTTTGGTGTTCGTTGTGATCTCTCCTCTTTCATTCATGATTTTATTTATTTGGGTCCTTTCTCTTTTCTTTTTGATAAGTCTGGCCAGGGGTTTATCAATCTTATTAATTCTCAACATCACATTTTTTAAGGGAGAAATCAAATTCATGTCGTTGGGGCAAAGGATTTTTTTCCCCTGCATTGCGTTTTTGTACACTCTCACAAAGCAAAGTTAAATCGTCATTTAGTTAGGGCGCCTGGCTGGCTCAGTCCAAGGAGCAGGTGACTCTTGATTTCAGGGTTGTGAGTTTGGGTGTGGAGATAAATAAATAAAAAACTTTTAAAAATTGCAGTTTAGCTTTACAATTAACAAAGTTCCTTTATTAAGAAGGACTTTATTCAAGCAGGACTATTCATGGAGAATTCAGGTGGTCTGAGCCCCTGAGTTTCATCAGTGTGGCTGAGTCTTGGAAATGATGGCATTTGAATGTGGCCTCATGATTCAGTCTCATGTGCTTGTTTTGTTTTCAACAAATACACAAAACATAAAATTGACCATTTTAACCATCTTTAAGTGGACAGTGCAGTGGCCTCACATGCATTCACACTGTTGTATGACAGTGACCACCGTCCATCTCCAGAAGCTTATCATTGTCCCAACCGAAACTCTGCACCCATTTGCCAACATGGCTTTGTTTTTATAGGGTTCGCCTCCTGAGGCTTAGGGTCCTTCTGAATTTTGGAATTTTGTGTATTTTTGAATCGGTAATACATTCACTTAGAACAAAATGTAAAAGGTTCAGTAGAGGGGTGCCTGGGTGGCTCAGTGGGTTAAAGCCTCTGCCTTCGGCTCAGGGCATGATCCCAGGGTCCTGGGATCGAGCCCCGCATTGGGCACTCTGCTCAGTGGGGAGCCTGCTTACCCCTCTCTCCGCCTACTTGTGATCTCTCTCTGTCAAATAAGTAAATAAAATCTTAAAAAAAAAAATGTTTAGTAGAGCACACAGGGAAGTAGCCCTCCACGCCTTTCTCCCACAGAGAGTTTCCCATCATACCCCAAGGACAGTGAGCAACTTTGAACACATGTCCTACCGTAATTGCTGGTTCCAGGGGGTCTTACACTTCTTACTAGGATAGGTAATGCTGAATTGTCCTCTAGTGAGGCTGAACCTGCTTTATCCCTAGCAGCCCGTTGCTTCACACTTTCATCTGCTTGGCATTTGTCAAACCTGCACCTTGATGCCCTGTGGGTAAAAAAATCATAGCTCGATGTAACTCTTATTGCATTTCTCATGAAAGTGAGGCTGAGCATTTTTATGCCTTTCTGTGAACTCTTCATTTCGCTTGACTTTTTTTAAAAAAAGATTTTATTTATTTATTTGACACAGAGAGAGAGAGAGAGATCACAAGGAGGCAGAGAGGCAGGCAGAGAGAGGGGGGAAGCAGGCTCCCCGCTGAGCAGAGAGCCCGATGCGGGGCTCGATCCCAGGACCCTGAGATCATGACCTGAGCTGAAGGCAGAGGCTTAACCCACTGAGCCACCCAGGCACCCCGACATTTTTTTCTATTTAGTTCTGTATCTGTCTTGTTTTGAGTTTAGGAATAAACCTCTATTTTTCTAATTTATTTTATTTTATCTTTCCCCCACCTCCAGGGGAATAAAGATACTGAATTCTCTACAGCTGCCTGAGGTGGCTGGAATTACCCGAGTCACCAGGATCCCTTTCTGTTAACTACTCTTCTGTAGGTGTGTGCGGGGTACACCTGTCTGGGCTGGGAGTTGTGGTTTTGGTCTTGCTGTGATTATAATTCTCAGGGTGGGGGCAAGAGGAGACTAGCTCGGGAAATGCATTCTTAGCATCGGGTCTCTACATCAGCTGCCACGTGGGACTGGTCTTAATTGTCCCAGCAGCTGGGTTGAGAATGGCTTCAGATTTTCTTTCTTTTTCTAACCCCCTCAGCTCAAGTCAGACCCACAGAGGGGTCTGTTAAACACACGCTTTGGATTCCAATAGTCTTCTGCTCTCCAGTGGCTTTGTATCATGCTCAGTTCCTTACTGGGCTTCTGGAGTGGACAGAACTTCCCGGCATGGGACTCTCTTCCATATCTTATTTTATTTATTTATTTTTTAAGATTTTATTTATTTGAGGTGAGCAAGTGAGAGAGAGCAAGAGTGTACAAGCAGGGGGAGAGGGAGAAGCAGACTCCTTCTGGGGCATCGAGCAGGGAACCTGATGTGGGGCTCCATCCCAGGACCCTGGGATCATGACTTGAGCTGAAGGCAGGTGCTTAAGGGCTGAGCCACTCAAGTCACTCTTCTCCTCCATATTTTAGAGTATTCTGCATCCTTGGACCTGACCTGGTAAATGTCAATGGTGCCCACAGTCCCTGTGGCAACCACAAGCACCCCCATGCCTTACCAAATTCCCCTGGAGGATGTTAGTACCTCCCCTGGCTGTGAAGCTCTGTGTGATTCTCTAGCCTCTGTCCATTCCGGTAGCTCCCTACAGTCATGTACTCACGACATCTGCCAAGTGGATTTCAGCAACGGGACATTTGCACGTGCTGATCCTCTTTGCTGAAATGCTCTCCCTCCGGATCTTCACATGGTTGACTTCTTGTCGTTTTCTATTTCAGTTCAAATGTCATCTTCCCAAAAATACCCTTCTGTGCCACCCTAAGCAAAGTGGAGACCTCCCAAGACACTCTCTGTTATGTCCCCGTGTCTTGTGTTCGCCACAGCACATGTCGCTACCTCCAGTTACCTGCTCTGTTTATTTGTTGCTTCATTGTCTTCTCCACCAGAATGTCAGTTCTGAGAGGACAGGGACTTTGTCTTGTTCTTCCCCAGATCCCTGATTGCTGCATTAACAATTTAACACAAACATAGTGGCTTAAAACAACACAAACTTGGGGCACCTGGCTGGTTCAGTTGGTAGAGCATGCGACACTTGATCTCAGGGTTGAGAGTTTGAGCCCCACATTGGGTGCAGAAATTACTTAAAATCTTAAAAAACCACAAACTCAATATCTTACGGTTCTGGAGGTCAGAAATGTGAAATGGGTTTCCCTGGAGTACAGCTGAGGTTTTAGGAGGGGTGCATTCCTTCTGGAGACTGTAAAGGAAAATTCACTCTCTTACCTTTTCTACCTTCTAGAGGCTTCCCACACTCTTTGCCTCCTGGCCCCTTCCTCTATCTTCAAAGCCACAAACAGCTGGTCACATCTGATGCTGACATTCCCGACTCCTTATTTCACTTATAAGGACCCAAATGATTATATTGGGCCTACCCAGATAAACCAGGATAATCTCCCCACCTCAAGACTCTTAATTTAATCACACCTACATAGTCCTCTTCCATGTTAAGTACATGGCACTCTGATCTCCTGTTGTTGATTCCCATTGGCTCAATCCGTTGACCTCACCTTCCATTGGCCAACTCACCTGTAAACCAGAGAGCCAAGGTGTCCAGGTGCTGGAGTCTGTAGGGCAGAGAATGGATCTGGGGTGGGGTGAGGGGGTAAAGAGAGAATAAAAAGCCCACTGGAGCCTCCCCACTCAAGGTGCAGTCTGCAACCGACACCATCATCACCTGGGGTGCAATGCTGTCTCAGGTCCGACTTCAGCCCTACTGAGTCACAACCTGCATTTTTACAAGATCACCAGCGGATGCACAGGCACATTTGTAGTTTGAAACGTGATGTACTGGAGGATTTCTAAGCCGCTAAATGCCACTGGAAATGATACTCAGGCTTGGGTCAGTTCGTGTCTGCAGACATGCAGTTGAGAATCACCTGACGTCACAAGAGTAGCCACGAGGAGTAAGAAAAACCCAAAGGCTTGATTTCAGAGAACAAGACAAGCGTTATCCCACAGCAACTTGGAAACGGCTTCAGATATTCTTAGATATCACATCTACCAAGACCGAGTTTGTGAAATCCCAAGCATATGTGAAATCCGTCTAACTATGGGAAGAGAAGGGGAAAGAATTTTAAAGGAAGCAAACTCTAAAATTAAAATCTGTTCAGGAGGTGACAGATGTCTGGGTCCTGATAGATTCCTAGACTTGTAAAAGCAATTTTTTCCCCATCATCATTCATACATGTTTGATTGCTGATTTCCATATTACCATGTGTCCCCCCCCCACATTAAAATCAATTTCTGTCTTTTTAAAGGGTTGATTCCCCCAAGGGTTACTTTGTATGAAGTTTTTAGAAAATGCCTAACAAAGGTTTGAGTTATGGACAGAAAAAAACCCCGAGCTTCATGCACACAAATGATCCTCTAGTCGTGCGCTATTGAGAACTGATTTATTGTGTTTAATTCCTTTTCTGTATTTGAAAATGGACTAAAATCCTTGGCTGGGACCATATGATTCTTATCTTTATATTTTAGGATAAGTCATCAGGTTTCCACTAAGGGTAAGTTAGGATAAACATTTTGGTTTAAGATACTAAATACACCTGGGGTCTAGTGGAGATAGGACATTTCAGTCCTAGGCGTGTGGATTTTCTTGGAAAATCTGGGCTTTGGGACAGCTTGAATTTGTTTCCTGGTTTTGCCACTTACTAGCTGTGTGATGTTGGGCAAGTCAGTTAAGGCTTCGATTCTGATTCCTCCTTAGGAAAATGGAAATCATGGTAGTTCCTGTGAAGGACCATTGAGAACTTTATGGCAATAAATGCACTCCCTAGCACTTAGTACATGCTCAGTAAACATCTGTGATCTTCCTGTGGGGCTTGGGAAGGTCTTGCCAGCCCTTAACATAGCCTGTTCCTGTGTTATACAGATTTACCTGTTGATGGCACATAGCAGGGAAGATGTGAATAAAATTCATGGGTTACATTCAGGTTTACACAGCCCTTAGAAAAGGTCATTGTTGAGTAAAAATCTTTTACTTTTATCATCAATTAGTACTGCAAATCCTTCACTAGCCTTCCTCCTTGGCACAGAATGCAAAACTTAATTCAGACACACCTTGAAAGTGCCAACATGCTTTTGTTTTTTTGTTAATGGCTTTTATTTTTTACTTTTTGGAAAGATTTTATTTATTTATTTGACAGAGAGAGAGAGACAGAGGCAGGCAGAGGGAGAAGCAGGCTCCCTACCGAGCAAGAAACCTGATGTGGGACTCGATCCCAGGACCCTGGGATCATGACCTGAGCCGAAGGCAGATGCTCAATTGACTGAGCCACCCAGGTGTCCCTGCTAATGGCTTTTATTTTTTTTTTTTTTAAAAGATTTTTTATTTATTTATTTGACACAGAGAGATCACAAGTAGGCAGAGAGGCAGGCAGAGAGAGAGGAAGGGAAGCAGGCTTCCTGCTGAGCAGCGAGCCCGATGCGGGACTCAATCCCAGGACTCTGGGATCATGACCTGAGCCGAAGGCAGCGGCTTAACCCACTGAGCCACCCAGGCGCCCCTGCTAATGGCTTTTAATCTTGGGAACAGAAATGGGTTGATCATGTCCTCCGCTTTGGAAAAGTGGGAAATCGTTTTAATCTGTTAAGAGGGTGTTTTGAAAGAGGTGAGACTGGGGGAAGGCAGAGAATAAAGACCCAGTCCTAAGTCCTGCCTGTGAGACTTCAGCAAGTAACTTAAGATTTCAGAGCCTCCCTGAGAAAGGGGCTGACCATCACAATGTACTTCCCATGCAGCTGTGCAGAATCAGTGAGTTAGTAGACATACACAAACAAGAACAGCCATTCATTTATAGCAATGGAAGATACCCCAAATGGCCCCTTCGGCAGAAGAATGGATGGACTCAGTAGGGGGTTTCCCATACGCTGGTGTCTGATATAGCAGAGGAGAGGGGTAGATCACATCAGGGTAGACCAACCATACAAACCAAGGGACAAGCAAATCATGGAAGAACATGAACAGAATGAGACCATTCATTTTGCCTCTTTGGCACCATAGGAAAGCAATAATGTGATGTGTGGAGAAAACAAAATTATTTGTACTGAAACTAGAGAGGAAAATATGGGAAGGATAAGCCCCAGTCTCTGGATAGTTGTCACTTTGGCCTGAGGAAGGGAGGAGGATAATGAGATCAGAGAGGGGCCAAGTGGGGGTGCCAGAGGCTTTAAAAATGTCTCTTTTCATTAAATGTTTTCATGTTATTAATTTTTATAGCCAATTATAGAAGATCATATGTTTGTAAGATTAAACGTTCCATGTATTCTGTTGAACATTCGAGATATTTCCACATGAAACATGAAGCAGGTTAATTGAGATAATAAATGAGACCATCAGCTTGTCAGTAGAAAGTTCAGTGATGCAATCAGCTCCATTAATAGCCAGTTGTTACTGTTCATTGAGTGATTACTGTGCCAAGTGTTTGACCTCCATTTTCTTATTATAGCCACGCAGCCACCACTCCAGGAAGATGCTCTTACTGTCTTCATTTTACAGATGAGTGAACTGAGGCAGATAGCCCACACACATCGGTGGAGCATGTTGTTAAGTGCGAGGCACCAGCGGTGCCTTTATTTCACCTTCCAGCAACCAGGAGCACCACACTGAAAACACAGCTTTCCACCAGGGGTTGGCAAGCTTTTTCAGCAAAGGGCCAGACACTAAATATCTTAGGCTTTGTGGGCCATACGATGTCTGTTAATGACCATTCAATCATGCTGTTGGAGCAGGACCACAGCCAGAGATAGCCAGAGACAGCCAGAGTCCTGCAGTGTGCCAATAAAACTTTATTGATGGACACTGAAGTTTGAATTTCGTTTAATTTTTATATGTCCCAGGATTACATTTTCCTTTTGATTTTTTCCAACCATTTAAAAATGTAACTTTTTTCCTCTTTCTTTTACTTTCTTTCTTTCTTTCTTTCTATTAGCCCACGAGTTATCAAAAAGCAGGCTGGATCTGGCCCATGGGTTATAGTTGGCCAGACATGACTTTTTTGATGATCAGTTCATGAGGGCAGGAACCCTGTTGACTTTACTCAGCATTGTATACTGACTGAGCTGCTGGTACATCATTAGGGACTCAGTACATGTTTGAGAAATGAATGAATAGAAGTTGATACAACAGAAGTCAGACGATGGTGATGTTTTCTTTCCATTTTTGGCAACCGCCCTTCACATAAGTAGGGGGAGCACTTTTTAGGGGGCTCTATTAACAATGTCTGTCCTAGACAAACTGGGATGCTTGGTTATCCCAATGTTCCCCATTGGGGAGATGGTTCTGCAGCTTTGTGACAGCATGTCAATGGCCTGTGTGTGTCTGTATTCGCACATGGTTGTGTGTGGATATTAAACCATTACTGAGTTTCCCCCACAATTTTTTTTTTTAAATTTTATTTATTTATTTGACAGAGAGAGATCACAATAGACAGAGAGGCAGGCAGAGAGGAAGAGAGAGAGAGGGAAGCAGGCTCCCTGCTGAGCAGAGAGGCCGATGCGGGACTCGATCCCAGGACCCCGAGATCATGACCTGAGCCAAAGGCAGCGGCTTAACCCACTGAGCCACCCAGGTGCCCCGTCCCCCACAATTTTTAATTTGAAATCATTCAAACCTGCAAAAGACTTGCAAGAATAATAGATGAAGTGCAATCAGTAGTCATCTACTGGTCACCCTGAGGGGGCCATTTCTGATATTGTGCCCTGTTTATACCATGTATCTCTCTACCTGTCTGTTATCTATCGATCAATGGATCTGTCGATCTATCATCTATCATTGTTTATCTAAGAACCAGGTATAGACGCCATGACCCTTTACCTTCAGTATGGCAGTGTGCAAATCCTCAGAGCATGGACATCCTCTCTCATAACCACAATACGATATTCACACTCAGGAAATTGAACATTGATACAACACTGTTGTCTACCATACAGGCAATATTTTCATTTCCCCAGTCGTCCCCAAAAGGTCTTTTACAGCCTTTTTTTTTCTTTTTTCTTTTTTTTGAACCAGGATCTGATCAAAGATCATACTTGGCACTTAGCTGTCTTTTTTATTCAGTCTCTTGGATTTCAGAATAGTTCCCTTGCCTTTTGTTCCTTCATGGCATTTGTATTCGAAAACCACAGGCCATTTGTTTTGTACAATGTCAATTTGGATTTGTTTGATTGCTTCTTATGATTAATTTCAGGTTCAATGTTTTTGGCAAAAACGCCATGTGGGTGATGTTGTGTCCCCAGTGGGTCCCAACTCGAGGCTCAACGTGTCATGTGTCCCTTCAGTGATGACGTTAACCTTGTTCACGTGGTCAAGGTAATAGATCTAATTGTTCCCCTGCAGAGGAGTCTTTTGCCTCCACAGTTAACATCTACCATTTCTTAACTCAAAGGAAATGCCAGCCAGGAGAAGAACCAATGGAGGGTGTTAGGAGGAAAAGACAAGCAGGTAAAGGCACCTGTCTGACAGGCTCAGTCTGCTGGCTTCCAGGTTCTTGCAAGTTTAAGGGTGACTGAATTCAGCAGCGGAATGGCTCCTTGCTTCCTTGCTATACGTATGCAAAGCAGCGCTCTCACTCAGCAACTGTAGATTTATTGATTGTGTTAACTCTCCACGATTCGGTGGTTCAGGCGGGCTGCTGGGTGCGGCAAATCTTCCTCGGTGGTTGCATTAGTTTTCCAATTGTGTAGCTACAAAGACCGGCGGTGGCCAGCCTCCCCTCCTCTACATCGCCTTTCCAAGGGCGGCAGTGCAGACATGTGCCACTGTGTTCCAGGCCACCATTTCTCTCACCTGACCATTACAATAGTCCCCGAATGGTCCCTCCAACATCTACCTAGCTCGCTTCCTTACCCCATTCCATTCTCCTTAAAGCAGCCTCCCGTGCATCTTACAAAATTCAAATCCAATCACTAACCCTCTCCTTCTTGAAACTTTTCCTATTGTTCTTTGGATAAAAATCCCTAGTCTATTATCTACCTTGGATGGTCTGGTTCTTATCTTTCTTTTGGACCTCATTTTCTTCCACTCTTGCCTGTCATTAGTCTCTGAACCCCAGCCACGATGGCTTTCTTTCTGTTTGATAAAAATGCTTCTGCCTCAGAGCATTTGCATATGTGTCACCATTCTTGTACCTGAAACATTCTTCCTTTGTTCTCCTACTGAGGTAACTACTAGGGTTGTAGGGTCATTAAAGACAGATCTAATTTTGGGTATGGCTACACCCAGAAGCTCCAAAAAAGTTACCAAAGATTTATCCCTTGACTCAGCATTGGCTTTTCTAGGCCAACATTGACTTTCTTTCACAGTGGCAAGATGGCTGCCAATACATTTCCAGGCTCAACTCCTACCCCCTCAACAAGCTCTTAAGAAGAGAGATTACCTCTCCTCTAACAGTTCTTACAAAAAAGATGGCGTTGGTTTTAATTAGATTACCACTGGTCGCATGCCCATTGTTGAGCCAATTATTATGGCCAGGAGGAGGAAATACGCTCATTGGTCAGGCTTGAGTCATGTGACTGCTCTTTGGAAGGGGGTGTGTCTTGGCCTTTCCCAGGCCTCTTGGATTGAGAGTTGGGGAGGCGCAGTCCCAAAAGGAAGCAGGGTCTTGTTATCAGAAGAAAAGGAGCTGGTGCTGGGTGGCAAAATAAAAGTTGCTAATTACTGAGGTTGCAAGGATTTTTTTTTAAAGATTTATTTATTTATTTATTTATTTATTTATTTATTTATTTGAGAGAGACAGTACGAGTGAGCAGAGGAAGGGGCAGAGGGAGAAGGAGACTCCTCACCCAGGGGAGAGCCAGAGTCGGGGCTTGATCCCAGGATCTTGAGATCATGACCCCAGCCAAAGTCAGACACTTAACCCACTGAGTCACCCAGACACTCCTAGGTTGTAAGGACCTAAGAATATAATGCTTGTAGTACACTGAACCCATTTTTTTTTTTCCTGGACAGTAATAGGCATTGTATAAATAAGCCAAAGAAAATAACAACATGAGGGGCACCTGGGTGGCTCAGTTGGTGAAAGCCTCTGCCTTCAGCTCAGGTCTTAATCCCAGGGTCCTGGGATCAAGCCCTGCGTCAGGCTCTCTGCTCAGCAGGGAGCCTGCTTCCCCCTCTCTCTCTGCCTGCCTCTCTGCCTACTTGTGATCTCTGCCTGTCATATAAATAAATAAAATATAGGAAAAAAAAAAGAAAATAACAACATGAGAGTCAGCAAGATTTGGTGTGATACTTGGATATATGTGATGAAGGAGATAAAGAGCTTAGGGGGCTCAAGTTCAGAGTCTGGGTAACTGAGCTGGCTCACCTCGGCCTAAGGATGAGGTCGGGGAGGGCCTAGTGAGAAGAAGGAGCAGGTTTGTCCCGTTAGACTGCGTGTGTGCGTGCGTGCATGTGTGCGTGTATGTCTGCACATGAGTGCACGCGTGTGAGTGCATTTGTGCATGTGGACGCATGTGTGGATACATGCATGTGTGCAGGTGGGTGCATGTGTGCATGTAAGTGCATGTGTGAGTGTGTGTGTGCACATGAGTGCACACGTGTGAGTGCATGTGTGCATGTGGACGCACGTGTGGGTACATGTATGTGTGCATGTGAGAGTGTGGGTGTGCACATGAGTACCTGTGCATGAGTGCATGTGGGTGTATGTACGTGCTATGCATGTGTGCACGTGCATGCATGTGTGTGTGCACACGAGTGCATGTGTACATGTGTGCGCACGTGCATGTGTGTGAGAGTGCACATGTGCATGTGTGCTGTGCATGCATGTGTGTAGGAGGCGCCGATGGCAGCTGCTCAGAGACCATTAGCTTTTCAGTTCCCTGTTTCTTCAGGTGAGGAACCCAGACCCTGAAGGAGGGAAAGTAAGTGGCGCACCCTCTCACAGCGACAACCGCTATCTCCTGATTTCACTCCCCCCGAGCCTGGTGTTCTAATTTTTTTTATTTGTTACTTTTTCTTTGTCTGGGGGAATGCACATCTGACTGAGTTTTGAACACCTAAGAAGAATATCGCAGGCAATTTTAACGGCAAAGAAAATCGAGTTTCCTGAGGCTAAGAGCAACACTGATTGCAATATACCCGCGTTCATAATCCCTGGTGAAGTCATAATCCCTTGCTGAAGTCTTTCCTCCCATGGCTCTTTTTCATAAAGGCAGTTTGGCGAAGATGAAAATATTCGAGCCTCCTGCAAATCATTTTGTGTAACGGACATTGACTACTTCCCACATTTTTATGGAATTTTTACAGAAGCCTTTCTTTACACACCAGGGTTTTTTATGGCAGACGCTAACACATGAGCCCATTTAACAGAGCTGGACTGAGATTCTCGGGTATTCATGTGGATATAGATTCCCGGAGTCTCTGGGTCCAAAGCCTCTCTGGCTGGGCTGTATTTCTATGGTCTCAGCCTTTCCATAGTAACGTTGTTGGCCACAAAGTGAGGGGGAGGGTGGGTCAAGGGAGAGGAGGTTGGGGAATGAGAGAGAGAGAGTTTCTTCTTTTGGGGGGTCAAGAGCGGGTCCTAGAGTTTCTTGGGCTATTTATTGCAGAGCTTAAAATGCGAGAGTGGGAATTGAGGTGCAGGAAGAGGGAAAAAAAAAAAAGTGGCCCAAATGGGCAATTATGAAAATCAACCCCAATTTCTAAAACAGAGGTGCCTCCTTGGGGGAAGGTGGCAATCTGGCTCTTTATTTAGTCGGGGTGGCTGGCAATCAATGTGTTCATTCAAGACAGCCCTGGATGTTTCTGGGAAGGATGTCTCTGGACGCAGACATCTCTGCAATGCAAACTCAAGTCAGACACTTGTGTGACACCAAGAACAGGCAGCTGTCACGGCTTACACTCCAATATTAATTTGCCTGTGCCCTTGGACGGGTCTCTTCCATCTCCTGGACCTGTTTGCCCCTGTCACTGGAGTGGGGAACCAGAGTGGACGGCAATGTAGAGTACAAAGCACGATTGTGGTTGATACAAGGACAGAGCTTTAAATCACTGGCGAAAGCATTCTGCCTCGTTCAGATGTCATTCATTCCCCAATTACCCCAGAAAGAAAACTTCAGCTTGGTGCCAATGTGGCTTTAATGCCTGGTATTTTGCTAATTTCTCCTTCTAACAAAGAAAATTGGATATGATTTTTTTTTTTTAATTTTGAATTTGCATTTTCCCTCTACCTTCTCTCTATGTAGCTGGTGAGAACTAGTTTTCCATTTCCAGCAAAAACAACCGCCGCTCGCAATAGTGCGTGTTCTGGGCACATTTGTAAAGGTTTTACAGTCATAACTCCTTTCACTTTCTTAAGACGTAAGATCCTGTTATTATTTCCACTTTATAGAGGAGAAAACCAAATCACAGAGAGGTGAAAGCACTTGTCCAAGGTCACACAGCTAGTGGGTACCAGAGGCAGGATTTGAATCCAGAAAGCCTGCTTCCAGAGTCTGTGCCTCAATGGTTCTCCTTTGCTGAGGCATGAAATAATGTTTTCTTTGAAAACATATTCAAGAGAAAGGCAGGGGTGCTGGGTGAGTGTCAGTGTAAAGGAAAACATTTGATAAATAATAAAGCATGCACAATGATGAGGATATGGTGACACGGTGACCATGGTTTTGAGTCACAGAAGCCTGGGAAACGTTGGGTACTGTAGAAATCTGGAATTCTGCACATGAGGAAAGTGCCTGCATTAGACATGGAAAGAAGCCAGATGGGGGCTCCTGAGTATATTCTAAGCCACAGCTCTGGTAGCTTCCAGAATTGCTTGTCTAAGATGAGAAATGGCTTCCTCTGACGGCCATGGAGCTGGGCGACTCCCTTGAAGGGTGCCGGGCTTGTCGGACTCCTTCCGTCTGACCTTGCTGGAGGCTGAGGTCTGGGTGCCGCTGCCTCCTGAAGGCGGTTTTCACGTACTGTCCATGGCACGAGTGTGGGGTGTGCCGGCTGACCTTCGGCCAAAGTAATTAATGGGCATTTTCCTCGGCACAGTCACATCACGTCCCCTTGGGCAGCGCAGACGAGACAGAGGAGTCTTCACGCAGCGGCGCAGATGGCTGTGGGCAGCTCACCTCACCTCGAACGTCATCCCACCTCCCTCTGCTTTGCCAACACACCCTGCGTCCCAGCCTCACCGGGACTCCTACCCCAGGCAACCCTGACCCCTACTCTCTGGCTTACCTTACCCTTAACTCATAATCTCACCTTAACACAGTCCTTACGTGATCCCCTACTTCTCCCCCTTTTCCGCCCACTCATCCACTCACAGTCCCCCCCCTTTATTAGGGCATACCAGACAATTAAAAATGGTCCACATTTAAGGCGTACGCTGTGATGATTTGGCATAGGTAGATACTGTGAAATGATGGTCTAGTAACCAGTAATTAGCACACCTGTCACCTCACACGTGACCATTTCCAGGTACCCATTTATTCATTTACTCATTCATTTATTCCCCACCCCCCCCATACTTATTGAGCATCTGTCATGTCAGCTAGGGTTCCCGCAGGAGAGACAAGGCACAAGCCCCCTGGGCAGCTGGGGAGAGTTGAGTAGAAAGACTTGTTGATGACGTGGGTGCAGTGAATGGCACTGACTGGCTAGCACAGCAGGGACCCGTTACCACCGCTGGGGCCAAGGGAGGGAAGGGAGTTGGAGGGACCCAGCGGCGAGGGGCCACCAGTAGGGGCACCTGATAGGTCAGGAGGTATGCGACAGTTGTCGGAGCAGGGAGGGGTCAGAAGGAAACGCTCCAGCTTCTTCCCCTCCTGCTTTCCTGGCTCCTCCTGGACCACTCCATATTGCCTCCACAACATGGAGCTCAGATGGCCCCAGAGGCCATGCATCGGCACATAGCCGCTGTCACAGTAAAGAGAAAAGTCAAATGTATATTTTATTTAAGCCTCCTTCAAAAGAGGAAGAACAGAATTTGAGAGGTCTTGGTCTTAGAAGCAGATAAAGAATAAATATTTTTCTCTGTGGAAATAATGGTTTTCCTAGAGGCTTAGTGGGGCTGGGACAAAAGAATGCAATCTAAGACATCATTAGGAGGCAAACCCACCTGATTTTGCTGTATATTATATCTGGCTTCTGTAAGGCAGAACTCACTGTAATCGCTATAACTTGCTTTCATGGAGGCTCAGAGAGGGCAAGAGGTTTGCTCAAGGACACACAGCTTGTTTGTCAGTACAGAGCTGGGGCTGCAGCTCAGGCCTCCTGCTCCCTCGCTGTACACTTGTTCCATTTTATCATCATCTGTGAAACTGTCTTCAGTTGCTCCCTCTCTCTGGGGACAAGTCCGAGTCCTCACAGTCCCTGGAAGAAAGTGCGGTGTTGTTTTTAATCTCTCTGGCTGCATTTCATTTTTTCCAAGTGTTAATGGCACTTCCCATCATACAATACTCCAAACAAATGCTGGGTTGTCTTCTTGGCCCTTTGCCATGTCAGAGAGTTCAAAACATGATGGTTTCGTCATCTGACCCTGAATGCAAATTTTCATTCCAGCAGCCTCTGCCATGAGCTGGTTGGTCAGATCTGAACCCGCCATTCCTCCTCCCTCCTTTGGCTCCAAGTCACAACTTTCCCATTTGTCAGGGGTGATGTCATATGTTTGGGCTCCCAGGTAGTCAACCCTTGGGTTGGTAAGTCTCTGAATCTTCTCTCTGTCCAACTTCTTTGGCTTTTCAGTTCTTGCTGAGCAGTATAGGCTAGTGGTTTAAAAATAGTGCAAGGGTGGGGCGCCTGGGTGGCTCAGTGGGTTAAGCCGCTGCCTTCGGCTCAGGTCATGATCTCAGAGTCCTGGGATCGAGCCCCGCATCGGGCTCTCTGCTCAGCAGGGAGCCTGCTTCCTCCTCTCTCTCTCTGCCTGCCTCTCTGCCTGCTTGTGATCTCTCTGTCAAATAAATAAATAAAAATCTTTAAAAAAAAAAAATAGTGCAAGGGGTGGGGAATGTTGGCATCAGACAGACCTGGGTTCAGATCCTGTTTCTGCTACTTTTCCATCTGTGAGATGCAGGACCAGCTTTAGAGGCTCGTCAAGCCTCAGTTTCATGTGTCATCCCGATCTCCCTTCCACAGAGGGCACGTTGCCGACAGACTCTTTGTTCTCCCCTTCGGGGATCTCTCAGCAGGAGAGCCACCTTGCTTCTGTCCCTTTCCAGGCCAGCCTACAGCTCAGGCCCCATCAAGGAGGAGCATGAAGGCCCGGCCATCTGGACCCACTGGGGACATCACTGCGTTAGTACCGCAACTCCCTGTGGGGTAGGCGGAGAGTGTGGTTGGACCTATATCACGCTCTGCTTCCTCTCTGCCCAGTCCTGTTTCCTTCCCCAACCTTGCACAGGGATCCATCCCAAGGGTCCTCCTTAGTAAGAACTGATATGCTAAACTGTAGCATATCAGAGTAGGTTTTCTGGGACAGCGGATGGTCGTCACACCTATTCCCAACTAACTCACCCTGGGACTTTGGCCACGTCTCTCCCCTCCTATCTGTGAGATGGGAAAAAATGCCTACTTTTTTTTAAAGATTTTATTTATTCAGGGGCGCCTGGGTGGCTCAGTGGGTTAAAGCCTCTGCCTTCGGCTCAGGTCATGATCCCAGGGTCCTGGGATCGAGCCCCGCATTGGGCTCTCTTCTCAGCGGGGAGCCTGCTTCCTCCTCTCTCTCTGCCTGCCTCTCTGCCTACTTGTGATCTCTGTCTGTGAAATAAGTAAATAAAATCTTTAAAAAAAGATGTTATTTATTCAAGCAACAATGAGAGAGAGAGAGAGAGCCCGAGCCCAGGGAGGGAGGGGCAGAGGGAGAGGGAGAAGCAGGCTCCCTGTTGAGCAGGCAGCCTCATGGCTGGGCTCCATCCCAGGACCGTGGGATCATGACCTGAGCCAAAGGCAGATGCTTAACCGAGTGAAGCATCCAGGTGCCCCGATAATGCTTACCTTTCACCATGGTTGGGAGGATCACATGCAATCATAGATATGAAGGTCCTGGAGCACAGAGTCTTCTTCTCCTTGGGCTAGTGATTGTTCCTCTTTGGGCCTCAATTTCACAGTCTGTCAAAGGAAAGGGTGGGGTTAGATCAGTGGTTTCCACGGCTGGCTGCATATCGGGCTCACTGAGGTAGCTTGTTCAGGTCCAAAGCCACGGGAGTGGCACCAGCACCGAACAGAGAATCAATCAGATCTTGAATAAATGAATGAATGAGTACTTCTGAAAAACTTAGGGCCTTTGAAAACACTTCATTCTTTAAAACATTTCCACTCTTTTTAAAAAATTTTATTTATTTATTATTTGAGGGCGAGAGAGTGTGAGAAGGGGCAGAAGGAGACAGAGAAGCAGCCTGCCCGCTGAGCAGGGAACACTACACATGACACACGGGGCTCGATCCCAGGACCCTGGGATCATGACCTGAGCCGAAGGCAGACACTTAACGACTGAGCCACCCAGGCGCCCAGAACATTCTCACTCTTATTTACAAACATGAATCTGCCCTCTGACCGAAGAAAAGGTTCATCAGATTTCGGATGGAACTTGAATTAATGAAGTGATCATCAGGGACCTGGGAGTGTGGCCTGCAGAAGGGGTCCTGGATTCTGAATCAGTCCGAAGACCTGCATTCTATCCTCTGGTCATGTCCACATGGGCGAGCCTGCGCCTCATGTGTCTATCTGCAAAATGAGAATAACTGATATCTGCCTGGCTGGTCTCATAGTTTTCTTTCTTGGGTCAGGAGAATTGCATAAATTACTTGGAAACATGGATTATTAATAAACTAGTTAATTCATTATTTACTTCCTATTTGCTATGTATCAGGCATGGTGCAAAGCGCCGGAAACTTGGCCATGAACAAGAAAGACACAGTCCCTGCCTTGTAAGAGCTTATAAGTTAGTGGTGGTGGTGGGGTAAGCAAAAAAATAACTAACGACACAAGTAAGTATATAATTGTATTTTGTGAAAAGAAAAATGGTAGAGGCTGGGAAAAGGAGGTGTGTGTTTGTGTCTAGCAGTGAATATTTAGAGAATATTTAAGGGGTATTCGGTTGGAGCTCAGGAAGGGGGCCTGTCTGAGGATAAAACCTGGAGCCAGAGAAAGAAGCAGCCAGTGAGAAAGCAGGGAAAAGAGCATTTCTGGCAGAGGAAGTAGCACAGACAAAGGTCCTGGGGCAGGAAGGAATTGTGTATATTGTAGGAGTTAGAGGTATGACTGCAGGCAGTGAAGGAGGAAACCAACTAGCCTAGGAAGACTCTGGGGAATAGAGAGGGGTCCAGTCATGATGGGGACGTAGGCCTCAGCATGATGTGTGGAATGGACAGCCACTAAAAGGCTTTAAGCAGGTGAACATCTCAATCCCACTCCCTTAAAAGAAAACATGGCAAAGGAATGGAGTTGTTACTAGTGGCATCAGCATCCACGGTAATAATAATGTAGCAAACATTCTGTTCTTTCTCCCCATTTATGCTGAAAGCTAATTCCCCCATCCCCCACCAAGTTATCTCATCTTTACAAGATACCCTTGATGGGACAGAATTCCATCCTTCCCAGTCTTCCAGGAATTTCTGGAACTGCTGTTATAAGTAATCTTAATCTACAGTCAGAACATTCGAGGGGTTCATTTCCTCTGATTTTGGAGGGGAATGACTCAGACTTTTGCATATTTTAAGCAAGAGAGGGGTGCACTGGCAAACAATGTACAAGGACCCATCCCAGTGAGGACCATTCTCCTCTGGTCACTCTGCTCTGTGTCAGGTTCTCTCTCTCCCCACCTCTCGCCTCCCCACGTGGTGGTCTGCCACCAGCCAGCCCACAGCCAGTTCAGCCTGATGTTTGCATAGTTTGAATAATAATTTTGCATAATAGAGGCTCTCATTTAAATGATGTAAATTTCCTCAGTCCTCTCTCCAGATTAGTATTCATCCATTCAGCGAGATCACTTTTAGGGGATGAGATAGAAATATTTACAAAAGAGAATGGAGTGTGGAGGATTTGAGGATGTTCTAGGGAAAATAAGAAATTTTTTGTTGTTTCGTTTGATACATTTGAGGGTGGAGGTCAGAGCGGAAGGCACAACCTTTTTATGCAACTCAGCGGATTTTCATGCACAATTTCCCTGAGTCAGTTGGGGTGGGGAAGAGGGCATGGAGGATGGGTTCTAAGAGTTAGGTCCAAGGGGAGGGAGGGAGGAGGACATCGGGAGGCAGGGGGTCCAACTCTTTGTCTGGATTCTTCTTGGGAGATGTGCCGGAGGGTGCCCTGCTCCCCTCTCCTTCCTCCCTCTGTAAATCTTCCATATCTTCTGTGGATGCAGGCCTGGTGTATATTATATTTATCACCTTGTCTCATGGAAGGGACGGTGGACGTGGGGCTGGGCAGACCTGTGTATCTGTCAGGGTTCTTTGGTTGTAAGCAAAAGAAACCAGCTTAGCCCCGTTAAGTCAAGGGCCTCCCCAGAAGGCTCAGCATGTGGGGAGGGGGCATCCAATCAGCCCCACCTGGTTCATGCCCCCTTCTTGGCTTGGGGTGATGGGGGTACTCTGCAGACCTGACATTTGGAGCCCCCATTGCAAGAATGCAAAGGGAGCCCCATATACTGTTTACGTATTTGAAAATTACAGATCTCCAATATGTAAACTTAACTCAGAGGTGATCTGTCCTCTTTGGCACAAATACTGGAAGGACCTGGAAACCCAGGTTTGGGTTTAGAATCTTGGATACCTCAGAGTTATGGGCAGGAGTTGTGGCCTTAAGTGGAGGGTGGCAGTTAGCACATTGTGACCCTGAAAGGAGGAGCCGTAAAATAAATAATCCAACAACACACTCTTCTTGCCTTCTGATCTCTTCCTAGCACCCTCCAGGGGCCTAACCACACTGACATCCAGACGGCCTGGGAACCCACTGGTGTAGTCCGTGGGGTCACCTTGCTTCTGTCAGGATAGGGATGGGGAGAGTGTGTTCCAAAAGCCAGCTGACATGTTTGGGTCCCGAGAACAGCCCAGAACAGCCTACGCAAGATGGTAGATATTGGGTAGGTATCTGCTCTTGGCATTGGGAAGCACATGGGGACGGGAACTGAACCCCACTCTGGCCAGTGACTGCTGTGCTGGGCTGTGGGCTGATGTTGCCAGGGGCTCTGGGTTTTGAAGAGTAGCCAATCATCCAGATTTTGCAAATACGAAATTTTAAGGTTTAAACACATGGGCAGCTAATTAAAAAAAAAAAAAAAGATTTTAGAGCACACTGAAGGTCTAATGAACACTATTCACAAACAAACTAGATTTGACCCCGAGGCTGCTCTAAATAGGAACGAATTTGAGACTTCTGTGTCCATTCCAAATTCCACAGGGGGAGCCTCTGACCTAGTTGGACTTGGTTGTCCCTCCCTGGTCCAATCAGTCATGGCTGGGAAAGGTCACAGCCCAGTGGCCCACTCAGCTAGGGACAGGCTTGGTTGGTCCGGGAGCCATGCAAGTCCCCTTGAGGGCAGTAGTGACCTACAGATCTGTTGCAAGCATGGACTGTGGGGTGAGGCACCTCTCGGGTTCCCACCGTGGCTGTGACACATGGCTACACACTTCTTCATTGTCTCATAGTGCTGGGGGTCAGATGTCCAAATAAGCCAACATGAAGGTGTCAGGAGGGCACGTTCCTCTCTGGAGCTCTTGGGGAGAATCCATGTCCTTGCGTTTTCCAGCTTCCTGGAGGACAACTGCATTCCTTGGCTTGTGGTAACTTCCTCCATTTGCCAAAAACAGCAACGGCCACCTGAGTCTCAGGTTGCACCTGCTGATCTACTTCCTTCTTCCACATGTCAAGGACCCTATGATGACTTTGGGCCCACCCAGATGGTCCAGGAAAATCTCATTTGAAGGTCAGCTGCTTAGTACCCTTCATTCCATCTGCTACTTGAATTCCCTCTTGTCATGGAAGAGAGCTTATTTCCAGTTCTAGGGATCAGGATGACGACGACATCTTGCTGGGAGGAGGGGGGCGCATTTTTCTGCCTACCTCAAGGAGGTCTCTGAGCTTTGCTGGTCATCTGCAAAATGTGGGGAGAACCATGCCTTCTTCACGGTTTTTAAAGGGTTCAGGTGGGAGCCTGTGCAGTATACCAGGCCCAGTCCCTGGCACATAGTAGGCACCCCCATTAGTCCCTTTCCCTCCTTTCTTTGAGCTATTTGCTTCAATGGGGGTGGAACCTCGGTTTACTCAAATGGCAGAGATATACCAGTTCTCCTACCTCAAAGGGTTGTTCCCTCATTCATTGATTTCTTGATTCCTTGATTCATTCATTCACTCATTCAATATTTAATGAGGACTTACTATGTGCCAGACACTGAGCTAGGTGCTGGGGCCAAGCAATAAACACCAAAGACAAGAGGTTTTTTTCCAGGTGGCAGAGGAAATAGTAAATATGAAAATAGATTAATAATCACAATTGTCTATAGTAATAGATAAAGGAACAAACGAGGATGAAGGTCGTGGTTGTGGGGCTGTGGGGTGCTATTTTATTTATTTATTTTTAAAGATTTTATTTATTTATTTGACAGACAGAGGTCACAAGTAGGCAGAGAGGCAGGCAGAGAGAGAGGGGGAAGCAGGCTCCCCGCCGAGCAGAGAGCCCGATGCGGGGCTCGATTCCAGGACCCTGGGACCATGACTGGAGCCGAAGGCAGAGGCTTTAACCCACTGAGCCACCCAGGTGCCCCAAGGGATGCTATTTTATTTTTTATTTATTTATTTATTTTTTTAAATAGAGAGATCAGGAAAAGCATGCCTGAGTGACATGTGAAATGACCAAGAGTGGTTGTTGATTGACTTAATGATGTTAACGCTGATTTCCAGCTTGATTATGGCAGAAATGGATAATCTGATTGTTGGAAATCAGTATGAATTACATAAGACTTCTTCCACAAACATTTGAAGGGTTTCTGGCTTCATTTTTTTGTGTTGAATTTTATCATTTTTAGAAGAAGTGACCCAAAAGGCATATTCATCCATCCTTTTAGAACAGGCTGGACAATTCTTCTGAATTAGCTCATATTCCCCCCCTGGGGGGCTCTGAAGGTAGCAGAGAGACCCTGCCAGCGCTGTCCTCAGCTCCGTCTGTGACCTCCCCGCAATGCTCAGCTGCTGGAAGCCTCAGCGGTCTCATTAATGTCGGAAAAGCACTTTGGGTCCCCAGCTGAAAGATACCAGGAAAGGCAGGGCATAATTATTTTGTTTTTCCCATATCTTCAGTGTGCAGAAAGGCCATCAGAGGCAGCCTGAACCTTCTCCATCGAGAACGAGAGGCTGCAGCTAATGGAGGGAGGAGAAGAGACGGGCAGAGGCAGACAGGGGAGAAGAGAGTGCTTCTGGCCTCTAGCTGAGGACACGTCATGTGCTGGTCAGAGCCATAAGGAGGTAGACCCTGGCTGGAAACAAATGACGATAATAATAGGTTTGATTTGCTATGCACCAGCTCACCGACTTCTCACCCGCCCTAATGGGATTGACTATTCCCATTTTACAGATAAGGAAACCGAGGCTCAGAGAGGATAAGTGATATGCTTAAGAAAGTTGATGAGCTGAGATTAAACTCAGCTCCACCTGGACTTTACTATAACACGTTTCTGCTTTCAAAGTACATCTAAACCTTCGAACTCCCCCCCCCACTGCCATCACTGTGTCTAGCCACTGTCACATCTCACCTGGACTGTGGCAGCAGCCTCTGCCCTGGCCTCCCTGATTACGTTCCGCTCCCCCACCCCACCCCCAATGCCCTCTACCCTGTGGTCTGTTCTTAGACCAGCAGCCCCAGAGATGCTCAGTCCCTTCTCTGCTTAAAACTTCGGTGGCTCCCATACTATCCCTTCACGCTGGCTTACAAGCCTCACATGCTCCTTCTTTGTCCCCATCTCCTGTCATTTGTCCCTTTGCCCTCTTCCCTTCTTGCTCTCCTGTAATCGTACCAGGAATTCTTCTACCTCAGGGCCTTTGCAGAAGCTGTTCCTTCTGCCTAGAATGCCCTTCCTCAGAGAGCCACATAGACCTGTTTGAAGTCTTAACTCAGAAGTCACCTCATTGACCCATCTCTGACAACTTTTTTTTTTTTAAATTGCAATCTTGGGGCGCCTGGGTTGCTTAGTGGGTTAAGCATCTGGCTCAGGTCATGATCTCAGGATCCTGGGATCAAGCCCTGCATCGGGCTCTCTGCTCAGCGGGGAGCCTTCTCCACCCCCGGCCCCGCCTACTTGTGATCTCACTCTCTGTCAAACAAATAAATAAAATCTTCAAAAAAAAATTGCAATTCTTTCCTCCCACTCCAATTCCCTCCTTTTTCTTTATTTTTCTCCCTCAGACTTCCCGGTATTTAACAGACTCTTTCATTTATTTCTTTTGTTTGTTACTCACCCTTCTCCACAAGAATGTCCGCTCCTCGAAAGCCAGATGTTCTGTCTGCCATGCTCTGCTGCATCCCAGCATCAGGAACAGAGCCGCACACATAGTATGTGCTCGATAAATATTTGTTGAGTGAATGACTCCAAAGCTTTTGTTGTCCACCACACCTACTGCTTTGCTGGATTGGCTTCTTGTCTAGAAGAACTCTGAATTCTTGCCAACACTTGCTATAGTCAGACATTTCCATTTTCTCCAATATGCGGGCATAAAATAAGATTTCTTTGTGAGTTTCAAATATTTCTTGATATGCCTGGGCACTCAGGTTTTGACACGTCTGAGCGGCAATGGGTCTGTTTCTCCCTCCGGTTGGGAGACCAGGGCTCTTAAGGAGACCATCTCTTGGCATTTTTTGAAAAAAATGGGAAATGGGTCTTTTGTTTGGGGTTATAATAAGACAAGCAACTCATGTAAAACAAAGTTAGCATCTGCTCTGCACACCGGGTTTAATATTTAGGGATAATTTAAAACCAAGGAGAAGGCAGAGTTATTAATAAACAGTTGAGGGGAAGTGTGAAGAGAGTACGAAAACCTTCAATTGAAAAAGCAACTGTAGTTAGCATCCAAAATAAGACCCTGCTTAGCATTCTGTTCTGCTCATTTGCAAATTAAGAGATGTATTGTTTTAAAAATAATTAAGTCTAATTTTGTATGTTTGGGAGATAGCTCTCCACTGGCTTAAAAATCTTTATTTATTTGCAATGCACTGAATGCAGATTAATCTCCATTTCTAAGCCAAGTGTTTGCTGTTTCTGTATACTCAAATGCTCACAGAGGCAAAACTGGTATGTCTGGAGAAGCGATGGTCTTGGGTTCTGGGGTTCTGGGGGGTTATATTTGGCGTCCTTTGTGAACCCCCGAATTCCTTTAGAGCAGCGATCTTAGCAACTAGCAAGTCTAGTTTTCTTCATTTTACCGGTATGAAAACAAGAGGCCCAGAGTGGAGAAGGACTTGCCTAAAGTCACACAGCAAGTCAGCAGCAGGCCTGGGATCCGAACATAGGCCTCTTCCAGTCTCAGCTGGAATTGTCCACCAAACCCATGGGTCCCATTCTTCAGTCACGCTTTTAACACATCCGTGTGCTATCTGTACTGTTGTTTACGTGAAGGTTTTCTCCTTTAAGTCAATTCACTCGTAAAACGTGAAGCTGTTTATTTAAAAGGAAAAAAAATCACAGATGTAAATGGAAGATCTCGTTACTCACCAAAATAGGAAGTGCATGAACATTAATCCAAGGCAAACCAAACAATATATTAAGTTCTAATAAAGGCCACTGTGATTGGTTAAGACAGCAACTCACGTAAAATAAAAGTTAGCATCTGCTCTGGCTGTGTAGGCGTTCTTAGAGCTTTGGGCTGAGACTGGATCCCTGTTGAAAGGAGACAACGCAGGTGTTCAGTCCCTGAAGCACCAGCCTGAGACTTTCTCCTTGTCTTTATCAGGTTTGGAAAGGAATGGAAAGGGGATCAGTTTCTCCCAAGGTGATTAGGAGGATCTAAAATTATCTCTCAAGAACCACTACAGGGCTTCACTTTAGATGAAATCTGGACCAGGAGAGCTTCTTTCTTTTCTTTCCCTCCCTCCTTTGTAGCTAGGAGAGGCCCTGTAGTAGATAGATACATACAGGAAGTATCAAATGGAAGCTTTCAGGAACTTTCTTTAAAAGGCAGCTGTTTGGGTCCTTTGCTTTTATTTCTTCATCTTTTTCCTCTTTCCTGTTGGTTGGAATTTGGATGTGATGGCTGGAATCAGGCAGCTATAGTGGGTAATGAGGTGACCATAAGAATGGAGTCTGCATAGAGTACAGCAACAAGATAGAAGAAGCCTGGCTCCCTGAGCGTCTGGATTTTTTTTTTTGTAAACGAGAAATGAGCTATTTTTTTTAAGGATTTTATTTATTTATTTGACAGACAGAGATCACAAGTAGGCAGAGAGGCAGGCAGAGAGAGAGAGAGAGAGAGAGAAGAGGAAGCAGGCTCCCCGCTGAGGAGAGAGCCCGATGTGGGGCTCCATCCCAGGACCCTGGGATCATGACCTGAGCCGAAGGCAGAGGCTTTAACCCACTGAGCCACCCAGGCGCCCCGAAATGAGCTATTTTTTATAGTTCCTGTTACATGGGGTTTCTGCTGTTCATAGTCATAATCCTTCTAATTCTTAGTCATTCTAATACAAAAGGAGAATAAGTGAACTCTGGATTAGCAATGAGAAGATCTGAGTTCTAGTCCCATTTCTCCAACTCATATTCATGTGAGTGAAAAAAGAAATAGTCCTGGCTTTGCACTCCCCAGCACCTATTTTAAACTTCCAATGAGGTTTGCCCTTTGGGAACTCTCAGTTCCGCTCAAAGCTCTGAGTGTTTCTATTCCGAGGCAGTGGTGGGAGCAGGGTGCCTCGGGAAGGAGCAGGGTGGGGCCTGGGTTTCTGCCCGAGTTTATCTCAGGTGTTAGCCTGTCGAGGAGGTGATCGAGGTACAAATGGGCCCCAGAGGTGTGAGAGGATTCTGAATGAGAGGGAGAGCGGTCCTTGATAACTGCTGAATAGTATCACACATAAAGCACGTCTGTCCTTAAACTGCCTTATCTCCTTCCTGCCGAACCATGCCAACCGTATTCATAAAAGTGCAAACAACTCATTCCTCTCTTCCCTTCAGAACATCCTCAGCAGCTGCATAGTTGTTATGTATTTTAAATAAAGCATTTAAAACCTCTCAGAATTTAGCAACAATCACCATGGATACTCATCACTGAAATCCTTTGTTACCATGGCAACATTCCACCCTTCACCCCCACCCCCCCAACCCCCATCTTGCCTCTTTACCCTGAAACTGACACATCGGTTACGGTGAATGATAGGAAAAAATTTGAGTGGAACTTCCAAGGGCATAGAAGCATGAAATGTCTTGCCAGAAAATAGGTATTTTTCCATTATTGTAATGAGTACTATGTTGCACTCTCCTATTTTACCCAGGATAGATAACTATTATTACAGGGGGGAAAGAGGAAGATCAATGATGAATTAAAGCAAAAACGATCCCTTTTGTCATCTCCTGCAGGTGATTTTTAATAGCCTTTCTTGCTGCATTCAAAATGTGGTGAGTAGCAACGTAGGAGTATTAAGACGTGAGTATCATTTGACCCACTTCTGCAGTTTTCCAATAGGCTCGAAAGAAAACCCTTTAGAAGCAACAAACAAATCTGGGCAAAGGTATTCACAGCAGCCGCTACGGAATGGTGAGCAACAAGAAACGGTCGCTTGCCTGATGCTGAGAGTGGTTGGAGGAAGTGAACAGAATACGACACAGTATGATCTTTCGTAGCATTTATGGGTGACAAGTAGGACATGGCCATGCATTTACGACTTCAGAGAAATACACAAAGCAAATCAAGCAAAATACAGTTGATCCCAGTGATTATGGGCATGGGCTCTGAAAATGTTTGCACGTACCTTAAGCGAGATTAGAGAGAATGGGGGGATTCTGAACCCTCTTTGGGTCAATGATATTTTTAGGAATCTGAGAATGCCTTGGACCATCTCCCCAGAAAAATCCCCAGACATACAACATTTTGCAGTAACTCTAGGAAATTCATCAGTCCCTTGATGTCCATTCAAGGGCCACTCCCTCCCCACAAGGACCCATCCACTCCGGATTTAAAACATAATATTCGGGCGCCTGGGTGGCTCAGTGGGTTAAGCTGCTGCCTTCGGCTTGGGTCATGATCTCGGGGTCCTGGGATCGAGTCCCGCATCGGGCTCTCTGCTCAGCAGGGAGCCTGCTTCCCTTCCTCTCTCTCTCTGTCTGCCTCTCTGCCTACTTGTGATCTCTCTCTCTGTCAAATGAATAAATAAATAAAAAAATCTTTAAAAAAAAAACAATATTCATTTAGTTCAGTCTTGGTCATTAAGTTGCTTACTCCCATTAAGAAGCCTAAAAATCCCCAACTAAAACATGTTCAGAGATTTGGGACATATTACATGTTTGCTGTTTGTTCACTCCTCGTAGAATGTGAGTTCCCTGATAGCAAAGCTACTAGATGGTCTTATCTGCTCTGTGTATCTCCAGGACCTAGAATACTGTTGCTTCCAGTAGCAGCTGCTCAATATTTCCTGAAGGAAGGAATTCCTTAACAGCATGTCCAAATGCAAAGCGTTTTTATTAGAATGACAGCTTTGGGCTGGAATCATCCATGTTATTGCACGTTGTAAGCCATTTATTCACCTTGTTGTACGGGCACAATAGTCCACATGTGACTACACCACAGTAGAACCATCCATTCTACTGGGGCTATTTGGGTTCAGTTTCTTTGTTTTGATTTTTTTTGCCATCATGAATGGTACCACCTGGAACATTCTAGCACATGTCTTTTAGTGAACAGATGGGTGCATTTCCATGGGAATGGAATTGCTGGACGATGGTGTCTGTGCATGTGTAGTTCTAGAAGACGTTGCTAAACAGTTTTCTGAAGTGGTTGTACCAACCTGTGCGGCCATTCAGGTGATTCTGAACGTCTCTCTGTCTCGAGGCCGACTGTGCCATTCCAGGGTCCTGTATTCCTTGTAAAGCCACGTGTGGACATAATCACCCATCTCTCCCCTCCAGGCAGTTTCTTTCTTAGTGAACGATTTACCTCTGTCTGGCTGATTTACTTCCTTATGAAAGCTCCCCTCTTTCCATCAGTTGTCTCAAAACATTAGATGCTAATGTTGGTTGAATACAAGAGTGACTCATTCAAATCTTCTGGGACAAATCCCAAACCTTTGCTGTCCTGTTTTTATTTTTGAGCCATACATTAAGAAGAAAACTCTGAGCCATGGAAACTCACAGAATTAAAGACACGTCACCACCTGAAAAGGACCCCATTGTTCTAAAATGCTTGGCTTATGCCACAGTTGCTGTAAGCAAGGAGAAGATTTGCTTCTAGGGTAGCAGAACCAGGTTGGGATGCCACGTGGAATTCCAGGAACCTGTTAAGGTGGGTCGTGAGGCTTGTTTCTTCTTTGTGCTATTTCCCAGAGATGAAATGTTGCAAACTCATCATTTGTCATGCGCCCCAGAGGCTTGAATCTTGTCTTCCGAGGCTGTGGGAGTGGACGGAAGAGCACAGAACCACACTGAGGGTCTGGCGTGAAGAAGGCTGTTGGACGAGGGGCAGTCTCCTACAGGGGCTCATTAATTTTCCTTCAGTTTCTCAGTAATACCAGCATCCTCTTCTCCAGTCTCCCCCTCTCAGGAAATAGCCTCTTGGTTCACCTCGCTCAGAGAACCAGAAATATCAGTGCCGCCCTTGATAGGCCTCTTGCCCTCATCCCTGCATCCGCTCCATGGCCAAACCCTGCAGTTCCTACTTCCAAATATATCTCAAACCTCCTCACTGCTGTCCACGCCCACCGACTATGACAGTCCCCTCCAGAACCTGTGCCAGCAGGCTCCAAGCTGGACTTTGCCTGCCACTCCTGTTGCTTACAGCCTCCTCTCCTCCAGAGTGAGTTCTGCAAATTTCTCTGCTGAAAATCCTCCCGGACTCCCACAGCGGGTGTTGCGAGCACCCTGCTTATATCCCCTTGGCACACCCCCTTTCGGGGCAGGCAGAGCTGGTGGCTTAGGGGTGTCTAAGGCTCAGCTGAGAGTTTATCTGGCTGTTTATAGAGCAGGCTGCCAGTGCCAGGAGGTAGCTCCCCTCCCTCTTCCAGCAAGCTTCACCTGATGGCAGCTGGTAGCTGGTGGATAAACACCGCAGAACTCTTGCTCCTAGGCTGGGGATTACGTTGAGTGGGGATCGGGGGCCTGTTGTGCCAGTGGTAATCTGCTTAGTGTTGTGCTCTCTATCTGCTTCCTTCCTTGGCCTCGCCCTCTCCTCTACCAGTGCTTCCTGAGGCCATTTCTCCCAAATACATGATTTACCCTCACATCTTTGTCTCAGGGTCTGTGCTTGGCGGAGGTCATGGAGAGGACGTGTCGGCGGCTGGACCCTCCAGCTGGACCTGGGCACCCCGAGGCTCCTCACCGCCTCCCCTGTCCTCGGAATGTGCCTTCTGCCCACTCTTTCCACAGTGGGAGTCGTTTTCAAGGACGCGGTCCTGAGAGAGCAATGCGGTGCTGAGGTCATCCGGACACTCTGTGTGACTGAGCCTGTCTTTGTTCCCTCCGCTGGCCTAGAGGACATCATAGCACATGGAGACGACCTGACTAAAATCACCCTACAAGACTTCAACGAGAGCCACAGATTCTGCCCTCCTGAATACCGAATCATCTCCAAGCAGAAAAGCCGTCCTCTGAAACAGGACAGCCTTGAACATTTTCTCTCTGCCTTGCGAGGACGTCCTGGTGCCATTATCCAAACAGAGTGTCGTGCGTGTACATCCAATGAGACTGCATACACACCATTTTTATTAAATCACACGGGGACACTTATAAAGCCCCACAGCGATCTGACCCCCAGCCTAGGGGACGTAATACATCAGTGGCTCAGATCGTGGGGCTCCCGCTCGGTGGAAAAAATTGTTACTTATTTTGGAAATCATTATCATCATCATTATCTATTTTCCATGTGCTTATGTGGGTTGCTAGGGGAATCTGCCTCTGGTGCGGCCAGATAGCCTCCCAACCAGCCACCTCCATGCGTGCGAAATCTTGCTGACTGACTGCTCCAGACACTCTGTTGGGGAGGGTGGCGTGGGGAGATGGTCAGAGCCGGTCACGGTCACGAGGAGTGGAGTGTTGGTGGGGATCACGGAGGGGATGTGACCTGGGCTTGACCCGTGAGGGGCCCCCCTTGGGAGGGTCAGGAGATTGCGAGCTCCTTACCCCTCCCCTTGAAATGTGCATTCCTCCCACCATTCCCACGGTGAGAGCCATTTTCAAGGATATAGCCTTGAGACAGTAAGATGTTCTTGAGACCAAGGTGACTGAACCCATTAAGACCTCCATGTAAACTTTTAAGGTTCTGGCTGCTGTGCAGAGACCCCCTCGTCCTGTGGCTGCCAAGACCAGCGTGGTGAGTCCCCTGCTTGTGAACACTGCCTCTGGCTTGGGAGGGGCTGCCTCTTTCTTGCGCCTCTCCCTGAGCTCTGGGTGCGCAGACTCGGGGGGCAGTTTATGAACTGACATTCGGTTTCGGGAAAAGCCAAAATTGGACAGTTCCCGCTGCTGGCTCGGTAATGTCCAAATGCTGCATCTGGTCTACAGTGCAGGTATAACCTGGTCCCCACTCCCGCCCCCTTTCTTACTCCAGTGCCCTGTGCTTCTCCGCAGACACACAGAGGTTCTGTGGCTCAGGGCCTTTTCACAGGCTCCTGTGTCCTTCTGGTTTCATTTATGGGCCATTTCCCCCAGAAAAGCCTTCTCTCACTCCTCAATTTAAATTCAGCACCCCAGGGACGTCTGGCTGTCTCAGTCAGTGGAGCCCGAGACTCTCCATCTCAGGGCTGTGGTTTGGGTTCCACGTTGAGTATAGAAATTACTTAAAAATAAAAAAATATGAGCGCCTGGGTGGCTCAGTGGGTTAAGCTGCTGCCTTCGGCTTAGGTCATGATCTCAGTCTCCTGGGATCGAGCCCTGCATCTGGCTCTCTGCTCAGCGGAGAGCCTGCTTCTCTCTCTTTCTCTCTCTCTGCCTGCCTCTCTGCCTACTTGTGATCTCTCTCTGTCAAATAAATAAAATCTTAAAAAAAAAAATCCATCACCCCATGTTATCCCTTCTGTCAGCTCCCTGTTGCTTTCGTTCCTAGCATGTATCACTATTTGTCTCCTTATTTGTTTACTGTTTGTGTTCCTTCCCAAACTGTGACCCTCTCTGAGGATAGCCATATCTGTCTCATCCACCACTGCCCGCTCACAGCCTGGTTCGCAGAGGTGCTCAGTAAATATTGATTAAATGAATGAATAAAGCATTACAATTATCCCATTTCACAGATGAGTAAGCTGACACAAGGTAGCTGAATCACTTGGTCAAGGTCACACGTCTGGAAAGTAAAGGGAGCTGGATTCAGACCCAGCACTGTGTCTTCGGTACATGTCTAGGAGTGGGATGGCTGAGTCATATGGTAAGTTGTATCTTGACCTTTATAAGGGGCTGCAAACTGATTTCCGGGGTTATTTACCATTTTACATCCCCACCAGGAATTGGCAGGAGGCACGGGCGGGGTGGCAGAGTGGGTCAGAGGCAAGTGCTGTCTGTGGATTGGATGTTGTGTCCTAAAATGCATCTGATAAATCCTAACGCTAATGTGATGGTATTTGGAGGTGGAGTTTTGGGGACGTGATTAAGTGAGATTAGGTTAGGAGTGTGGGGCCCTTGTGTCCTTGTAAAAGACAAGAGCTCTCTCGGTATGCCCGCTCCAAGGAAAGCCATGTGAGGACAGGACCAGCAAGAGAGCCCTCCTCAGGGACTCTGCCATGCCTGCCTCCTGTCAGACCTCCAGGCCTCAGGACTCTAAGCAGTAATGTTTGTTGTTGAAGCCTTAGAGCCCCAGGGATGTGTGGAGAGTTCAGAAGGCGTGGACTTGTCCTTGGAGGAACTCACAGGCTTGCTCCCTTCTGAGGACTGAGATGAGTAAGGGCTGTCCAAGGCACTGTAAACACCCATTGTTCATCAACTAATGAGTTGGTCAAGAAAAGCTGATATGCATCCGGGAGATGGAATGCCCATCAGTGCTACCGTGAAAACATGAGGCTCAGTGGAAGAATTGCCAGTTACAAAAGACCACATATTGTATAATCCCATTTATATGAAACATCCAGAACAGGCAAATCTGGAGAGAGAGGAGATGGGTGGTTGCCAGAGACCTACTCAGGCAGCTGAGGCATAGTTCCCCCCGTTGCATGGGGCCACTGTGCTGTCCAGGTCCCCGGTCGTCATTCAAATGGTAGTCATTCTCCACGGGTCGTGCCTCCTAGCGGTGGAGGGGGGACACGGCAGCTCTGCTTTCCCTGGCAGACAGGGACCCAGCTTGCTGGAAACGTCAGTAGCTCTCTTCTCTTTTCCAAAAGCCTCAGGAACCAGGGAACGTGGGCTTGGTGACCCAGACTCCAATTAGGAAAGCAGTGTTGGAGGCTGGAGCACAGGGGGTGCTGCAGGTGCTGGTGAGAGTGTCTGGATGGCCTTCAGAATGGCCCCTGGGATCCATTGCTAAGCCATTCTCCAGCCCAGGGTTGTCTCCTGGTGCAGGGGGCAGAGTGAGGAGTGCTCGGGAATTGCATTGCGCTGGAGACACTTGCTTCCCAATTACTGGACTTTTGAAGTTATTTAATGTGGGAAAAACCTCTGCACTGCTGACCTACCTCCAGGCAGCAGCAGGGATGGAGGGCAGAGATGCCTCTGTCCCTTTTGACGTCAGCGATTCCCTCCTGGGCGCAGCTGGGCCAGGACAGGCACTTCAAAATAATCATGTTTATTGAAGTGTCATTTATGGGCAGGCGTGCTAAGAACAGTCATCTCAATGGTTTACGTGCAACAGTGCACCCATTTTCGGTGGACAGTTGGATGAGTTTTGACAGATTTATATACCTATGTAAACCACCACTCCAGTAAAGATAGAGAATATTTCCATATTCTTATATTTCTTACATTTCCGTATTCTTCTATTTCCGCATATCCCTTTGCCACTAATCACCATCCTTTCAACCCCACACAGCTACCGACTGAAGACCTGCTTTGTATTACTCTATATCCCCAACGTTTCCTATGAATGGGATGATACAATGTGTAACATTTCCCGTTTGGCTTCTCTTGCTGGGCATAACATTTTCGCTATTCACCCCTTTTACTGCGTGTGTCAGTACTTCATTCCCTTTCTGTTGCTAAATAGTATTCTATTCTGTGGATATGCCACAGTTTGTTTCTCTCTGTACACATCGATGGACACTTGTAGTTTGGGGCTTTGATGCATAAACCTGTTTTGTGCAAGTCTCTGTGCGGGCACATGTTTTCCTTTCTCTTGGGTAAATGCCTAGGAGTAGAGTTGCTGGATTGTGCGATGAGTTTCTATCTAGCTTTATAAGAAATTGCCAGATTCTTTTCCAAAGTTGTACCATTTTGTGTTCCTACCGGCAATGTGTGAAAGTTCCAGTGGCTCCACATCCTCACAAACATTCAGTGTTGTCAGTCTTACTAGTCTTAGCCATTCTGGGAGGCGGCGTATAGCGGTATCTCACTGAAGTCTTAGTTTGCATTCCCCTGATGACTAATGGTGTCGCACACCTTTTCAGGTGCTTATTGACCATTAATATATACCTTCTTTTGTGACCTGTCTGTTTAGATCTTTTGCCCACATTTTATTGGGTTATTCGTTTATTATTGAATTATAAGATGATACTCCAAAGGCAAGGAATGGAGTTATTCAGAATTCTCAGTGTGATAAGAGGGGTTCCTAGCCTCTCTTTCTCTCTGGGAGTCTGGCCAGGATAACGGGGGCGGGGAGCAGCTTTGGTAAAGTAACTTAAGGTGCAGAAAGATTATTTTAACATAAAAACACTCAGGTGGAGGTTAATCCCAAACATTAGGACTCACGAGAGTCTGCCAGAGGACTAAACCGTAGATTCCCTTAGACCCCTGCCCCAGAGGGACTGATGCGTAGGTCTGGGGTGGGGCCGAAGAATCTGTATTTCTAACAAGTTCCCAGTTGGCACCTAAGCTGCCTGCCTAGGGACCACACTTTGAGTAGCACCTGAGAGATGACTGAGGCTGAAGTTAGACTGTGGTGACGAGCTCTTACTTTCCCTTCTTCTCCTCCAATTTGTAGTCTCTGTAGCTTCCCCTTCCTCTGCCCATCCACTCCTCCCACCCTGCAGAGTAGCTGTATGGCACAGAATGATTGACAACCCACTCCATCAAGGTGGAGAGGATCAGGGGGTCCAGGGGCCCCAGGGACCAAGGACGAGAGGGAAAAACATCAAGGCAGAGAGCTTCCCCCACTGACTTTGAAGGGGTAGACACAGCAGTCACCCTGAAAGTTGGGAACAGAAGTCATGAACTTGTTATACCTGACCTGGATTTTTTTTTTTTTTTTTTTTTTTTTTTTTGTGGTGGTGGCGGCGGGGGGGTTGTCTTCACTGTGTTTAAATTCTTTTGAATGAGTTGTCAACATTTATAAATTGACAGTAACATAGGATCATATTTCTGGTTAATGGTTGTAACCAACTGTTCTAAATGTAAAGGGTATGGTTATGCTGTGAGTGATTCTGGCGTTTGGGTTTAAGATCTGTGAAAACATTTTGGGACACTGAGACCTGGAGAGACACTGAGAACATTTTAGGGGCTGTACTTATAGGTGTCTGTGTGCACACATTTTTTCCCCCCTCAGATGTATGTTTATTGGGCCAAAAAACAACCCTAACTGGAAACTTAACAGTAAAGACATTTTGATTTTGCAAGCAGCTGGTAAGAGGGAATTTACAAACTACAAAGAGTAAAATATAAATAAAGAAGCTAAAAAGAAGAAATGGAAAGGAAAGAACACCTACGGTTGCCAGTAACTTGAGACGGATGAAATAAGAAACGCTTTCGATTTCAGTTAGACCTTTAGAATTTTTCAGAGTGCTTAAATGAGGAAAAATAAGGAGGTGGAGTGAGTGTGGGAGAGGACACTGCCAAAGTGGATGAAGCTAAAAATTTAAATTCTTGTTTAACAATCCCAACAAATTGGCATTCAAAGTGTGCTATTAATAAAAATGCTCCTTTCAAAAAGATGACTTGGTGTAAACCACTTTTTCCCCCTTTATGCTTCCCTTGCTGTGCTCAGACCCTCAGGGCATAAAGCCTGGGTCCCAACTTCAGTTTTTGCTGTGTATTAGCTTTGTGACCTTGGACAATTTACTAGATCTTTTCTTTCTTTTTAAAAAGATTTTATCTGTTTTGTTAAGGTAGAGAGCGAGCACGAGTTGGGGGCAGAAGGAGCAGACCTCCCCCCTGAGCAGGGAGCCTCATGGGGGAGTCCATTCCAGGACGCCAGGACCATGACCTGAGTGTAAGGCAGATACTTAACCAACTGAGCCACTCAAGTGCCCCTTACTAGATCTTTCTGAGCCTCAGGTTCCTTTTCTGTAAGAAGGGGATAATGAAAGCTACTTTTTGGGGAAACTGGACAAAACTCAGCATTAGACCATAGGTGAAACTCAAAAGGTCTTACAGGGACTAGGAAGATCTTGTAAAGGAGCAAGTGAGTCTCGTGGAAACTGGGACTAACCAGGGCAAACACCTCTTTGAAGAGCCCACTGCTTGTGACCTCCAGCCTCCAGGAAAGTGGGCTCTGTCTGACCCCAACTTTTTGTTGTTTCGAAGTTACTGAATATCCCCTTTGTTGATGTGATCTCTCAGGTTTTTGAGTTTTGACAATCAATTCACATTTTCCTAAAACAGCAACTCAACCAAACAGAACGGATTCTGCAGGACACACTTGGCCACCATCCTCGGGTTTACATCACTTGCCTTAAAGAGGAAGGGAATGAGATGGTTTCCATGCTGGAGAGACGTTTTGTTCTGTTTCAGCTTTGGTGCAGGGCGCCGTGCGGAATGCGAGCCAGGGTAATATCAGCTAACCCTACCCAGTGCCTGCTGTTCTAGGCCCTTCACCTAAAACTGTTCATGTGATACCCCCAACAACAACGCTTTTTCATTTGGGTCACAAAGGGTTTAAATAAACCAGGGGAAAGTCCATTTTCAGCAACATTTAAGTCATCCGGGATTAAAAACGGCAGGTAGGAGCCCGCAGTTCCTTTGGAGACTTAAGAGAGGAAGATTGCCTCTGCGGGCCCAGTACCCCGGCCTTTGATTTTCCTTTGAGGCCCCTTAGGACAGGGAGAAGGGTTCCCGGTAGAGGGACAGCAAGCGCACATCCTCCTGGGGGCCGGCGGAGGACCCCTGTGTATCTGGGGATCAGCAACACGAGTGATTGACTGAATGGGGAGGGAGGAACGTGCGAATGGGTCCTGCCCACCGAGAAACCCAACTGCAGAGACAACTAACTTTTCCTGGCAGAGAAGGGAGAGGGGGCGGTGGCGTTCCTCACTCGCAGGCTTGTCTTGAGAACCCTTTATGACTTCCTCCCAGGCCACGGCTCCCACCTCTAAGGGCAGAGCGCGCGCGCGCGCATGTGTGTGTATGTGTGTGGGGAGGACTTGGTGATCGAGGGTCACGCGCAGGTGGCTTTGCCGCGGTGGTGGCGGCGGTCGCAGAGGCGCCACCGCTGGAGGCAGAGGAGGAGGGAGGGCAGGCCCACCACCATCGCTGCGGACAGGTAAGGTGGGCACCGCAGGGGCTGCGGGGAGGGGAAGGGGACGGGCCGCCGCGGGTCTCGCCTCCCCAAGCCGCAGCCTGCCTTGGGTAAGGGGGTCGAAGGGGGCCATCTGGGGCGGGGAGGGAAACGCAGGACGCCGTCTGCGAGAATGGAGCCTGAGGATGCGCTAGAACTGGGGGTGGGGCGACGACGGAACTGGACGGCCAGGAGAAGGCACGCGACCCGCGGATCCCCTGGGTTTGGGGGGGCGGGTCCCTGCAAGGGTGTGCGAATGGCTGCGTCAGCGCGCGGAAAACAGGTGGTCGCCGGGTGCTAGCGGTCCCTTGGGGCGCAGCGGCCCGTCACTGACCGCAGCAATGTCCCTCTTCCCCAGGCTGACAAGGGGTTAACACCTCGCTGGGGGAGCCACAGGGTGTTGGGTGTGCGCCTAACCTGCGGTCCCAGGGGTTGCCTCACCACTGTGCTGTGCTGAACGGATGGACCGTGGGGCTAACTGGAGACCCACCAGGGACACTCATGGTTGCTAGGCAGGATTGTGCGCCCAGTGTGGCCAGATCGGTCAAATTCTTGGGAAGCCAGAAAGTGAGACGCTTATGTAGAAATTACCTTTGGATTTTGGCAATTAACTTAAAAACACTTTTTACAATGAAAAGTTTTGAACATACTTGAAAATCAGGAAACAAGTATAATACAAAATTTTTATTTTTAAAATACTGTGTGAATCAAATAAAACATATTCACTGGCCACTTCTGGCTACTCACTGCCCTGGTCTAAGCCTGGGCTATTCAAAGTGTGGTCCTGGACCAGCAGAATCAGCACCACTTGGGAGCAGAAATGCTGAATCTCAGGCCCCACCCCAGACCTAACTGAATTAGATTCTGGATTTTAATGAGATCCCCAGCTGATCCAAATACCTGTTAAGGTTTGAGAAACAGTGCTCTAGGCCTTTTTGCCTGAGCAAGTTTTATTATCCTCCTTCCTGATTTGTCTTCCTGCCTCCATGGTAACTAGGTGGAGGGGAGAATATTCTTTAGGAAGGATAGGTTATTTTACAGTAAACCTGAGGGTGTTCACACTAGTCTTACCCTCTTCAGGGCCTTACCTGAGCTCTTCTCTTTTATAAATCTTATAGGATTGTTTTGAAGGTGAAATGAGTTAATACAAGTAAGAGAATTTGTGTATATTTTTATTAGGACTCTTTCAGTGAAAAGAGATAACTTAAACCAGTTTAGGCTAAATAAATACACAATTTTATAGTTTCAAGACTTGTAAAAGACTAAAGGAGGATTTCAAGTATGGCTGGATCCAGGGGCTTAGATAATGTACTTGGAACTTGGTCTCTCTCTGTCTCAGAAAAGGCAGTAGGGGCAACACAGGATGGCTCACCTGGACCAAAATTGTTAAGATTGGGAGCATGTGGTTTGCAAAAACAAAAGAACCCCCAAACTGAAAAACAAAAACAAAAAGTGGGAAATAAATTGTTGGCATGGGAGGACCAGATGTCTCTTAGTTGGAAACCATATTCATTGAATTCAGATCATTCATTACTGATTTTGTCTGATCTCCCCTACTGGACTTCAAGTTCATTGAGAGCTGTGGCTCTATCTTCCTCCTCTTTGTGTCCCCACACAGCAGATGTATTGCATTTCACATAATGATGTTCAGGAAGTACTGAATCAAATGTAATTGACTCAAGTAGAGATTCAGTCTCTGAGACACCAGCCTCAGGCAAGAAATCTCTCTACCCCTCTGAGTTACAGTAGAAGTCACTGTTCTCAAGCTTGTAGTATAAAGAACATCACAGACTGACTTTGGATGCCTTTGTTTCTCTCACTGCCACCCCTCAATTCAAAGTCATTTTGTCCCTTTGCAGGTGCCAAACAGCTAGGAGAATGGGCCCAGCATGAAACAATTTCAAACCATGCAGCATTTTATTATGCAAAAGTAACAGGGTTTTTCTCAGCGTGACCCCAGCCACAGTGCCACCTATGATTGTTACCTGAGTCTGGAAGGAAAACAGAAGATTTCAGTACTAGGTGTCAATCAAAGGGAGCTGCTATGTCCCCAATTTGTTAGGGACCAAGATTCTTTTGAGAGGCAAAACTATATTTCCAGCAGCTAATAAGTCTTAAAAAGGCAAAAACAAAACCTAACAAAAAAGCTCCTTAAACCACCAAAACTCCCCAAACCAGAAACAACGCCCCAAACCCCCAAACAAAACAAAACAACCCCAAATCAACACCCAACCAAATCAAACCAAACCAAAACAAAAATAGAACACAGAAATCTAGGAAGGTCTACAGAAGATTAGAATAGGGATACAATGCCTGGAACTGGATTTCTGTTCTGGTCCAACCTGAATGGGAGAGACAGTAGGGAGCATAAACATGACCTGAGAGGGACTCAAAATTATTTCTCCTGTGAATTCCATCATGAGAGATCTTAATGAGTTAAGCTCCTATTAAAAAAAGAGAGAGAGAGAGAGAGAAAAGGAGAACATATCAACCACTCACGTCTTAGTCTGAATTAACTGCTTGTTGGCAAGCTGAGAGTTGCAAACTCAACTGTTTACAGGATCCAGGCATGACATGTCAACAAGTGAAATGGGCTAGGCATGGTGGGAATAAGATGAGCTGGAGAACACATGCCCCATCTACAGGGAGCAGTTATGACTCAGCTCTGGGCCATCATTACCGTGAGAAATTATAGTCTCAGTGTTACTGTAATTTTTGAAACAGAGCTTGGAAATCTAAACGTTTACATGAAATCTTTCAGTGTTTAAGAATATAAAAAATATTTACCTGGCTTATCTACTAGTTCTTAACCTTTGCTAATCACAACTTCCTTTGATAATCTGATCAAAGCAGTAGAGCCTGGGAAATTTATTTTGTATACAATTTCGTAGAGCCTTCATCAGTTCCACTGTGTGCCTGTTGGTCCGAGCTAACACTGCTCTGCTGGGTATACTTTCCAAGAGAGGATCTGATTGGCTGGATCTGCCAGCACTGATTCTGCGTCCAATCAGGTGTGGCCAGTGGCTGCAGGGCTGGATGTACCCAAGGCATGGGCTCCAGCCCCCATAACTTTCAAGAACGAAGTCTTTCAGGAGTTGCTTTTCTCAAAAGTAGTCATGGGGGCGCCTGGGTGGCTCAGTGGGTTAAAGCCTCTGACTTCGCCTGGGGTCATGATCCCAGGGTCCTGGGATCGAGCCCCGCATTGGGCTCTCTGCTTGGCAGGGAGCCTGCTTCCTCCTCCTCCTCTCTCTCTGCCTGCCTCTCTGCCTACTTGTGATCTCTATCTGTCAAATAAATAAATAAAATCTTAAAAAAAAAAAAGCAGTAGCCATGGGCACCCAGATATTTGAACTTCATGGATTGCTCTCCAGGATGCCTCCTCACTGACATTTCTCGCATGCCACCATTCTCTTTCCATTTGGAAAACTCCTTCCTTCCCTCCCTTTCATCTTTTTATATGAAAAATCTGGTAAAGTAGTTACTTTTAGTTTTTATGATCTCAGTTAAAAATTTAGTCTATCAGAGTAATGCAAGTACACAGTTAAAAAGACAGATTATAACATTTATAACAAATTACTAGTTTCCTGTTCCTCTCCTAGTCTATCCCTAGAGACAACTATTTTCAACTCCCTTAGCTGATTCTTAAGGCATTTCCCCATCTTCATATTTCTATTCTTGCTTTTGTAGTTTTAGTTATTTCATTAACTCTCTCATTCACTCAATCAGGCGATTAATTAAACACATACAGAAAACACCTACTATGGGATAGGGCCCCGTGCTGCTATTGATAGAGGGATGAGCAAAACTAGATTCAGTCCCTCCTTTATGGACTTCCTCACTAGTGGAGGGTCTGATCTGTGATTCCTCATAGAAGCACACAATTATATGTAAAATGGCACCTGTAGTAAGCAAACCCAGGAAAGGAACATTGCGCCATAAGAGCATAAAGGGGAATTTGATATGGTCAAGGAAATCAGCAAATGCTTCCCTGAAGGAAGTTGAACTGAGATCTAAAAAGTGAGGAGACCTAGCCCTGGGAGAGGGATGCCTGGGTGGCTCAGTTGGCTGGGCATCTGCCTTCAGCTCAGGTCATGATCCTGGGGTCCTGGGATCATATCCTGCATTGGGCTCCTTGCTCAGCTGGGAACCTGCTTCTCCCTCTGCCTGCCATTCCCCCTGTTTGTGTGCATTCTCTCTCTGTCTGACAAATGAATAAATAAAATCTTGAAAAAAAAAAAAGCCCTGGGTGAGAGGCAAGGGAGGAAAGGACAAGCATTTCAGATAGAGGGAACAGCATATGCAAAACCCAGCGGAGGGGAGGGAATATTGTGGATATCAGAAGCCATTTCCCTGGCCACTTGGAACTAAAAACTCTGAATGAACCTTCATAGTGGAGACTTAGAAGAGAGGCATTGTGGTTAAGATCTGGATCACGGGCTCAAATCTTCTCTCCCCAACTCATTAGTTGTTTGCCCTCAGATAAGACACCTAACTTCGGACGGGACTGGAAGAGATTATGCTGAGTGAAATAAGTCAAGCAGAGAGAGTCAATTATCATATGGTTTCACTTATTTGTGGAGCATAACAAATAGCATGGAGGACAAGGGGAGATGGAGAGGAGAAGGGAGTTGAGGGAAATTGGAAGGGGAGGTGAACCATGAGAGACTATGGACTCTGAAAAACGATCTGAGAATTTTGAAGGGGTGGGGGGTGGGAGGTTGGGGGCACCAGGTGGTGGGTATTGTAGAGGGCACGGATTGCATGGAGCACTGGGTGTGGTGCAAAAATAATGAATATTGTTATGCTGAAAAAAAATTAAAAAAAAAAAAAACAAAAAAAAACACCTAACTTCTGAGTCTCAGTTTTCTTATCTGAAAAAATACCGTTCCTAAAATGTAGAGGGTTTGGCGATGAGCATGAAATGACATAATTCTTGTAAAGTTTTGCTCAGTGCCTGTCAAACAATAAGTGGTCAAAAAATGCTCACTGATCAAGGGGAGATGGAGAGGAGAAGGGAGTTGAGGGAAATTGGAAGGGGAGGTGAACCATGAGAGACTATGGACTCTGAAAAATGATCTGAGAATTTTGAAGGGGTGGGGGGTGGGAGGTTGGGGGCACCAGGTGGTGGGTATTGTAGAGGGCACGGATTGCATGGAGCACTGGGTGTGGTGCAAAAATAATGAATACTGTTATGCTGAAAAAATAAAAAAAATTAAATTATAAAAAAAATGCTCACTGATATTATCACTGTATCATTTTTTTTCCTTTACTATATAAATATCAGCTGATGGGGCACATCTTGGCCGAATCCTGAAGTTGTGAAGGCTAGCAGAGTCTGGGGGACAAACAAAGCTTGGGTTTGAGCTAGTGACCATGTCTGATGTCTTCAGATCACAGCAGAGAGAGAACACATGGGGTTTGAAAGTCACCCTGAGTTTGGTGTTTTCCTTTTCTGCAGCCATTAGCCCTGATTACATGAAGTGCTTCAGAACTGTGTGGAATCTCTCTTTTGCTCCCTATTAGGACTGTCTGGGCAGGAGGCAGAGGACGGATGCTTTGGGGGCAGCATGCCTAGAATGCACTGTAAGACTCTGCCGACATGCCCAAGGCTCAGAATCCTGGCAGTCTAGCCTTCGGCCAGAGGATTGTGCTGGTCATTGTCTTTCTGTCTTGCCTGGGATTCTAACAACCTACTCTATTTTGACCTTGTCCCTGATCATGGCGGATACACTGAGCCCAGGTGACAGGTTGTTTATAGTTTGTTACAACAATGTTGATAATACCATGCAGGAAGACTAGCATCTCTCTCTCTTTCCCCCTTCCTCCTTCTGCCTCTCCCTCTGTCTCTCTTCCTCGTTGTGCTTCATTCTATCTCTGTCTGCAGTTTGTCTTCCTGTCTGTCTCTGCTTCTGTCTGTCTTCCATTATTATTATTAATTTTTTAATCTCTTTGCCTCTCTCTGTGTCTCTTTGCTGTCCGCGTCTTAATCTCCTGTCTTTATTTTTCTCTGCTCATCCCTCCATTTCTCTCTGGATGTAACATTAAATTGTTTCTCTTGATCTCTTGGTCTCTTTGAGCCTCCCTTGCCCACCTCCCACATCTCTCCCATCTTCTGAGCCCATCTTTAACATTTAAAAAAAAAATTTATTTTAGAGGAGCGATTAGGGTCAGAGGGAGAGGGAGAGAGAAGCTCAAGCAGACTCTGCCCTCAGTGCAGAGCCCGACACAGGGCTCAGTCCCAGGACCTTAAGATCATGACCTGAGCTGGAACCAGGAGTTGGATGCATAACCCCCTGTGGCCATCCAGGCTCCCCCTCCTTCTTTCACATTCTGCAATTTTACGGAAATAGTCTAGTCCCTCAACGAGACCATTTGTAACCAAGGACTTAACTAACATCATTTTTGTATTTTGTGTATGACGGCAGTGGGGGAAGTTAGCTGCTTTGCACTTTGATATAGTTTAGTCAAGACAGCCTTTGTATTAGCAAATTTGTGCAAATTGGTTCACAGGTTGTAAGATGTAACTAAAATATCAAATTCCCTCACTGTCAAAGCACTAATGGATGGGAGAGCTAGATTATAGAGGCATGTGCTCCCATAGGAGTTCTGCTGACGTTTAAAATTAATTTTTCTTAATTTTGTGGCCACTGCATTACACAGTGGTTTTGAGGAGGAATGTTCAAATCCAAGTTCTTGGTGAGTTCCCTAATAGAGGAGAAGAGTGGTAATTAAATCAGAAGTGCAAAAATTGTTCTTTGGTTACTTCCTGCAAGTTTTCTTACCTTGGGGAACATTACCAAGAAGAAATGTTTTGCAGAGTCTTGACAAAATTAAGAGTATCTGCTTTTATGGAAATGAGCAGATCCACAGATGAAATGTTTGGGGGAAAAACTCCAACTATACATGGCTTAGGAAGAGTTTTAAGATTCTTCTTCCTCTTTCTCTCCTTTCTCCCTTTCTTCCTTCCTTCCCTTCCTCCCTCCCTTCCTTTTCCGTTCTGTGTGGCATTCTTTCCATCTATATTATGCCTGGGTCTGTAGCCTCCTGTGCTTGAACCTGAACTGACATTCAAGGCACTTGAGTTCAATCCCAGCCTTGCTGCTCACCAGCTGTGTGGCCTTAGGAAACTTACTGAGCTTCTCTGGGCTTAAGTGTCTTCTTGTGTTGAGTGAGATGTTTTTGGGAGTACATGACCACTAATATATTTTTTCCAGGTCTAAAATTCTCTGACACACATGCCAACGAGTTTTGAATTTTTAATATGCATTTTTGCCCCTGTGATGAAGAGGACAATAATAAAAAATGAACAATAAAACTAATAAAAAATGAACAAAAGAAAACTATCCATAATCCTACCACCCAAAGAGCACCATGAACAATTTGATGCATTTCCTTTCAATCTTTTTTTGATACATAGTTTTAATATATGGGTTGTTTATATTATGTGTAATGCTTTTCAGTTAGAATTTCCTCCTTGGGCATGTCTCTCTCTGTCCTCTGTCTTTATGAACGTTTGTAGTGGGTACATAGTATTTTGTCCAGCGCCTGGATTTCCATAACCATTCCCTGATTCCTAAGCATCTTGGTTGATGTCAGCTTTTCTCTTTTATGGCTGCTTTAGCCAGATTTGTCTAAGGCTCCTCTGCATTGTTTTGGAGCTTGAACAGAGAACTGAGGTCCAGCTTCACAGGGACGCCCCCTCCATACAGGCCTACTGGGTGAATCTGGACAGCAGGTACCTTTTGTTCAACCTAAAGAAGGTTTTTAATAATTAATTAATTAATTTTATTTAACTCCCATATTGAAAAAAATCTACAGTTTCACACCAGAGTCTAGATTTCCAACTTCTCTTAGAAATGTAAAGATAGGGGCGCCTGGGTGGCTCAGTGGGTTAAGCCTCTGCCTTCGGCTCAGGTCATGATCTCAGGGTCCTGGGATCGAGCCCCACATCGGGCTCTCTGCTCAACAGGGAGCCTGCTTCTCCCTCTCTCTCTCTGCCTGCCTCTCTGCCTACTTGTGATCTCTGTCTGTCGAATAAATAAATAAAAAGAAATGTAAAAATAATCTTAGGCAGCAATGTGCAGGTGGCCATTGTCTCCTTCAGTGGACACGGTCTCCTTGTTTCTCCTGCCTCCTGAGACCACCTCCTCTCATTTACTGGTCCCTGTGGGCATTTGAGTTTGAGCCCTCTAGTGAGTTGATTGTGATCGAGCTGAAGCCTGGTACCAGTCAGGCCCAGACTGTGATGTGCTGAACTTTTCACTCTCCGAACAGGACCCAGTAAATACATCCTGGGCAGCGCGCCATGTCAGGCTGTTTTTACAGGTGCTGTGGGAATTGTGTGGCTGAATTTCTGTGCTCCGCATTGTTTTTGGTGGTTTGGGCTTAGAGAAATGAAATCATCACTTGGATGCTGCCAGGATGCAGGGATGGGTAAACTCGGCAGAACTCCTAACTTGGTTTTGAAAATTCAGGTCTGTAATAGACCGTGATTTATTTCTCCTTATCTATAGTTTTAGGTTTGTGTTTGCTGCTTTCTGAAGTCTTCCTTCTGGAGCCTTAGCCAGGCCATCTGCAATCAGACCCTTCCTAGCGCATACTGCAATTTTAATTACATCCTTGTTTGTGTGCTTGTGTGTGTGTGTGTGTCCACTGTGGCAGAGATAGTGGTGCTCATCAGACAGGCTGTATGCTCGGTCACCTTCCCACCCACCTTGGGGTGAATTGGATTCCTGGGATTGGTGTTGGCCAATGAGCTAGGAGAAGAGGGTGTGGGGCACCTCCAGCTTTCAGTGCAGAAAACGGTGTGAGTTTTCTGTGCATCTTGCTATGCTGTGTGGAATGTGAAGGCCTCATGATCGAAATGGGAAGTCAGACCATCATTTTAGCCTGGATTTCTAAGCTCCATAGACCCACGGTAGACTTTTGTCTACTTAATAATTAATTAATTTTATTAATTAAAAGTTCACACAACTTTTGTTGTGTGAAGCCATGGAGACCTTGGTGTGTTTGTTACTGCAGCATAACCTGGCTAAAGCTGACTGAGACATCCTCTTAGACTTGATGAGTAGGGACTACATGTCTGTGTCTACAAAAGCTTTTGACCACCTGCCAGTGTTCAATAAATATTATAAGGGATAAAGAAACCAGTACAATTTGTTTTTTTCGGCTATAGATATACCCAACTCTTCTTTCTCCTGGGATGAGATGTTAGCTTAGAAAGACACCCCCCATACAGGCCACCTTGGTGGCTCAGTCATTGGGCATCTGCCTTCAGCTCGGGTCATGGTCCTAGGGTCCTGGGATTGAGCACTGCTTCGGGCTCCCTGCTCAGCAGGAAGCCTGCTTCTCCCTTTCCCACTCTCCCTGCTTGTGTTCCTTCTCTCAGTCTATCTCTCTCTGCCAAATAAATGAATAAAATCTTAAAAAAAAGAAAGAAAAAAGAAAAGAAAAGAATGGAAGAGACCCTCTTGGGGAAAAAAAGGAGAACTAACATTTATTGAGCATGATTGATTTCGTCATTTATGACCCACATTTAAAGGTGAGGAAAAAGAGGCCCATGCAGATTATGCAGTTTGCCCAAGGTCATAGAGCTGTCTAATACATAATTCTGCCAAAATGTCTCCTATCCATCTTTTTAATTGTCTTCAGGTTTTGACTATAATGCCTTCCCTGATCACCAGGCTAGATTATTTCTCACTGTTACACGTTCTCCTAACTCCTGGAACTTCCCCAGATAATATTATCACTTCCCACACTACCCACAGTGCTCTGAGGGTAGGTCCTGTGTCTGTCTTGCTCAGTGCTGTATCTCCAGCATCTAGTACACTGGCTGGCAAATAGGAAGTACTAAATAGATGTTTGTTCAATGAATAAAAGGGAGGCAGAAAACCCAGACTTTCGTTCTGGTACTGTCATTCCTCAATGGTGTCATCTTGGACAAGTCATTTTACCTCTGCGAATTCTAGCGCTCCTGTTTATAGAAGGAAGGTGTTTGGCTTCAGTGTTCCATAAATATTTCATTCACAAATTACTCTCTTATTCCTCCTCAGGGTCTCATTTGGGGTTACTTTCTCATCCTTTTAATTCCATTTCTATTCCTGGAGTCACTGACAGAGCTGGGATTTGAACTTAGGCAGTCTAAACAGTCCATGAGAGGGCCACCTGGCTGGTTCATTAGGTGGAGCTTGCAACTCTTGAGTTGTGAGTTCAAGCCACATGTCGGGTATAGAGATTACTTAAAAGTAAAATCTTAAACAAACCCAAAAAACAGTCCATGATTTTAACTGCTTTTTCCACCCATCTGCTGCTCCGCCTGTCCTTCCGTTTATCCACCATCATTCATCCTCCTGCTCATACAATCACTCATACATTCATATATTTACCATCTCTCTAAACATCCATCCCTCCATGCATGCAAGCGTCCATCCATTTATTCATCCAGGGATTTTCTGTCCAAGTACCCATATATTCTTCAACAAGTACTTTTGGAGTGACTACTCTATACCAGGCCCTGTGTCCAGGGTCCAACCAACTCAGTTCCTACCCTCCCAGAGTCTCAGTTTCATGAGTATAGGGAGCTTTCTCCTGTGCTGCTGTTAATGTAGGGTATTGAATTAATGCCCAATGTGTGAACTGAGCCCTTCAGTTGATTTTACTGTATTGGTTTTTATATCCTCATGGATAATATAAGGCTCTGTTGTTATTATTACATGTAAACACATTAGTTAATTAACCAGGGTTTATTGAGCACTTACTATATGCCAGGCACTGTTAAGTGCACACAAGACCCAACTTGTTCCACAGCTCTAGAGGCCATCTGTAACATTGTGTTCTAGTTGATTCTAGAGTGGTACAGGATAGTGGGATCATGCATTTGTCACTGTCTTAAAGGAGTCCACAGCCCTAGTATAATGATTAAGAGCTTGGGTTCAGGATCTAGACAGCTTGGCTTTGAGTACCATTTCTGCCACTTATTGGCTATGCAGTTTTGTCAAATCACTTCAGCTCTCTGTGCTTCAATTTCCCAGCCTGTAAAATAAGGATGATAATAGTTCATAGATTGTTATATGGCAAATAGTTTTGTAATGTAAAAGCTCTCGGAGTAGTACCTAGCATATACTAAGCGCTCAGTAAAAGACTAGTGAGCAGCTTAGATATGTTTGCACTTGGTGGCTTTAAGAATTTTTCAGATGGGGAAACTGAGTTAGGAGCATGACCTATCCAAACCTGACATGATCAGCTGAATCTGGAGTCTATGATAAATGGGTTAGTGACTATTCATTGATCTAGAGGGTATGCAGTTCATGTAGCTAGGTACTTACCCAAGCTGACATAAACCAGTTATAATATTAAGTGTGACTCCATTTTGATGTTTGACCACTAACAGCTTTCAAGATCTCTCCATTCCCCTTTTCCCTTTGCCCCATTTCTGATCAAGCCAGTAAGAAATACCATGTAAGAAAATCCCATCCCATATTTTCTTTGGTGCCACATGTGCAGGAACCTTCACCCAGCTCCATTCCCTAAACACAATAAAATAAGTGTCTTATCCCTCTCTTTGGTGAGGACATTACAGATCAGCTTGAGTGCTTGCCCTATTATCCCCAGAAAATTTCATTACATGAGTAAAAAATCATTACCCACCCTCTTGGTGCCTGTGTGGCATCATCAATCTTGACATCCAAACCAACTTTGAGTAGGGTTTTGATTCCACCTTCCATGGGGCAACCATAATGCTAATGTTGACAGAGTGAATTTGGAGAAACAAATATAATGGGTCTGAAGGAAATGACTGAAAAATTCCACTTCTCTGATGCTACTGGAGAAAGTACATACACCTGTGTGAGAGGAACAGTTCAATAAACCGTGGTATATCCTGGCATGGGGTAAGTGGCAGTCATTTAAAAAAATTAAGTAGGGTGGTTATGTACAGAGAAGGGTAGATTCTCTGAGCATACCATTGAGTGAGAAAAGCAAGATGAAGACTATGTTAAGTATATCTGTATTATTTTTGGAATTAATTTTTGTATGTGGTGTGAGGTAGGGAATCAAGGTGTTTCTTGTTTTCTTTTTCTTTTTCTTTCCTTTTTTTTTTTTTTTTAAAGATTTTATTTACTTATTTGACAGAGAGAGAGATCACAAGTAGGCAGAGAGGCAGGCAGAGAGAGAGGGAGAAGCAGGCTCCCTGCTGAGCAGAGAGCCCGATGTGGGGCTTGATCCCAGGACCCTGAGATCATGACCTGAGCCGAAGGCAGAGGCTTTAACCCACTGAGCCACCCAGGCACCCCTCTTTTTCTTTTTTTAAAAGATTTTATTTATTTATTTGACAGAGATCACAAGTAGGAAGAGAGGCAGGCAGAGAAAGAGGGGGAAGCAGGGTCCCCCCTGAGCAGAGAGCCCCATGCGGGGCTTAATCCCAGGACCCTGAGATCATGACCTGAGCTGAAGGCAGAGGCTTTAACCCACACAGGCATGCAGGTGCCCCAAGGTGTTTCTTTCTTTCTTTTTTTTTTTGTCCATATGAATATCCACTTGATCCAGCATCATTTATACAAATGATCCTTCTGTACAACAACAATGCCTTTATTGTAAATCAGATGACTGTCTATGAGTGGTTCTGCCCTACGACTTTATTTTGTGCCATTCCTCTATTTGTCTATCATGTGCCAACACCACAAAACCCTAATAACTATGGCTTTAGGTAAGACTTGAAATCTGCTGGTTTAAGTTTTCTCTTTGTCTTTCTTCTCTGTTGCTTTTTTTTTTAAGGTTCTTTGCATTTCCTTATAAATTTTAGAATCTGCTTATAAATTTCAATGAAAAAAACCTAGTAGGTTTTGATTGGGAATCCAGCGAATCCATAGATCATTTTGGGGAGAACTAAAATCTCAAGAACCCACTGACATGGGACATTTCTCTATTTATGTGAATATTCTTTAACCTCTATCAGCAACATTTGTAGTTCTCAGTGTAGAAATCTTGCTTATCTTTTGTTGAAGTTGTTCCCAGATTAAAAGTATTTTTTGATTGTATGGTAAATGACATTTTATTTTATTTTATTTTATTATTTGTTTACTTTTTAAGTAGACTCCACACCCAATGTGGGGCTTGACCTCACGACCCCAAGATCAAGAGCTCCATGCTCCACTGGCTGAGCCAGACTGGTGCCCCAGTGATGCATTTTAAACTTCCTTTTTCTATTGTTCGTTGCTAGTGTAAGTGGAGCCTAAGTACAGCAGGAGGCCATTAATGCCAACCTCCCCCTACCCAAACTTCTTCTGCAACTTAGTCTGTCTATGTAAATTCATAGGAAAAAGCCTGGAAATGTACACACCAAACTGACCACAACAATAACTTCTGTGGGGAGATTGGGACTTTGATTCTTGGGAAAAGGCTGTGCTCAAGAGGGATGTTAGCCTTATCTGTCATGTTTTAATTCTTACATAAAAGGGAATATTTTAATGTGTTACTTGCGTAATTAAAAATCTACTGGGGACTATGTGTGTGACTGATGAATTCGTGGAGCCCCAGGACTCCCTCCCACCCATGTCAGGAAGGTTCCTGGATTGAGATTGTAATTAAAAGCACAAAAGTCTGATCATTTGGGTTGTTCTCTGTAGAGAGATGGTGTTGATTGAGAATCTGTAGAAGCAAGTCCAGGGAGGCCAGACTGATCAGCGTGTGTGTCCAGAATTGTTTAGAAAAGAGAGTTCCTAGACTACAAGCAAGAGAACCTGCCTGGGCATCAGGTAAATTCCTAAAATGGAGGGGCTCGATATTGTGATCATCCAACTGACTCTTGGATCACAGGCCAACCTACAATGTCTGTCTTCAGCTGGGGCCCCCAGAAGCAGACCCAGGGACAAGCGTCTGAGTGCAAGGACTTCATTTGGCAGGTGATTCCATGAAGCACTTGTCAGGGGGGTAAGTGAGACAGAGAAGGGCAGTAAGCTGTTGTGTTTTGTGGAGGGCCAGCTAGGCTCAGCCTTGCTTGGGGCTCTGGGAGGCTGTGAAGCACATATTTCTGAGTTGCTCTTGGTAAACATGAGGAAGTACTTATCCCTTACTCACAGCAGCCATTGGTTGAGGCTTCTCCTGGGGGCATTGTCTTGTTTTCTCGTTGACACTTCTGACCTGTTCTCCATACTGGATTAACCTGCTTTGGCAACCAGAGAAAATCCTGGCAAAGAATCACAGGTATTTATAGAAGTTATGAACTCAATGTGCGAGGGATGGTGAAAGGGACACCAACAGTGTACAGTATAGCTTGCTGTAGAGATTTGTAAACAAGAAGACATGTGCTGAGAAGAGAAGATGAGTTTATTCCCCTGAGCCCTTCTGGTTCTCAACAGCAGTCAATAAATTGGCAACCGGATTGATGTATTGCTCTCTTGTGAGTTAGGCTGGTAGGAGTCAAGAACGATGGCCCCTTCATGGGAGTACTTGGCAAAATTGAATTTCTTAGACCAAGTGTGGAAGCTGGAAAGTGAAAAGTTGCACCAGGCGGGGACCAGGAATAAGTGAAGTGGGCGGAAGAGGGGGAAATGTCTAGGAAGCTTGGCACGGTACTTTGCAGGTAGTGAATGCTCAGTGAAAGTTATGTACAGAACACCTGGTGGCAGCAACTATTTCAAGGGATAGTTTTAAGGAGGAAGTAGAACCGAGTATAACTTACAAAAAGGATGCCAAAAAAAAAAAATTCAGAACCAACCAGAAGGAGGTAATGAAAGATGTCTCCACACCTAACGCTGGCCTCTTTGTGTAGACCTCGTAATTAGGATGACAGGCATTTTCTATTAATTGCAGTGATGGCAATTTCTTAGAGGTGAGGTTAATTGGTAATACGGGTATGTAACATCTTCCCCTCAGATATGTTAGATGCCAGTAATTTACCTCTTTGTTCCAGGCGGCAGCCATTCATCATTTGTCTTCTTGGCGTTCGGCTGTCAGCTCTTTCCACATTGCCTGCTGCGTTGGTTTTGACATATTAGCAGGGCTGATGTGGAGGAATACAAAAGTGAGTCATAGGGTCCCTGTAGCAAGACAAAGTGGACTTTCTATTCACGTGGCCCGGAGGAGAGCCGCTTTATCCAGCAGGTGCCTTGCAGTCCAGTGCTGGTGTCTTGTTTGGGTACCGCCAAAGAAAGTTGCTTGTCATTTGGGGTCCTGCTTTAAATCTACACTGCAAAAATTTCCAGTCGTTCAGCTAGATCCATACATGGGGGATGCTGGACTCTGCCTCGGGTGGCCCCTCACCTTGTACGCTGAGGCCAGGCTGGTGGTTGTTCAGTGTATTGTGGTTTTGCAGGACAAGCTGTTTTCCAATTTAGGTCCTCATAGACATCTCCTGATAAAGGTACTTAATGATAGCTCTGCTGGAAATATCTATATAATAAAATACATGTCCAAAATGGAAAAAAAAAGTCCATGTGCAGCCTTACAAGGGCCAATGAGAATGATTGTACCTAAAAAAGAAGTGTGGCCTCTGCAATATGAAAAGAAAACCATACAATTAAAACATTCTATTTTTATTTATTTCTTAAAATATTTTATTTATTTATTTGACAGAGATCACAAGTAGGCAGAGAGGCAAGCAGAGAGAGAGAGGAGGAAGCAGGCTCCCTGCTAAGCAGAGAGCCTGATGTAGGGCTCGATTCCAGGACCCTGGGATCGTGACCTGAGCCAAAGGCAGAGGCTTTAACCCACTGAGCCACCCAGGTGCCCCCAAAAATATTTTAAATTTTCTTTCTTTCTTTCTTTTTTTTTTTTTTTTGCTTTACTGAGGTATGATTGACAAGTAAAAATTATATATATTTAGGTTGTACAACATTTCTTCTGAAGCACATAATCAAATTAATGAACACATCTGTGACCTCAGATAGTTACCATTTGTGGGTGTCTGTGTGTTTATGTGTGGTGAGGACAGTTTAGATTTAGTCTCTTAGCAGATTTCAAGTAGATAATACAGTATTATTATCAGAGAATACAGTATTATTAACTATAATCACCTTACATCTTACATATAATCATGTAACATCTTCAGAACCTATTCATTTTTCTAACTGAAACTTTATATCTGTTGACCAGTAGCTCCTCATTTCCCCCTGGCAATCACCTTTCTACTTTCTGGTTCTAAGAGTTTGGCTTTATATAATTGAGGTTGACACATGTTTGATTTCATGAAGCACTATGCACATTATAACATATGTGAGCTAGTCAGTGGCAACTCAACTTATGGTTCTTTATATATTTTATTTTACATGGTTGTGTTTTAATATTTTTATATTTTAGCTGAGGGCATCTCTTGTCAAGCTCTACAGGGTTTAAATAGGACCCTACCCTGGGCACACCTTGCTGATCAGAATTTGGTTTGCAAGAATTTGATTTACAAATGTATGGGTTATTTAGAGCTTGGGATCCCATGGCCTTTTGCAACCTGCTCACCTGATTTTATTTTTTGGGGGGATGTTCTTTAGAACTTAAAGGTTTTAATTGCAAAAGTAAATTTATTTTTTTTATTTTTTATTTTTTTGGAGTTTTTAATTTTTTAATTTTTTCAGCATAACAGTATTCATTATTTTTGCACCACACCCAGTGCTCCATGCAATCCGTGCCCTCTACAATACCCACCACCTGGTGCCCCCCAACCTCCCACCCCACACCCTTCAAAATTCTCAGATCGTTTTTCAGAGTCCATAGTCTCTCATGGTTCACCTCCCCTTCCAATTTCCCTCAACTCCCTTCTCCTCTCCATCTCCCCTTGTCCTCCATGCTATTTGTTATACTCCACAAATAAGTGAAACCATATGATAATTGACTCTCTCTGCTTGACTTATTTCACTCAGCATAATCTCTTCCAGTCCCGTCCATGTTGCTACAAAACTTGGGTATTCATCCTTTCTTTTTTTTTTTTTTTTTTACAGCTTTATAAACGAGTAAATTTATTTTTGTTGGAATAGCATAATAAATACAATCAGGTATAAAGCAAACTATTAGTGATGTCCCATCACCCTTCCCCCCGACCCTCCAATATGTTTTAAAAGTTTAAATGCAGTGTTTCCAAACTTTGCTAGAGGGTGGGGAAATTTGGGATTTACCTGTCCTGCTCCTGCCCCTTGCAGAGTGGCCAGCAGTTAGGCACACTCTGTCTGCCTCTAAAAGGGAAAACGTAGTCTCTCTAATCACACTAATGACACCAAATGTGTGGTGTTTTTTTTTTTTTTTTTCCCTTACATCAAGCAATGCTCCAACTCTCTGGACACCAGCTGGCTCCATTCTGACTCTAGTTAGGACAGACCCCACAGGTTAAGGTCTCAGTTCCACAAGACTGCCCTTCCCTTCAGTTCACATGCCAGTCGCAAGTTCCAGGTTGTGACCTGTGCTTCTGACCAACTGACCATAAATTGGGAGTTCCCACAACATCCTCTTTGGGTTTGACTAACTTGCTATATTGGTTCACAGAAGCCAGGGAAACACTTTACTTATGTTTACTGGTTTATCATAAAGGATATTATAAAAGATATGGTTGAACAGCCAGATGGAGAGATATCTTCATATGGTGAGATATCTAAGTGTAGGAGCTCCTATCTGTGGAGTTGAGGTTTCCACCCTCTTGGCATATGGATGCGTTCACCAACCTAGAAGCTCTCCAAACCCTTCTGTTTAGGATTTTTATGGAGATTCCTTTTCGTAGACACAATTGATGAAATCACTGGCCATTGCAATTAACTCAGTCTCTAGTCCCCTCCTCTCTTTGGAGTTTGGGAAGGGGGTCTGGGCTGAAAGTTCCAACCTTCTAATCATGCCTTGGTCTTTCTGGTGACCAGCCCTCTGGCCTGAAGGTAAGTGGGGGCCCCCAGCCACCAGTTATATTCATTAACATACAAAAAGACACTTATCAGTGTAAGGATTCCAAGGGTCTTAGATGCTCCAGTGTCAGGAACAGGAGACTAGGACCAAATATAACAAAATATGCTCCTAGCACCCCATCACTCAGGAAACCAGAAGGGTTTTAGGAGTTCAGTGTCAGGAACTGGAGACAGAGACCAAATATCTATGTCTTATTATGTCACAATCACCAACTATCCCAGTGAATTTAGGTAAGTGGCTTGAAGCCTGCCCCTCCCCCGCCCTCCCCACAGCAGCAGCCTCTGGTGTGTACCATGGGATGACAACAGTCCCTGCCTCCTGGATTGCTGTGAGGACTGAGTGAGTAAATATGCATGGAGGATTTAGCACTATCTATCTTGCCTGGTGTAGGGGCTAAGGATGGGTTGCCCCAAGATGGGCCCCTTTTTGCATGAACATTATTTTGAGTTAAAAGCAATCAAAACCCACCAGATTAAGGAAAATCTCTTTACCTTTCCCTCAACTGTCTGCTTGCACCAGGAAGAGTGCTATTAACAGAGATTCCTCTTTACCTAAAACACTTACCTGCATAATAGAGCAACCTTTGTTTTTCAGATACCTCCTTTCACCTTCTTTTTAATGGCCCATCTCTCCTTTGTATCATCAGATTTTTACCCCTCTCCTTACCTCTTAGAAGCATAATGTTGCCTCACTGTCTTTGGAATTTCCATATCTGTGTGGATTCCTCATATATATGCTGTTAAATTTGATTTTCACCTGTTAATCTGCCCCACGTCAATTTGATTCTTAGTCCAGCCAGAAGGACCTTGAAGTGCAGAGAAAATTCTTTCTTCCCAACGCTGGTATGGCATATATCCTCAAATAAGTGCACTATTTCTGAACCCTGAACCCTCAGTCTGGTTAAACAGAATTGCATAACACATATTCTAAATCAGAGTGGTGCAATTTTTCCAGTGTTTGCAGATTTAGGGCACTCCCTGGGGGTATAATTAGAATCAGATTTTGGGAAAGGTTGATTCACTCAGTCATCTGTTTTTTTTTCCTCTTAATTTAAATACAGACTATACTGCAAGCCACTCTCCCCAGGTGAGCTGAATAATTAATGCCAGCTCTGATAATCCTGCCTGGCTTCAAAATGGCTCATTATTACTGATAACAACAAGTACCATTTATTGAGTGCTCCCTCTATGCCAGACTCTGCACCGAGTCCTTTTCTACTTTTGAGTGTAGAGTGAAGTGTTCTCAGGGACTCTGAGTCACACTGTTGCCTCCTTTGAGCAACTTTGATCTTCTTCTCCAAGCCTCGGTTTCCTCATCTGTAAAATGGGACAAGATTAGCTGCTCCCTTAACAGGGTTGTGTTGAAGATCAAATGCCCAATAAATGCGAAGGTCTAAGCCTAAAGCCAGGTGGGCTGTAAGCACTTGATCAATGTTAAACTTTATTATCGTCATGTTCCTTAATACTTATGACAACTCTTTGAGGTAGATATGAAAAATATTTGGCTCATTTCATACAGCAGAGCTCTAAAAATAGGTGCCTCAGTATTCATTCCATTTCCTTTTATAATCTTCTTCACAGTATATTTGGGGTTGGGGATGTAAATTAGCTCCTTATCAACAGGAAAGTAGATATATACATTAAATTCATGCCACTGAAAATAAATGAGCTAGAACACTGTGAATCAACAGGGTGAGTCTCCAAAAAACATAATGTCAAGGGCAATAACAGAAAGTTGCACAAAAATGCACACGGAATATTATTTACATAAAGTCTAAACATATGCAAAGCAGGGCGCCTGGGTGGCTCATTGGGTTAATCATTGGACTCCTGACTTTGGCTCTGGTCATGATCTTGGGGGTCAAGGTCTTGGGATTGAGCCCTGTATCAGGCTCTGTGCTCAGTGGTGAGTCTGCTGGAGAGTCTCTTTCTCCTTCTCCCTCTGCCTCTCTCCCCGCTTGTGCATGCACCCTCTTTCTCTCTTTCTCAAATAAGTAAATCTTTAAAAAAAAATGCAAAGAAATTATATCAGGTTAGACATACACATTACACAAATAAGTAGTAGAAGTACAATGGCATTCCTGGGATTGCAAATACCAAATTCCGAGTGTTTGTACATTGTACTCCCTCTGTGGAGGCAGTGGTGGTGCAGTTGTGGAGGGGCACATGAAAGTCTTTGGATATTTTGGGGATGTGTATTTCTTAATCTTTTGCTACCCTAGCCACGGGGAGAGGGTCTGGGGGGGCTCTCTCTGTATTCTTGAGCTCCCCTTTCCAAATGAGGTGCTTTAACTTTCCTGAACCCACACTTTCCCTGCAACCACCTCCATTTCTTCCTAGTACCTCGCTAACAAAGACCCCAGCCCATTGGGCTCAAAACAGAGCTTCCAGGCAGCTGAGGTCTTCAATTTGCATGTCAAAGGAGCCCACCTTTCTCCATCAGTAGTTCTGTTTTTTTTTTTTTAATATTTTATTTATTTGACAGAGAAATCACAACTAGGCAGAAAGGCAGGAGGAAGCAGGCTCCCTGTGGAGCAGAGAGCCCAATGTGGGGCTCGATCCCAGGACCCTGAGATCATGACCTGAGCCGAAGGCAGAGGTCCCAACCCACTGAGCCACCCAGGCACCCCAGTTCTGTTTTGTTTTTAAGATTTATTTATTTGAGGGGCACCTGGGTGGCTCAGTGGGTTAAGGCCTCTGCTTTCAGCTCAGGTCCTGATCCCAGCCTCCTGGGATCAAGCCCCACATTGGGTTTTCTGCTCAGCAGGAAGCCTGCTTCCCCCCCTCTCTCTGCCTGCCCCTCTGCCTACTTGTGATCTCTATCTGATAAATAAATACAATCTTTAAAAAAACATTTATTTATTTGAGAGAGAGCGCAAGTGGGGGAAGGGGCAGAGGGAGAGAGAAAGAGAGAGAATCCTCAAGCAGACTCCTGCCCAGTGTGGAGCCCCATGTGGGGCTTGATCTCAGGACCCTGCAATCATGACCTGAGCTGAAATCACGAGTTGGATGCTTAACTGACTGAGCCACCCAGGTGCACCTCTACACCAGTGTTTTAATTACCTTTACCTGCCTGGCTTTATGACCTGCCCACTTCCAAACACTCCCAGGCACCCAAATGGCTCTTTTATTCCATTGAAGGGAGGGGTAGGAGGAGAGAGGTATTCTCATTACCATAGAAATTGGGTCAACCTTAGTTAGGGCAGGGCTTAGACAAGTCAAAGCATATGATGGGGCTCCCCTACTCCAATTCCAAGATATTTATAAAAGTGAAGCTTAATTAAAATGAGTAGCAAAAGCACTTTTGAAGGGAAAGGGGGATATTACGTAATCCTCTCTTCACTCCCTCTAGCATACTGCCTGTTAGTGTGTATGTGGACACACGTGTGCATGTGTGTATATGTCTTGGTTTGTGAAAGACAGGAGAAGCCAAATTTACCAGGCAGTCAGCTCTGGTCTTGCAACAACTGGCTCTATTATCTGGAATGCCAAGATAGGGGGAGTTCTAAATAAGTATATTTTCCAGGTGACTGAAACATACCCCCTGAGGTCATCTATACTTATTTGCAGAACATGAGGTTCAGAGAGGTTAAGTAATTTTCCCAAGGGTGCGCAGTTGGTAAAGTGGCAGAACTGATAACCTGGAACCTCAATCTGTCCCAAGTCAAGGATTGTGTGTGTTAGTATTTGCTAGTGTGTTAGTAAAACTTCTATTTTACTGAGGGTGATTTTTAAGGACGGTCATTCTAACAGTCACCTGCTTTAAAAATTGTTTTGCTTTCTAAAAGAGGACACAGAAACAACTTCACTTTTCTCCATATTGTGAAAGTCAGCTCTCCACCCATTCTGCAGGTATGCTTTCAGGTGTAATTGAAGGCAATGTGGGAAAGGAAACTAACATAAATTTGACTGCCATGTGCCAGGCATCTCTAAGACATCTTACATATTCTTATTTGTGTTCTCTATTCTCTGTTATTATTCCCATTTTACAGATGGAGAAACTGTGGCTTGGTATATTAGTTATCTACTGTAGCAGCCTGAACCAACAAACATTAATGATTGTTCATAGTGTCTGAGGGTCAGTCTTTCAGGAGCAGCTTAGCAGGATGGTTCTAGCTGAGGATTCTCATGAGCTTGCAGTCAGAATGTGTCAGGGGGCTGCAGTCATCTGAAGGCTTGACCGTGGCTGGAAATTTCACTTTCAAGATGGCACACTCACGTGGTTGTTGGCTGGAGGACTCAGTTCTTTGCTTCTTGAACATTTCCATAGAGCTCCTGTGACCTCACATGATGGCAGCTGGCTTCCCCCAGAGTGAGTGATCCAGGAGAGATAAAGATAGAAGCCATAATGCCTTTTATGACGTGGTCTTTGAAGCTGTCCAATGTCAATTCTACTTTATTCTCTTTGTTAGAAGGGGAGGAGAAGTAGCTTCTACCTCCTGAAAAGGGGACTATCAGTGAATCAGTAGACATATTTTATTTATTTTTAAAAGATTTTATTTATTTATTTGACAGACAGAGATCACAAGTAGGCAGAGAGGCAGGCAGAGAGAGAGGAAGGGGAGCAGGCTCCCCAATGAGCAGATAGCTCAAGGCGGGGCTTGATCCCAGGACCCTGGGATTATGACCTAAGCTGAAGGCAAAGGCTTTAACCAACTGAGCCACCCAGGCACCCCAGTATACATATTTTAAAACCAGCATACTCAGAGAGGTGTGGTGACATGCTGAAGTTGATACAGCTCATAAGTGTTGGAGGTCAGATTCAACTGCAAGCCCAAGAAGGCTCCATAATCTTCTCCTTTTACTCTACTGTGATTTATCCCTGTAACTTTCAGTGTGGATTGTGTGTAAACCAAGAGTTAGTAGACTCTGAGTGAATTTGGGATTTCTCTCTTTTTTAATTTTTTAATTTTTTCAGCATAACAGTATTCATTATTTTTGCACCACACCCAGTGCTCCATGCAATCCATGCCCTCTACAATACCCACCACCTGGTGCCCCCAACCTCCCACCCCCCACTCCTTCAAAATTCTCAGATCGTTTTTCAGAGTCCATAGTCTCTCATGGTTCACCTCCCCTTCCAATTTCCCTCAACTCCCTTCTCCTCTCCATCTCCCCTTGTCCTCCATGCTATTTGTTATGCTCCACAAATAAGTGAAACCATATGATAATTGACTCTCTCTGCTTGACTTATTTCACTCAGCATAATCTCTTCCAGTCCCGTCCATGTTGCTACAAAACTTGGGTATTCATCCTTTCTTTTTTCTTTTCTTCTTCTTCTTTTTTTTTTTTTACAGCTTTATAAACATATATTTTTATCCCCAGGGGTACAGGTCTGCGAATCGCCAGGTTTACACACTTCACAGCATTCACCATAGCACATACCCCCCCCAATATCCATAACCCACCCCCCTCTCCCAACCCCCTCCCCCCTCAACCCTCAGTTTGTTTTGTGAGATTAAGAGTCACTTATGGTTTGTCTCCCTCCCAATCCCATCTTGTTTCATTTACTCTTCTCCTACCCCCTCAACCCCTCCATGTTGCATCTCCTCTCCCTCATATCAGGGAGATCATATGATAGTTGTCTTTCTCCGATTGACTTATTTCGCTAAGCATGATACCCTCTAGTTCCATCCACGTCGTCGCAAATGGCAAGATTTCATTTCTTTTGATGGCTGCATAGTATTCCATTGTGTATATATACCACATCTTCTTTATCCATTCGTCTGTAGATGGACATCTAGGTTCTTTCCATAGTTTGGCTATTGTAGACATTGCTGTTATAAACATTCGGGTGCACGTGCCCCTTCGGATCACTACGTTTGTATCTTTAGGGTAAATACCCAGCAGTGCAATTGCAGGGTCATAGGGTAGTTCTATTTTCAACATTTTGAGGAACCTCCATGCTGTTTTCCAGAGTGGTTGCACCAGCTTGCATTCCCACCAACAGTGTAGGAGGGTTCCCCTTTCTCCGCATCCTCGCCAGCATCTGTCATTTCCTGACTTGTTAATTTTAGCCATTCTGACTGGTGTGAGGTGATATCTCATGGTGGTTTGATTTGTATTTCCCTGATGCCGAGTGATATGGAGCACTTTTTCATGTGTCTGTTGGCCATCTGGATGTCTTCTTTGCAGAAATGTCTGTTCATGTCCTCTGCCCATTTCTTGATTGGATTATTTGTTCTTTGGGTGTTGAGTTTGCTAAGTTCTTTATAGATTTTGGACACTAGCCCTTTATCTGATATGTCATTTGCAAATATCTTCTCCCATTCTGTCAGTTGTCTTTTGGTTTGTTCACTGTTTCCTTTGCTGTGCAAAGCTTTTGATCTTGATAAAATCCCAAAAGTTCATTTTTGCCCTTGCTTCCCTTGCCTTTGGTGATGTTCCTAGGAAGATGTTGCTGCGGCTGAGGTCGAAGAGGTTGCTGCCTGTGTTCTCCTCGAGGATTTTGATGGATTCCTTTCTCACATTGAGATCCTTCATCCATTTTGAGTCTATTTCATGTGTGGTGTAAGGAAATGATCCAATTTCATTTTTCTGCATGTGGCTGTCCAATTTTCCCAACACCATTTATTGAAGAGGCTGTCTTTTTTCCATTGGACATTCTTTCCTGCTTTGTCGAAGATGAGTTGACCATAGAGTTGAGGGTCCATTTCTGGGCTCTCTATTCTGTTCCATTGATCTATGTGTCTGTTTTTGTGCCAGTACCATGCTGTCTTGATGATGACAGCTTTGTAATAGAGCTTGAAGTCCGGAATTGTGATGCCACCAACTTTGGCTTTCTTTTTCAATATTCCTTTGGCTATTCGAGGTCTTTTCTGGTTCCATATAAATTTAGGATTATTTGTTCCATTTCTTAGAAAAAAATGGATGGTACTTGGATAGGAATTGCATTAAATGTGTAGATTGCTTTAGGTAGCATAGACATTTTCACAATATTTATTCTCCAATCCAGGAGCATGGAACATTTTTCCATTTCTTTGTGTCTTCCTCAATTTCTTTCATGAGTACTTTATAGTTTTCTGAGTATAGATTCTTAGTCTCTTTGGTTAGGTTTATTCCTAGGTATCTTATAGTTTTGGGTGCAATTGTAAATGGGATGGACTCCTTAATTTCTCTTTCTTCTGTCTTGATTGTTGGGTGTAGAGAAATGCAACTGATTTCTGTGCATTGATTTTATATCCTGACACTTTACTGAATTCCTGTACAAGTTCTAGCAGTTTTGGAGTGGAGTCTTTTGGGTTTTCCACATAGAGTATCATATCATCTGCAAAGAGTGATAGTTTGACTTCTTCTTTGCTGATTTGGATGCCTTTAATTTCCTTTTGTTTTCTGATTGCTGAGGCTAGGACTTCTAGTACTATGTTGAATAGCAGTGGTGATAACGGACATCTCTGCCGTGTTCCTGACCTTAGCGGAAAAGCTTTCAGTTTTTCTCCATTGAGAATGATATTTGCGGTGGGTTTTTCATAGATGGCTTTGATAATATTGAGGTATGTGCCGTCTATCCCTACACTTTGAAGAGTTTTGATCAGGAAGGGATGCTGTACTATGTCAAATGCTTTTCAGCATCTATGGAGAGTATCATATGGTTCTTGTTCTTTCTTTTATTAATGTGTTGTATCACATTGATTGATTTGTGGATGTTGAACCAACCTTGCAGCCCTGGAATAAATCCCACTTTGTCGTGGTGAATACTCCTTTTAATGGACTGTTGAATCCTATTGGCTAGTATTTTGGCGAGAATTTTTGCATCTGTGTTCATCAAGGATATTGGTCTGTAGTTCTCTTTTTTGTTGGGATCCTTGTCTGGTTTTGGGATCAAGGTGATGCTGGCCTCATAAAATGAGTTTGGAAGTTTTCCTTCTATTTCTATTTTTTGGAACAGTTTCAGGAGAATAGGAATTAGTTCTTCTTTAAATGTTTGGTAGAATTCCCCCAGGAAGCCGTCTGGCCCTGGGCTTTTGTTTGTTTGGAGATTTTTGATGACTGTTTCAATCTCCTTACTGGTTATGGGTCTGTTCAGGCTTTCTATTTCTTCCTGGTTCAGTTGTGGTAGTTTATATGTCTCTAGGAATGCATCCATTTCTTCCAGATTGTCAAATTTGTTGGCGTAGAGTTGCTCATAGTATGTTCTTATAATTGTCTGTATTTCTTTGGTGTTCGTTGTGATCTCTCCTCTTTCATTCATGATTTTATTTATTTGGGTCCTTTCTCTTTTCTTTTTGATAAGTCTGGCCAGGGGTTTATCAATCTTATTAATTCTTTCAAAGAACCAGCTCCTAGTTTCGTTGATTTGTTCTTTTGTTTTTTTGGTTTCTATTTCATTGATTTCTGCTCTAATCTTTATGATTTCTCTTCTCCTGCTGGGTTTAGGGTTTCTTTCTTGTTCTTTCTCCAGCTCCTTTAGGTGTAGGGTTAGGTTGTGTACCTGAGACCTTTCTCTCAAGAAAGGCTTGTACCGCTATTTATTTCCTCTCAGGACTGCCTTTGTTGTGTCCCACAGATTCTGAACTGTTGTGTTTTCATTATCATTTGTTTCCATAAATTTTTTCAATTCTTCTTTAATTTCCTGGTTGACCCATTCATTCTTTAGAAGGATGCTGTTTAGTCTCCATGTATTTGGGTTCTTTCCAAATTTCCTCTTGTTATTGAGTTCTAGCTTTAGAGCATTGTGGTCTGAAAATATGCAGGGAATGATCCCAATCTTTTGATACCGGTTGAGACTTGATTTAGGACCAAGAATGTGATCTATTCTGGAGAATGTTCCATGTGCACTAGAGAAGAATGTGTATTCTGTTGCTTTGGGATGAAATGTTCTGAATATATCTGTGATGTCCATCTGGTCCAGTGTGTCATTTAAGGCCTTGATTTCCTTGTTGATCTTTTGCTTGGATGATCTGTCCATTTCAGTGAGGGGAGTGTTAAAATCCCCTACTGTTATTGTATTCTTGTCGATGTGTTTCTTTGATTTTGTTATTAATTGGTTTATATAGTTGGCTGCTCCTACGTTAGGGGCATAGATATTTAAAATTGTTAGATCTTCTTGTTGGACAGTTCCTTTGAGTAGATGAGGAGTTCCTTCCTCATCTCTTATTATAGTCTTTGGCTTAAAATCTAATTGATCTGATATAAGGATTGCCACTCCTGCTTTCTTCTGATGTCCATTAGCATGGTAAATTCTTTTCCACCCCCTCACTTTAAACCTGGAGGTGTCTTCGGGTTTAAGATGAGTTTCTTGTAGGCAACATATAGATGGGTTTTGTTTTTTTATCCATTCTGATACCCTGTGTCTTTTGATTGGGGCATTTAGCCCATTAACATTCAGGGTAAGTATTGAGAGATATGAATTAGTGCCATTGTATTGCCTGTAAGGTGACTGTTATTGTATATTGTCTCTGTTTCTTTCTGATCTACTACTTTTAGGGTCTCTCTTTGCTTAGAGGACCCCTTTCAGTATTTCCTGTAGAGCTGGTTTGGTATTTGCAAATTCTTTCAGTTTTTGTTTGTCCTGGAAGCTTTTAATCTCTCCTTCTATTTTCAATGATAGCCTAGCTGGATATAGTATTCTTGGCTGCATGTTTTTCTCATTTAGTACTCTGAATATATCATGCCAGCTCTTTCTGGCCTGCCAGGTCTCTGTGGATAAGTCTGCTGCCAATCTAATATTTTTACCATTGTACGTTACAGACTTCTTTTCCCGGGCTGCTTTCAGGATCTTTTCTTTGTCACTAAGACTTGTCAATTTTACTATTAGGTGATGGGGTGTGGACCTATTCTTATTGATTTTGAGGGGGGTTCTCTGAACCTCCTGAATTTTGATGCTTGTTCCCTTTGCCATATTGGGGAAATTCTCTCCAATAATTCTCTCCAATATACCTTCTGCTCCCCTCTCTGTTTCCTCTTCTTCTGGAATCCCAATTATTCTAATGTTGTTTCGTCTTATGGTGTCACTTATCTCTCGAATTCTCCTCTCGTGGTCCAGTAGCTGTTTGTCCCTCTTTTGCTCAGCTTCTTTATTCTCTGTCATTTGGTCTTCTATATCGCTAATTCTTTCTTCTGCCTCATTTATCCTAGCAGTGAGAGCCTCCATTTTTTATTGCACCTCATTAATAGCTTTTTTGATTTCAACTTGGTTAGATTTAGTTCTTTTATTTCTCCAGAAAGGGCTTTTATATCTCCCGAGAGGGTTGCTTTAATATCTTCCATGCCTTTTTCAAGCCCGGCTAGAACCTTGAGAATCGTCATTCTGAACTCTATATCTGACATATTACCAATGTCTGTATTGATTAGGTCCCTAGCCTTTGGTACTGCCTCTTGTTCTTTTTTTTTTGTTGTGAATTTTTCTGCCTTGTCATTTTGTCCAGATAAGAGTTTATGAAGGAGCAAGTAAAATACTAAAAGGGTGGCAACAACCCCAGGAAAATATGCTTTAGCCAAATCAGAAGAGATCCCGAATTGTGAGGGGGGAGAAAGGGGATAAAAAGGGGTTCAGAAAGAAAGAAAAAAAAAAAGAAACTATTAAAAAAAAGAAAGCCGATAAAGAAAAAATATAAAAAGAGGGAAAAATATATATATATATATTAGATAAACTATTTAAAAAACGTTAAAAAAGAAAACGGTAAAAGTTAAAAAAATTTAGCAGAAGAAGAGAAAAAAAAAATTGAAAAAGAAAAAAAAATTGGGGCACCTGGGTGGCTCAGTGGGTTAAGCTGCTGCCTTCGGCTCAGGTCATGATCCCAGGTCCTGGGTTCGAGCCCCGCATCGGGCTTTCTGCTCAGCGGGGAGCCTGCTTCCTCCTCTCTCTCTGCCTGCCTCTCTGCTTACTTGTGATTTCTCTCTGTCAAATAAATAAATAAAATCTTTAAAAAAAAAAGAAAAAAAAATTAAATTAACTGCAAGGCTAAAAAATCATGGGGAGAAAGCCACGAGTTCCGTGCTTTGCTTTCTTCTCCTCTGGAATTCCGCCGCTCTCCTTGGTATTGAAACTGCACTCCTTGGTAGGTGAACTTGGTCCTGGCTGGGTTTCCCGTTGATCTTCTGGGGGAGGGGCCCGTTGTAGTGATTCTCAAGCGTCTTTGCCCCAGGCGGAGTTGCACCGCCCTTACCCGGGGCCGCGCTGAGTAATCAGCTCGGGTTCGCTTTCGGGAGCTTTTGTTCCCTGAGCGCTTTCCGTAGAGTCCGGAGGACGGGAATGAAGATGGCGGCCTCCCGGTCTCCGGCCCGGAGGAGCCGAGAGCCGGGGGCCCCACTCCTCAGTGCGCCCTCAGAGAACAGCGCCCAATGACTCCCGTCACCCTGGCCTCCGGCCGCACTCCGAGCTGACCGAGCCTGCGACCGGTTCAAGGCAACCCCGAGCTGAGAGTCACTCCTCGGCTCTGTCTCTGTAGCCGGCTTCCCCGCTCCAATACCGGTAAGCTCTGCGACACTCAGACACCCCCGATCCTTCTGCGACCCTGCGGGACCTGAGGCCGCGCTGACCCCGCCTGGGCTTCACCCCAGTTAAGCCTCTGGAGCGATGTCCCTCAGCGGAACAGACTTTTAAAAGTCCTGATTTTGCTCCGTTGCTCCGCCGCTCGCCGGCCCCTCCCCCCGCGGTCTATCTTCCTGTCGCTTTGGATTCACTTCTCCGCCAGTCCTACCTTTCAGAAAGTGGTTGATTTTCTGTTTCTAGAATTGCTGTTCTTCTTCTCTTCAATCTCCCGTTGGATTTGTAGGTGTTTGCAATCTTTAGATAAGCTATTTAGCCTATCTCCCGCTACCCGAAGTAGTCTCAGCCTGCTACTTCTCTGCCATCTTGACTCCTCCTCCGGGATTTCTCTTTTAACAGGTAACATTTGTAACATTTTAGAGTGCTCAAAGAGCTTTTTTTTTTTTTTAAAGATTTTATTTATTTATTTGACAGACAGAGATCACAAGTGGGCAGAGAGGCAGGCAGAGAGAGAGGTGGAGGCAGGCTCCCCGCTGAGCAGAGAGCCCGATTTGGGGCTCGATCCCAGGACCCTGGGATCATGACCTGAGCTGAAGGCAGAGGCCTAACCCACTGAGCCACCCAGGCACCCCTCAAAGAGCTTTTTTATTCTCTTCCTGTTTCTTCATGATCTCTCAGGTCTCTGAGATTTTGGGGTAATTTATGGATGAAATAATAATAAGGGTCTGTTTATTTATCTTTTGTATAATTTGTCAGTTTTCATAGCTAATTTATATGCAGGATATCATCAATTCTCCCCAAAACCCTTTAATAAATGGGAGCAAGTGATCTCATCTTCTGGATGAGCTGAGTGCTGAACCATCATTTATGCTTCGTCCTTCTCTTAGTACTAGCTTAGGGCTGGCTTCTTCTCCCCTACAGGCCGCTCCTCTGTCTTCCTACTGGGTCCTGCAGTGGGACGAGCCATAGGAGCTTGTGGTCTTGGGAGTTGTAGGGGAGAAAAATACTTTTTTCCACCCTCTTAGATTCTATCACTGAGGCCTGTGAATTAAACTAACAAAAGATTTAATCAGTATAAACAGATTCATGGGAGAAAAGGCATACACATTTTATTCATATTAATATTTTTATGTGCACAGGGTTTCATAGAAAAGATCTAAAAACCCAAAGAAGAGATTAGATTGGGGACTTATTTTAACAAAGGGTAATAAATTGAGGAGAGGTGACTGGACAAAGGAAATGGGGGTTTTGGCCCCTAGAGGTGGTAAACTATGGGAAGGTAATTAGGCAATGTATAATGGATAAGGATTGTTTAGTAAGGATCATTATGCAGACTCAAGTCATCTCTGATGATCTCCTTTTCCTGATGTGGGAGAGGGGGAGGGACACTTTTACAAATGGAAACTTATGTCACTTTTACAAAGGGAAATGTATGGCCTGCTTTGAGTCAGAAAGACGGAGGACAGAGAGCTTTTCCCGTGTCTTGTATTCTCAATTGCCTTTAGCTCAAAATAATCTTTATGCCAGAGTGGGATATTTTGGGGTGGCATATGCTGGTCTTCTTCAGAGTTAACATTATAATTTGCAAATACTCTTGTGAAAAGAGCATATTAGAGTTGGGTTCAAATCCTAGCTTCACCAAGTACTAGCTGTGGGGCCTTGCACAAGCAACTTTACTGCTTTGAATCTTGGTTTTCTCATCTGTAAAATGGGGGTGAAAAGTACCCATCTTATTGGACTGTTACACAGATTAGATTATTCATGAAAAGTATGTAGCTTAGTGAGTGGCGGACAGTCAACATTTCATGAAAAGGCACCTGACTTTGCTAACAGCACATCTAACCTTAGAGAAGCCACTTCCCCACACACCGGGATCCCAGCTTGCTGTGGGTCTTGGAGAAGTCGCTTGACTCCTTAGCTACTTTCCCTTATAAAATGAGGGGGGTGTTGATTGCATAATTTCTGAAGTACCTTTCATCTCGAACAATCCACCGCCCCCGGATTGCCTATGCAGCACACCCAAACTGTTTATTTAAAAAAATTCTATTCAGGGGGCACCTGGGTGGCTCAGTGGGTTAAGCCACTGCCTTCGGCTCAGGTCATGATCTCAGGGTCCTGGGATCGAGCCCCGCGTCGGGCTCTCTGCTCAGCGGGGAGCCTGCTTCCCTTTCTCTCTCTCTGCCTGCCTCTCTGCCTACTTGTGATCTGTCTGTCAAATAAATAAATAAATAATCTTTAAAAAAAATAGTTGCACAGAATTAACAGAAGCCAGAGAGATTGTTCAGAATTTTTTTTTTTTTTTAATGCAGGGATTGAGCAATATACTGGTGTACATAATTACCCCTTCTTTTCCCTTTGCACTCTAACAGGGCATAGTAAAAAGCAACCAGGGATTTCTTTCCCTTCCCATTGGCTCAGGAAACTGGCTAATGCAGTTTTATGTTAATCTGAAGACAAACCAAATGGCATAGCTGAGAGGGAGAGAAGCACTCAGTAGTACAAAGTGCTTTTTAATCACTTACCTGAATTTGAGTGTCTGAAGGGTTTGAAGGTGAGCTTGGCACCCCATGAGGGAATGCTTTTCCTGTCCTCACTGTACTTGATGAAGTACACCTCAGAGTGCCTCTTGCTGAAACTCACCAACACCAACGACCAGTATTGTTCTTGGCTTCTCTTCTCCGGTTTCTCCTGCCCCCGAAATGCCTCGCTATGATTCTGGCCTGGACTCTTGTCTCTCTCTCTCTCTTTTTTGGAGGTGGGGGTGGCTCTTGTCTCTTAAATGCACTGCTTTTTGCTCAGCTCGCTGTTCATTTTTTGGCTAACCAGAAAGGCAGTTTGCTTTGAACTCACTTTCTCGCTATAAAACCTTCAGCATCTCCCCATTGCCTCTATGGCATCGGGTACAGACTCCTCAGCCTGGAATCTGATCTCAACTTTCTTGGGAAGCCAAAGTGGGTGGCTTGGTCCTTCCTGCACGGGCTCTGGGACTTTAAACTTTGCCTCCCCATGCTGATTCATTCTGTTCAGTCCATTTTCCGTGGCTCTTTGCCTCTCCTTCCCTTGATTTTATTTTATTTTTTTTGGTTTGTCAAACTTGTTAAAAAAATTCAGCCTACTATATTTGAAGATCTCATTGCCCTTATTAAATTATTATTAAATGATTAATTATCATTTAATTCTTAGGCAGCATCCCATCTAGCAAGGAGATGGGAGTTCCAAAGGGCTGCAGAGAGGGAAGACTTTTTAAAGGCAGGACAAGGAAGTTATAAACAGAAAAAAGAATTCAGGAGCGGTCCCCTTCGTTTGGAGCAAAAAGGTCTTAGTAGGTGGATTACTTCATCTTCTTTGCGGGGGGACAGAGAGGACCCTTGTGACAGATTGTGCTGACCAGAAAATTCCTGACGAATCAGTTAGGACTACATACATTTCTGGGGGAGGTTCAAAGTGCAATTCGGTTAAGTATGAAACTCCAGTTTGGTGACTTGGCTTAAGGGATGCCATTTTGGACCTGTGGTTTTCTTTTTAACAAACTCAAACTTCTGGGACCCAGAGAAAAAGGGTTTCTCTTTCATGAAGACTTTCAGTTCCTTCTCTCTCTTCTGGAATATTGTTACATTTAATTTCGGGAACTCAGTATCCAGTCAAGAGGTTAACAGCACAAGCTTTGTAATCATATTGGGGACCGAATCTGGATTTAGTCACTTACTGTGTGATCTTGGCAAAGCCACTCACCCTCTCTGATCTTCATATTTAACATCTGTCTATTTCATTTTGTTGTTGTGGGAGGTCAGCGAAGTGATGTCTGTGGCAGCATGCTGTCTAGCACAGGTCTATTTTCAGAAATAGAAGTCCAAAATACCATTTAAAAAAAATATTTATTTGTATTTCTTTGTTGCACGTACCATAACCAGTGCCCACCCTCCTCCACTTAACATTCCAACCAGAATGCAAGCTCCTTGCACACTTTTCTTTGTAAGCTGTATCACTGACCTGAATTATTTCTTCTTTCTTAAGTCCTCGCTCATGTCACTTTGCAAGTGACTCGTTTGGGTCAACATTTGTCATCGTCAATCAGAGGGATTGAACAAAAAAAAAATTATAAGTTTTGTACTTGAAGTTAGGTACCAAATAAGCATCAAAGCAAAGTTAAATAAAATTTCAAGTGATGGGTTTTCTACGTTTGTAGCACGTATACTTTCAAGGTTTTGAAAACTTCAAGCTGCACTCAAAAATCAAAACAAAACAAAACTTAAAGCTGGGGCACCTGGGTGGCTCAGTGGGTTAAGTAAGCCTCTGCCTTCGGCTCAGTTCATGGTCTCAGGGTCCTGGGATGGAGCCCTACATGGGGCTCTCTGCTCAGCGGGGAGCCTGCTTCTCCCCGCACCCCACTGCCCGCCTCTCTGCCTACTTGTGATCTCTTTCTGTGTCAAATAAATAAATAAAATCTAAACAAACAAACAAACAACAAAACCTTAAAGCTGCACTAAAACTTTGGGACACCCTGTGTTTCCTTACCCCTGGACTTTGGGGTCAGCCAATATGTCTTCCTTTGGCAGGAGTAAAGGGGAAGTCATGGGACTACAGGTCCAAAGCGGCAGAGAGACCCATGGAACAGAGCTGCCCCCGCTGAGCCTAACCTTAATCTGCTGACCTGTGTGTGCATGAGAAGTCAATGGTTGTTGGCTGAGGTTTGGGATGGTTGTGACATAGCAACAGTTAATGAATACACAGTGTTAACAAGTGTCCTGCCCGTGGTAGTTTCTGAGTAAACAGTTATTGCATGAAATTAGCAAATTCATGTATTGTGCTTTGGGAAACACTTTTGTTTTCAGGGTTAATGATTTGTTTCATTAATTAAGGACTTCTGCTTTCAAATGAGATGTTAATTCATTAGGATATTTGGGGGAATTAGCATCTGAGATGCTAGGACTTAATACCAGGCAAATGCCAGTCAGCTTGTGGAAGCTGATTGTGGTCCGTGATTCCCAGGGACCCGAGAGCCTCTGTAGTCAACATACAGTCTGCTTTGAAGACAGACCTGAAACAGAGGCACGATCCTTTTCTTTTTTTGTACTAAATCTTTGAAATCTCGTCTGTACTTTACACTTACAGCACATTTCAATCCGTATGCCAAATTTTCATCAGAAATATTTGATCTGGATTTAGATTTCATAAAATTTACAACTGGCAAAGTCGACTCACATAACTAAGTCTCGAACATACTTAAAAACTTTTCTGGTAGCCAAATCGGATCTCGGTTTTGCAATTAAAATGAAATAAAATGAAAAAAAAAATTCATGTCTGCAGTCATACTCGCCCCTTTACAAGTACTCCGGAGCCACATGTGGCTTGCAGCTACTGTATTGGACAATGCATGTTTGGGTTTTTCTTGGGCATCATCTTCCCCAACCCTTCAAGGACAGTTATGTGTCAGGTGGCACCGTTATACAATTAATCTGTAAGTTAGAAATGTGCAGCGTATCCTTGACCCCACTGGTCCCCATCCTAGCATCCCACCAGTCATGAGTCCTGTTGAATCTGCCTCATCCATGGCTCACGAATCCATTTTCCTCTCTCATCTGCAGTGTTAACTCTCTAGGTGGAGTTCTTGTGGTCTCTCACCTGAATGACTATGCCATCTCCTCACTGGAGTCCCCAGCTCCTGTCGTCTTTGCCCCACCCACGGCCAGTCTCTTCTCCACCTGCACATGGCTTGATCTGTCTAACAAGCACATCTGATCGTCCAGTCCTCCTGCAGCTTGAATCTTTTCCACGGCTCCTAGGACTCCTGGGATAAATTCCAAGTCCTTCAGTGGGACTTACGAGGACCTGCTGACACTCTTCCCTCACATTCTCTCATTCTCTGTTCCAGTCAAGTTGTAACGATGTCTCTTCAGTTTCCCCTGTGACTCTGGGGCTTTGCCCATGATATTCTGTCTGTCTAGAATGCCATTTCTTTTCCCCTTTCCCATTCTGCCTGTCCTTCAGTTTATCTCCTTGGAGAAGCCTCCCCAGATTTCCTCATGTCTGCATTAGGTGCTCCTCGGTGCTGTCACATCTCTGGTACTTCCCCAGCCCTGCCACCTTCTGGCATTGATGACAGAACTCTGTATAAGGATGGACTGGGTTGCTTTCTGCACTGCTGAATTCCCAGTGCTTAGACTAAATGCCTGGTAACAGAACTTAAATAAATTACAGATCATGCCCCCCAAACCAACCTGCCATTTGTATCATATTATTTAGAAGTATCCCAGTGATGGGAAGCAGATTCAGCCATACTCTCTGGAAAATCAGTTACCAGGACAAGTCTGACACATAGTGGACAAATGGTCTTGGTGTCTGTGGTGACAGAAGGGTTAACATATCTCCCAGAAGGGTTAACGTATCTCCCTTAATCCACTGGAGTAATTGTTGCTTGCACTTTTGCATGCTTTTTTGAAACATACCAATACCTTTCCATTGCATTTAGAATACAACTCAGGTTCTCCATACAGCCTATAAGGTAGGAATGATCTGAACCTGACCACCTCTCCCATATCATTTTCCCCAACTCCCCTTCTTCGTCATCACCCTACCCTGGCTCATTTGGTTCCAGCCACACTATTCCAGTCTTCTCTTTCTACCACAGGGCCTTTGCACTTGCTGTTCCTTGTGACTGGGCCCTCTTATGCTTCTGATTTTAGTTCAAATGGTTCTTCCTCTGAGAAGCTTTCCTTAACCTACCTAAAGTAGCTCCTCATCCAGTCCCTCTGCAATCCATTATCTTATTTTGTTGTCTTCATAACACTTACTCTTGTCTGAGGTTGTCTTATAATATATGTATATACTTTCTTGTTTACAGTTTGTCTCTCCCCAGCTTGAGGACGAGGATTTTGTCATCTGATTTATTGCTGCTTTCCCAGTGCCTAGAACAGTGCCTTGATCTAGTAGGTGCTCCGTAAATACTGGTTCAAGGCACACCTAGAGAATTAAGCTTTTTCAGGAAGCAGAAATAGTCCCAGGGACCAGTTTAGGCAGATCCCCAAACATGCTTCTTTCTTACCTTTTAATTTGCTCAACAGTTTTATCAGTTGCAATTTTATCTTTTCATTTTAATATGATAGGGCTGGTTCACGGTCCCATAGTTTTATGAATTTAGACAAACGAATGCAGTCATGTAACCACTACCACAATCAGATACAGCCAGCTGAACATTCTTTTTACTACTCCGGGAAAGGTAAGAATTCCACTCTAGGAAAGCCATTTCTGCCTCTCTTCTGGGAATGTTTTAGCCCTGACGAGATCCTTCCTCATCCCATCCAGAGCATCTTGGAGAGAAATCACTGTCATTCCTTTCTTACTTAATGTTTAATTCCAGCAAATAGAAATACTCTTATATAACTGGCATTGTTCTGCCCAGGAAGGAGAAAAAAAAAAAGGGAAAATAATTAGAGTCCTCTCAATGAAATTAGGAGCCTGCTGTAAGGTAACTGTCCCTCCTCCTCCTTAATTTAAATGGATGTGCATATGGCTAGTGGCTGAAGCATTTGTCAAATATAGGCACATCCGCCAGCATCCTCGCCATTGCTCCCAGATTTCCCCGGATCTGCAGTGTGGCATTCTTGGAACCATAATGAAATCCGGACTGTAGAGACTCCGGTGAAGAAATAAAGTGGAAACAAAACAACCTCTTGCCAACCCACGCTCTGCTTTAAATAAGGAGCAACATCTACTGAATAATTCAGCCCCTCCTGTCAAAATATTTTTTGGGGGGTGGGCTATTCATTTGGAAATACTCCAGGAGCCTTTTAATTACAGACTTCCATGCCTTGTCAGGGCTGAAAGGAGTATTTTGCACATCGCCTTTCTGGCTTTGGAGAGGCTGTTGTTGTGATTGGGGTTAAATGTGTCGTGACCCTTGTTCTCAGAACACACACCACCTTAGCAGGGCTGGGAAGCAGGGTGGGACCGTTGTCTCTCTTTGCCTCTCAGGGCGTGGCTTCATTTCACATTTGTTCTGGTAAACTTTTCACCTGTGATCGGGGCTCTCTTTTCTGTCCTTGGGGCTCCCCGAGGAGTGTCTGGTCCCAGAGAGTGTCCCAGGAGGAGTCTGGCCCACGGAGAGAGTTTTAGTTTTTAACTTCCAAGATCTTCAGGGTGAAAGCCAAGGAGAGATTCCCAGCTGCTTGTAAACAAGGTTTTCATGAATTGTTGGCTCGTGACAGAGCTCTACCTTTTCAACAGTAATTTCTATCTGCTGAGCACTCACTCTGTGCTGGGTCTGCGAAGCCCTCTCTGTCCACAGCTTCATCAAACCTACACGGTAGCCCTGGGAGGTGGGGGTCATGATGCCCACTTTGCAGATGGAGAAACTGAGACTCAGAGAGGACAGAGTGCATGCCCAAGGTCACAGAGCTCGTGGAGATCGACGTGGAGATTGACACGCAGGACTGTTTGACTTCCAGGCCCACGGGTGCTCCAGACCCATGCTCAAGGATGCTGATATCCGAATATAGCCCCCATGCTGAGTTTTAAACGGTTAGGGCCTGGCCATCTGAGAAGCCCCGCAGCGTGCTGATGGAGAGAGCACAGGCATCCCTCAACCCAGGAATGAGGAGTCAGAGATGCTCTCACTGGCCTGGTTGTTCAGGGAATGGACCCTGCAGTCAGCCCTGGGGGTTTGAATCCTGGCTCTGCCACACTGCTATGGTAGGCCGAACAACGGCCCCCTCATCTCTGAAACTCGTGAACGTTATGCAATACGGCAAAAGGGACTTTGCAGGTACGATTAAGTTACGGACCTTGAGACAGGAAGATCCTCTTGGAGTATCTGGTGGGCCCACTGCCACCACAAGGATCCTTGTAAGAGGGAGGCAGGAGGGTCAGGGTGAAAAGAAGCACGTCAGCTGTGTCCATCCTATCCTTTTGGAACTGATACCGCAGACAGGGGGGCTGATAAACATCACATGTGATAAACAGCACATGTGATTTCTCACACGCTGGGAGGCTGGGAATCCAAGATCAAGGTGCCAGTGGATCTGGTGACTAGTGGGGTCCTGCTCCATGGTTCATAGACTGCCCCCCCGCCATCTGCTTGCTGTGTCCTCCCCTGATTGAAGGGGAGAGGGACTATCTGGGGCCTAGATAACCTTAGAAAGGCCCCACCTCCAAATACAGTCACGCTGGGGATCATGTTTCCACATACGTACTTTGGGCCGGGGGACGCAAATTCTAGTCTGTCGTGACAGTGGGAGCAGAGATTGGACAGATGTGCTTTGGAGAAAGAGGAAGGGACCCTGAGCCCAGGAAGGCAGGCAGTCAATCACCAGAAGCTGGAGAAGGGGAGGAAAAGCGTCCTCCCCTCCGAGCCTCTGGAAGGAACCGGCCTTGCTGACACCTTGACATGAGCCCAGGGAGACTGACTTTGGACTTCTGACCTCCAGAACTGGAAGAGAATACATCTGCAGTGTCATCAGCTCCGATGTTGATCGTAACTTGTTACAGTGGCAATGGGAAATGAATACAGCCGATGGGTGTCTCTGGGTTAAAGTATGAACCTCTCTGAGCCTCAGCACATTATCTGTGAAATGGGATGATAATGCCCTGTGGTTGCCCGGGAGTGAAGGCGAAAGGAGTCGATGTGTATCAGGTCCTTCGTGTCAGCAGAATGTGTGGATTCAATATCAGTTGTTACTACCACTGCCACCCACTGATAATTATTATTATTAGCACTTATATGAAAACTAGTGCATGACAGGTAAAGAACCCTGGAATAAAAACCAGCCCAGGGGGCACCTGGGTGGCTCAGTGGGTTAAAGCCTCTGCCTTCGGCTCAGGTCATGATCTCAGGGTCCTGGGATTGAGCCCCCACTCTCAGGTTCTCTGCTAAGCAGGGAGTCTGCTTCCTCCTCTTTCTCTCTCTGCCTGCCTCTCTGCCTGCTTGTGATCTCTATCTGTCAAATAAATAAATAAAATCTTAAAAAAAAAACAAACCCAGCCCAGGAGTGACTTCTCGTTGGGCTAAATCATATCTTCTCTCTTGGGGGGATCTTACACTATTTTATTTGGGGGGACTTATTCTATAGTGGGGACTCATGGATGAGTTTTAGGGGTCCTGTGCGTTCCCCGTCACTCCATCCTGCATAACGTGTGGCAGACACTAAGTGCTGCACGAGTAGCTGAGGCATGATTAAAGACAGAAAAATATGTGTTTCTGTGCTTTTTGTTATTGTTTTCCCGGGAGCTTTGGGGAGAGTCTGGCAGACCCTGGCATCACTGGGGACCTGCCTTATGGAAATGGGCTGGCCTCCTGGCCCCAGCCATCTGGCAGACCCTGGCACCACATCGCCAGGGCCCCCAGCGCTCGCTCCCCAGACTTGGTGCCAGCCCTTGACCTCAGCCTCTGCCAACAGCCCCAGCTCCAGGCTCTGCTCACCAGAGAAGTAATCTCCATGGTAACAGTTTGGGGTGCATTGGGCCACCTGGAACCAGAGGAGCCAAGGAGGGAAGGGTGTCGGTGCCCAGTCAGCCCTTCTCAGGGACCCAGAGAGATCTCAGCTACCGGGTGGGGCAGGTCCCCAGAGCAAATGAGGAGTGGCTGGGCCTTGTCTTTCTGTGACTTCTTTTCATACTTGCTCCCTGCTTTTTGTCAGGTCCTCCCTTCCCCAACTCTGTGCCTCTGAAGAACTGTCACTTAGCCACTGTTGCCAGCTAAAGACTCTGGGATTTCAAGCTGCCCCCCACCCCCACACCCCCGCCAAACCCCTTCCCATGTACTTCCTGGTGGTGTGACCTTGAGTAAATGATTTAACCTTGCTGGACCTTGGTTTTGTCATCTCTGGACGGGTTGTTAACATGAAGAGGGAATGTGTGACGCCCTTAGCATGATGCCTGAAAGTAAGTACTTAAAGTACACTCTACGTTATCTGTTGTTTGAGATGGGGGAAATGGAGACCTGGATACTGTCCTCAGGACCCTCTCAGTCATCAGCCCTGCCCTCCTTTCCTCTGGGAGCAACTTCTTCAGGCTTCTAGCTCTCCCCACCCCCACCCTCCCATCAAAACTTCCGTGTTGTCTCTGGTCATCAGGGTAAACAGCTGGTTCTTTCTCTCTGATGCATGGGTCTGTTCTCAAATGTTCAAGGCTGAGTTGGGGGCTTTTAAAGCTCTTTTGCATCTTAGAAGAGGATTCCCAGTGATGATGATTTAATGCCAAGACAAAAGCTTGGGAGGGTAAAGGTTTCTGAGTACCAGGCAGTGGGAGGATTAAAAAAAAAAGGTGGCCCTGAAGCTCAGAGAAGTCAATCCATTTGTTCAAGGCCACACAGCCAGCAAGTGGTGAAGCTGGCATTGGAGCCCGGGAATGCTCTTCTACTGATCTCAACATTCTCTTTTCCTTTCCCACTTAGTCTCTCTAATGTTTCACCCACAGTGGTGCATAGGGAGCCTTATCAGTCAGATGCCCTGAACCAGCAGTCAGATACTGGTCCAGTAGCGAAAACTCAGGAGGTTGCTGGAGACCAACGTGGCTCCAGTCCCTCTCAGCTCAGCAGGGAGAACGGACTTTGTCAGAAACCTCCCATCTTCCTAGGGGGCTTTGAGAGGTATTTGTAATGCAGATCCGACTCTGGGCAAGGACCCAGCTCCCCACCTCTGGCTGAGCCATTTCCTAAAAATACAATAAGACATTTTCCCCCTTGAAAATCCTGAGATCTGGAGCCAAGTGGAGGTGCCCTCTGCAGCTGAGCCCTCCCTCCATCCCTGTCTGAAGCACATTTCCTCCCCCATCTTTGTCCCTCGCTTTCCTTTGGGAGCTGGAGGTGTCAGAAGGAGAAGAGAAAGGGGGCAAAGAATAACACTGGCGACTCAGGTGTCTGGGTTGGGGACTGAGCGCTCCTGCTGGGCTCCTGCATGTAATTAAGACTTGAAAAACCTCGCTGGGGAGGTGCTGGCCGTGTAATTAATCTCAGGCACCTGACGGGGGAGGGGGTGCCCAGCATCCCCAAATGGCCATTCTTGTCATTTAGCTGTCTCAATAGCATGAGCTTGGGCAAAGGCTGGCGGGATCCATTGTTACTTGTGGGCAGAGCTGAGCTCATTCATTCACTCACTCAGCACCCAATTCATTCCTTCCCCAGAGAGCATTACTGAGTTCCCTTCATAGGCTCAGTCTCAGAGAGACAAGATGAACAACCTGTGCCCTCCGGGGCGGCCAGGGCAGTCAATTCTCCTCCTATGGCAAGCACAGAAATAGCAGAAGCAATAGCGTTAATTGCAACACTGAGTCCATATGTCTGTCTTGGAGGCTTCCTGGAGGAGAAAGCATTTGAATCGCCTTTTTTTTTTTTTTTTTTTTTTTTTACCTTTTCAGAAGGACAGAATAGTTCATGTTTGTTGTGACAAGTTCAAACAAGACAGAAGCATGTAAATTAAACAAAAGGCCTCTTGTTCTTTGCTGTCCATTCTACCAACAGAATTAACCGCTATTATTGGTGTGGACTCTCTCCTTTCCAAGTTTTTCTATCCTTGCCTATATGTGTATCCCCATTGTCAGCTTCCAGGTCCTAGGGTGCTTTGTTGTTTTCCCGAGGCCAAATGTAGAACCTAGCACATCTTTGAATTCTTATAGAAGAATCTGCCCATGGGTGCAAAAGCCATGGTTTTTGAGGGACCTACTTGGGGGAGGCAGAGGAAGGGATTACATTTCGAGGGGTTGGGGACGACATGAAACCTTTCCTTCTACCCTGCTAGGTTCTCAGCTGGGGCTCTGTAACAAGGGATGGATTAACAAGGGAAACACGTTATTAATATGTACACTGCGTCTGTAACACATGACCATGCCCAGTGAGAGCTTGGGTGGCCGATAGATCATCTTCAGCTAAAGGAAAAGAGGCGTGGTTTGGGGTTTATTGAGTGGGACGCCAGTCTGGGAAGTATGGTCAACCAGGGTTGTTTATAGTAAGGGTTGTTATGCAGAGTTAAGTGTGCCTTTACCCATGACCAGAGTCAAGGAGAGGGAGACACTGCTACCAATGAAAATTTCTTTTATAAAAAGAAAACATGTGTCCCGGTTTTAGAGTTTTTCCTGTGTCTGCTGGTTTTTAATGGCCTTTAGCTCGGAATAATTGAAAAAGGCATATTTTGGGGTGGCATGTTCTGGTGTACCTCAAAGGCACATTCCAACCAGCATCAAGTCCTGACCTTGGCCCTGTCTCTGCTGGGGCTGCTTCTTTGTCTTTTCCCTCCAGCAGTGCCCAGTCTTACCTCCTCCTCCATCGCCTCCCTAAATTCCCAAGTCTCCTTTCTTCTACCACTTGGACCCCATCTTGCTCTTTGGACATGCCTTGGGTTCCTACCCTCCCCAACTTGTCGTTGAAATGTTTTTTCCTTGCAAATCCATTGCTCATCTCAAGAGGGATCTGGGGAATGAAATGTCCTCCATCTTGTAACATAAACTCAGACATGAAGTTGTCTTACTTTTTGTCATATTTATTTATTAGCAAGGTGGGATCATATGACATGCATTTTTCCACAATTAGCTTTTTAAAGAACAGCTTTATGGAGACATAAGCCATATACCATACAATTTACCCATTTAAAGGGTACAAGTGAATGTTTATAGTATATTGATAGGGTTATGCAACCGTTAAAAAAAATCAACACCATCTAAATTTAGAGCATGTTCATCCCTGCGGAACGAAATCCACACCCATTGGCAGTTCCCTCCTCTTTCCCCTCACCTTCTCCCAGCGCCTGGTAACCCCTGATTTATTTTCTGTTTCTATAATTTGCCTCCTTTGGACATTTCATCTAAATGGAATCATTTCTGTGGCTTCTTTCATTGAGTATCGTATCCTCATTCCTTTTTATGGCTGAATCATTTTCCATTGTTTGGATGGACCACACGCGATTTATCTGTTTATCCATTGATGAACATTGGGGTTGTTTCCACACTTTGGCAATTATGAATAATGCTGCTAACAATATTAGTGAACATTTGTGTACAGGTTGTTGTGTGGGTGCATGTTTTCAACTCCCTTGGGCATGTTCCTAAGCGTGGAATTGGTGGCTCTTATGGTCATTTCTATCTTGAACAGTTTGAAGAATTGCTAAATTGTTTTTCAAAGGCTGTTCCATTTTACATTCCCATCAGCAGTATATGAGTGTTCCAGTTTTTCCACATCCTTGTCAACCATTATTATTATTCATCTTTTTGGTTATAGCCAATCATTGTGGGAGTGAAGTATAATTTACCTTTTTTTTTTTTCCCCTAACTAATGATCATGGACATATTTCCAGGTCAACAGGTATAGATTTACCTATCAGATGGATATATCCCAGTGATTTTTATCCATTCCCTGCTCAATTAGTCAGAATTATTTTTTCCAATTAAAAAAAAATCCAACCCAAACTAGCATAGGCAAAAAAACACGCAAGTCAAAAGGCTAGGCTTCAGGTGTCACTTGATCCAGGTTCAAGTGAAATTACTAGGATTTACTTTTCTCCACCTCCAGACTCTATTTTCTTTGTGTGAGCTTCATTCACAGATAAACTGGTCTCATGGTGGTAAGGTGGTTGCTGCCCTACAAAGCCCAAATCCTGCTGAAAATAGTTTCTCAGTTGCTTCTGCTGGAGTCCTGAGGTTCACTCTGATTAATTTGGCTGAAATCACATGCTCACTACTAAGCCAGTTGCCTGCTAGTGAAACACAGCATTTTTACTGACCAGCTCTAGGTCCTGATACTCTCTGTTTGGAGCTGGGAGTAGAGCCCTACCCAGCTCAGGTGGTCTGAGTAGAGAAGAAGTAGATCTCCAAGTGAGAATTGGGGGCAGTTTCTGGAAAAAGGGGAATGGGTGCTGAGGAGACAAATTAAAAATACCCATTACACTTTCCGGGTTTTCACTTGGCTTCTGAGACAGTACATTCTCCCGGTTTTCCTTCTACGTCCCTGGCTTCTCCTTCTCAGTCCCCTTAGCTGGTCTATCTGCCTCTAAGCAATATGGCATCCCAGGATCCAGTCCTTCCTTGGACCTCTTCTCTCCACCTAAATCTGACTTAAAGTACTGTTCAGCATGTAACTTCGAGACACACAGTCTCCACCCTAAGGGTTCTTGTCACCTCTGGACTTGCAGGGCCAGCTCCTCGTCATCCCCTCCTCTAGGAGGTCCAATAGGGACCACAAACTAAATTCGTTCAAAATAAACAGTCTCCAAACAAACCCCTGCTCTTTCCGCACCGCTCTCTCCCAATATCCGATGGCAACTCCATCCTCCCAGTTGCTGGGGCCCCAAACTGGGCATCACCTTGATTCTTCCCTCCCTCTCCACATCCCATATCCAGCCCACCAGCCAATTCTGTCTGCTCCCCATTCGAGCCATTTCTAGGATCTGATCACTTCCTGCCACATGCCTTGCTATCACTGGGGGCCATCCCACTTGTGCTCCATCAGCCCGTTCTCAGACAGTTTGAAAGGCCTCCTGGCTTTCCTTTGAAGTTTAAAGACACTAGCAAATGGACAACTAATTCCACTTGAAAAGATAAAAAAGATCCCAAATCATTCACTCTGAGCACAAAGTGAAGAGCAGCTAGCTCTGATGTTCCTTATGCCATTCTTGAGAGATTTGCTGATAAGTCTCTACTACCTGCTGTCAGACACTTTCCATATGAAACCTAGATTCCAGGTAGAACAGAGTTAATAAATAATCTGTATTTACAATCTTACAGTCATGAAGACTCCTAACAAAGCTGATATGGATAGTCCTTACGCTTCTTCCTGTTCCATGAATAGTCTTTCAGACAGATCCTCCAGAGCAAGTAAAAAATAAATATTTTACATTGTAAAGTGTTTATAAAAAACAAAAACAAAAAACCAAAAACTACAGTCTAAAAGAATTGGAAAACTCCATGAGATTTAGGAAAGAGAAAGACAAGGAATGTTTTAGTTGATAATTTTGTGCCTTTCTAACCATAAAAATACGAGCAAGGCTGCCCATCCCTTTGGAGGCAGCCTGGTACTCACTGAGATGGTAGGTTTTCTGATTTTTCCTGCTGCATCTGCACAAGCTACGTGTGGAATAAAACCAACAATTTCATGGTAAGCAGGCAGGGGCAGCTGGCAGAGCCTTCCACCGGCTTAATTCTCGCTCCTTATTGTGGTGACTATGGGTGAGAGGTGAGGGGTGGGGATCCCAGGGGCGGGAGGGAAGTCCAGAAGCCAGTCTTTCCCTCCCTTCCCTGCGTCTCTTAAGTGCCTGTGTACGTGGGTTAATCAGCTAACACTGGTCAGCATCATGAAATCCAGCAAGAGTCTTCCAATCCCCTGAAGATGACTTAGTACCGAACATGAAAGCCCACGCCAGCTTGGCATTTCTGTTTACACTCCATCCACCAAAGCAGATCTGTGGTCAAGCTGGCATCCAAGGGACAGGGAAATATACCCTTTCAATGGAGGTAGGGAAAGAGAGGGAGTGCATATTTGCTGAATAACCATTTATCCTACCCTAGGGCATTTGGAATTTCAAGATATATTCATTGAATTCTTATTCTGGGTCTACATGCTTTAAGAAAATAGGAGGGACAAATCTTGTAGCTTGGTCTTGGCTCTCAGAACTCAGAACAAAACCCCCCATGTTTCTTGAGTTCTGCTGGGTAGAGGCAGACATGATTAATACACGTCAAATGATCAAAGAAGAGATGAAGTGTTAAATTGGACATGATCACATGCCAGCTTGCCTGGCAGAGAGGGCGAGTGCCAGCCTCAGTTAGCAAAGGGAATTGTCCCAGAGGCTGGGATAATGAGAAGAGTCTCTCAGATGCCTCATGTACTCGAACTGGGCCTAGACGGATAGCTGGACTAGGATTTGGACTTGTGGGTAGAGAAAGCTTTCAGGGCAAGGAGACCAGCACTATCTCAGACCTGGAAGAGGCATAAGGAAGGGTATGGGGCCCTGGTGGGAAATTGGTGGGGCTGGTGCAGGAGGGAAGGAAAGGTCAGTGCTCAGAAGAGTTGCTCTGGGCATGAATGTCAACAATTAATTAATTGATTCATTCAGTGGCTATTTATTGAGCTGCTACTTTTCAATAGTACTATTTGTATTATGTAATATAATTTGTATTTTTAATAATTATTATATTTAGGTTATAATTATAATATATTATATATTGTAATTATATGTAATATATTTTATTTTTAAACATTTAAATTTTTTTAAATGACTATTTATTTGACAGAGAGAGAGACACAGCAAGAGAGAGAACACAACTAGGGGGAGTGGAAGAGGGAGACGCAGGCTTCCCACTGAGCAGGGAACACGATGTGGCACTCAATTCCAGGACCCTGGGATCATGTCCTGAGCTGAAGGCAGACACTTAACAACTGAGCCACCTAGGCGCCCCCCAAATTTTTAATTAATTCATTTTTTAGGTGATATATTTTATATATTATTATGTAGTGCATGCATTATTATATATTACATATTGTTATGGGTTGGATGTTTGTGTCCCCCACAAACTCATGTTGAAATCCTAACCCCCAAGGTGATGCTATTAAGAGATGGGGCCCTTTAGGGGCGCCTGGGTGGCTCTGTGGGTTGGGCCTCTGCCTTCGGCTCAGATCGTGGTCTCGGGGTCCTGAGATCGAGCCCCGCATCAGGCTCTCTGCTCAGCGGGGAGCTTGCTTCCCCCTCTTTCTCTCTGCCTGCCTCTCTGCCTACTTGTGATCTCTCTCTCTCTCTGTCAAATAAATAAATAAAATCTTAAAAAAAAAAAGAGATGGGGCCTTTGGGAGATGATTGGGTCTTAAGGGTAGAGCCTTCATAAATGGGATTAGTGTCCTTATAAAAGAGACCCCAGGGGGTCACATGGGTGGCTCAGTTGGTTAAGCGTCAGACTCTTGATTTCAGCTCAGGTCGTGATCACAGGGTTGTGAGACCAAGCCCTGCATCGGGCTCCTTACCCAGCGGGGAGTCAGCTTGAGAGTCTCTCTCTTGCTCTGCTTCTCCCCCCCAAAACTCCCCCACTCGCACTCTCTTGAATAAATAAATAAATAAATAAATAAATAAATAAATAAAGTCTAAGGGGGGGGGGAGAAGAAGAAGAAGACCCCAGAGAGCTTCCTCGCCCCTTCTGCCATGTGAGGACATAGGGAGAAGATGGCTATCTATGAACCAGGAAATGAGTCCTCATCAGAGATGGAATCTGCCCTGACCCTTAACTTCCCAGCCACTGGAGCTGTGAGAAATAAATATTTGTTAAGCCACTCAAACCTGTGACATTTTTGTTACAGCAGGCCAAACTAAGATACATATATTATATGTGACATATTATAATATAAAGATATTATGTATCCTATATATAATGTTATTATAATTGATAATTATTTCATTGTGCTGTAATTATAATTAAATACATGTGCATTTACATATAATGATATGTTACATATTATGTTAATACTACTTATATTTATATTACATATTACGTCTAGTCTACTATTTGTTTATCATGCCAGACACTCTTGTAGGGGCTGGGGTTATAGCAAGGAACAAAAGACAAGGATTTGTGCTTATATAGTGTGACCTTCTGGTGGGGTAGACAGACATATCAAATGGGGGGGGGATAATAAGGAGCTAGGGAGGAAGTTAAAACTGAGAAAGGAGAAATAGGGAGTGTGGGAGAGGGGTGGGGTGTCTTTCATGTAGATAGGGAAGTTTTCACTGAGAAGGTGATATTTGAGTGGAGACCTGAAGAAGTGGGAAGATGAGGCATATTATTAATTGGGGAAGAGTATCCCAGGCAACTACAAGAGCAAGTGCAAAGGCCCTGAGGTTGAAGTATACCTGGAATGTTTAGCCAAAGGCAAAGAAGCCAGTCGGGTTGGAGGTGGAGCAAGCAAAGGGGTGAGTGATAAGAGGCAAACCAGTGAGTTGATATGGAACAGAGTGGGTGGGGCCTTGGGGCCACTGTAGGACTTTGGCTGTGGCTCTGATTAAGATGGGGAGCCACAACTCTGAAAAACGATCTGAGAATTTTGAAGGGGTGGGGGGTGGGAGGTTGGGGGCACCAGGTGGTGGGTATTGTAGAGGGCACGGATTGCATGGAGCACTGGGTGTGGTGCAAAAATAATGAATACTGTTATGCTGAAAAAATAAAAAAATTTAATAAAAAAAAAAAGATGGGGAGCCACAGGAGACTTTAGAGGAGTGACCTGATCAGACTTTACATCTTAACAGGATTCCTGAGGCTTCTGTGAGGGGAATCTGTAACAGTGGGGTGAGGGAGGAAGTAGGAAGACCAGGGAGGAGGCTCCTGATGGTGGCTTCAACAGGGGTGTTGCAGCGGTGGGGATGGTGGCTTCAACAGGGGTGTTGCAGCGGTGGGGGTTGGGGGAGTGAGGGGGTGGAAGAGAGAAGCAGTGTGTCATTTATTCTTACCTGCCCTCAACGCTTGGCCCGATGCCTCGTCCTTTCAGAATTTTCTATGCTGCTAATTCCTGGCATTTAGGGATTCTGTGAAAACTTCATTCCATCTGTATGTAGCAAATCATAAATAATGAAAACAACTAATCGTAACCTAGGAGGAACCAGGAGATGCTTATCGATTAGCTCTAGATGAAAAGGCCAGGGTGTTAAAATACTGACAAACGTTTCTCTTGAGGTCTCAGGCTCGCAGAGCTCATATGGGGTGTCTCCCGCTGATGACATTATTGCTTTCTTTACCCAAGAAATTAACCTGCTCTTCTGTGTTGGGTTTAATTTTGCCACAACAAGGAAAAGCTCACTTCCTTGAGCTTTAATCTCTCCCTTTTGAACAATGAGGTACTGGTGTTGGCTTTTTGTTTTTTTTCTTGAACAGATTTTGTTTGTTTGACCATACTGTGATGCAGTTGGGGAATGCACTTGGTATTTACTCTTTGCGGGGTGCATAGTAAGAATAAAAATGATGGTAGTAACAGAGGCTGTCTATCAAGGGCATACTATGTGCCAAGTACTGTGGTATGAGCTTTATATATACATTAAATCCCTGGCTCATTATAAAAACCCTATGCGGTAAGTATCATGACTCTCCCCATATTACAGATGAGCAAACTGAGGCCCAGAGATGTATTGTAGTTTGCTGAAGGTCACGGAACTAAGAGGAGGTAAAGAATGATCCAGACCCCGGTTTCTCTGATGATCTCCTCTCTAATGTCACCATGATTTATTCCCATTTTAGGATTCACTGAGGTGAATTCACTGAGGTGGGACTTCTTGTTCAAGTGATTTTTTTTTTTTTTCCCTGAGGGAAGAGTTCTCAGAAGAAAGGGAGTGGGGAAAGTCGGAGAAGGCAGGAACAAGGCCCAAGAGGGGAGATCTTCAGCCTGAGCCCGTGGGGGGTGCTCTGGAGCATAAACAGCACCATGAGGTTGGTGCATCTTGAGAGAAGGGGCCAGCCTTCTGTACCACAGGGCCCGCCGTTATCAGCTGGGGCTGCCCCAGGGCCCGGTTGGGGTATAACCTCCCTGGCCAGGTGACTCCTATTTGGAGGGCAGTTCCTTGGAGAAGGCTCCAGCCGTGAGCCCTTAACAGCCAATACCCATAGCAGCTGAGGGATGGTGCTCCCACTGGGCAAAGAGGTTCCGGGTAGGGCGTCAACAGCGTCTACTTCCTCTGCATATCTCCTGTTCCGGCCAGCCCGGCAGGCCACTGGGCCATGCACTGTTGCTGATGGCTCCCTCTAGGCCAGGTAGGCAATGGGGATATTGGGGTGAACAGTGCTTGTCGTCATTATCTCCCAGTCTGGTGAGGGGAGGGAGACAAACATTCAACAGGTCATGGTGGGCTCAGGACCTGGGGTGGGAAGTGATGGCTAAACTACACCCAGCAGGCCTGATGACCTGGCGGGGTGGACAGGGGTGGCATGGTGGGAAGATGTTGCAGGTGGAAGAAACAGGGTGATGTGGGGGCTGCATTACTGCCGATCCTCCCCGTCTGTAGAATTTTCACAGGTGCTTGGAGGGCAGCTCAGATGGCCACCGTCCCCTTGTCCTCTGGCTTCCGCCTCTGCTCATGTTTTTTCTGTTTTAACCTTGTGGCAGCCTGGACATAGAACTCCGTTGTCTCTTCAGGGCTCCCAAGGGAAAGCATTATTGAGCTATGTGGATTTTGCTGGAGATTTCATAGTGAGATAGAGGCGAGCTTGCATCACACAAACCAGGATTGATAACTCGGGGAAAAAAAAAAAAGATCTTCAGACATTTCTGTTCTCCCTGGAACTACCTGCTGTTGAGTTTTCCTTTCCACTGGGGTGAGGGGTGCAGCCTTTGACTCCCGCAACTCTTTTCTTGAAACCCCCAATCCAATTCCTCAACCCCTATTATGGCAAGCAGTGCCAGTCTGCCCCATCCTGGAAGAGGGGATAAGCCACAGGGTGTCCTCCAGGTGATGGAACCGACCCAGTGCCAGTTCAGAATGTCTCTCCCCAAGTGGCTTATCAGCTTATATACGGACGCACGTGAAAGATACAGCAAAGGGTGTGATATTGGTGCTCTGCCCCTCCAGGGGACATTTGGCAATGCCTGGAGATGGTTTTCATCATCATCATCGAGGGGGTTGGTGCTAGTGGCATCTGGCAGGTAGAGGCCTGGAATGCAGTTCAGAATCCCACAGGGCACAGGACAGCCCCCCAGAACTGTTGGCCAGTGAGGCTGGAGCAGAGGGGACAAGCAGAGAGGGGAGGGGCAACGTCTGAGAGAAGGACAGGGCTAGATCGTGTGAAACCTTAGGCCATTTGAAGGAGCTTATATTTAAAAAACCTGATCTTTATGAATCATCCTTCAAAATAGTAATTGTTCATCATGTTATCTTTGTTTTCATAAGGAGCCCTGTTTTCATTGAAAGATAATAGCTCTTCTCTTATGATTTTGAGCTTGGAGACTACCTATTGGCTTGAAGTTGAGAATTTAGGAATGTCTCAGAACCTGGGGTGGGGTTCGTCCGAATCTCTGTTCAGCCAGGTGACCCGCAGCAGCTTATCTGAAATCTCTGTTGATGCCTTTCTCCAGACACACATTGCTTGTGCTTCTCTGCTCCCTGATTTTCGGTCTGCAAGATGGTCTCCACCTTCCGCGTCCAACAGGAAGTAAACACTGTCTGCCCAAAGGACATGATTCTTGGCGCTGGCAGTGATGTTCGTGTCTAATGCCAATTTAAAAAATAAACAGGTCACCGGTTTGAGTGGATGACATCCATGTCAATCAATGTTTGCTTTGTAACTCATACAGTGAATTTGTTGAGTATCACCCTCGATGCAGGGGTGTGGTCCCCCGACGCTCGTAAGATGATTTCTGGTGGGCCACGAGATGATTTGGGGTGTGCCATTACATAACCTCATGCTTCCTAGAGAGAAGAGTGTGTTCTTTTCCGGTCACATTCAGTCCTGATGAGGCCGGGGAGAAAGCCTCCCCTGAGTGCCCGTGGGTCTTTAACACGTGCTCTGATTTTTCTCCAGTGCTGTGCTCAAATACATACTTTGTACTTTTTTTAAAAAAAATATTTTGTTTATTTATTTGAGAGAGAGAAAGCATGAGCTGGGTGGGAAGGGCAGAGGGAGAAGCAGACTCTCTGCTGAGCAAGGAGCCTGATGCAGGGCTCGATCCCAGAACCCCAGGATCATGACCTGAGCCGAAAGCAAATGCTTAACCAACTGAGCCACCCAGATGCCCCTATACTTTGGACTTTTTAAAAAAATTTTTTTTAAAAAAGATTTTCTTTATTTATTTGACAGACAGAGATCACAAGTAGGCAGAGAGAGAGAGAGAGGAGGAAGCAGGCTCCCCGTTGAGCAGAGAGCCAGATGCGGGGCTGGATCTCAGGACCCTGGGATCATGACCTGAGCCGAAGGCAGAGGCCCTAACCCACTGAGCCACCCAGGAACCCCAACTTCGGACTTTTTAAATGGGCAGGTCAAACATGTGCGGAAGTAGACAGAATAGTAGAATGAGTCTGAATGTCCCTGTCACTCTGTCACCTCTTATTTGAGGACCTGTGTGGTTCAATTTGTGCCCCTGTCTACTTCCTTCCTCCCATTTTATTTTGGGGGTAATGTCTAGACATGAATAGGTACTTTTTGAATGTTGAAGAAATTGACTCTCCCATAGTTCCTGGAGCCAGGCCCTTTTTCTTATTACATTCGCTTTTTCATATTCTTCTATAGTCACCTAATGCTTGTCACCATGTCACACAACCCATGATCCACGGCAGGGACACTGATGAATTGAGGCTGGGGACAGAGCTTTTGAGGGTCCTTTCCACAGGTCTGCCTGGCTCTCCTACATCCCTTAGTTTTGTGGCGTGTTGGGATATAGATAGTAAGTACCCAGCAATTGGCATCATAATATTTCCTGGATGGATTCAGTTGGGGTTGGCTTATCGGCACCAAGTGTGCTCCTTAAACCCATGTTTATCGTATCCCCATGGCCGGATCCACACATGCTAATTAGCTAACCATCCAAGTTAATTAAATCCTCCATAACAAGAAAGACGAAGGCTTCTCTCTCTGGTCAGTCCCTCATCTAGTATTTCCCAGATGTGCCCTTATTTAAAAATTGTGTGTCCTTGGACAATTGCCTCAACCTCTCTGGGCCTCCATTAAGAAAAGGATCCGAAGGCAAGGATTCCTGTGCAAGTGTTTTATTTGCGAAGTGCTAGAAGAGTGGGAGTGGTAAAGGGAGGGATGGTGGAAAGAAGGGTCACATTCAGCCCACCTCCAGAGGGGACCAAGGAGTCAAAAGTAAAGGCTACTTCCGGGGGGGTGGGTGGGGCCAGCACCTTGCTCTTCTGGCTCTGCTGACACAGCCAGAGAGATTTCTGCGGTGCTCTAAAAAGCCCCACAAAGATGCAGATATTGGCAGCTGGAAGTGGGTGGAGAACACTTGGAGGGCTGAGCCGGGGATAGGCTTCAGCCCCATAACCTGACCTGCAAACATGCTGACATCTGTACTCCAGGGTTAGTTTTATCCCTATTTTACAAAGAAGAAAGGGGAAGCTCAGAGAGGTTTGGTAACTCATGAGGAGTCACACAGCTGGGGAACAATGGAGTCAGGGTTCAAGATCAGGCTCTGGCTGAAAGCTGTAACCTTAATCATTGCACTACACAGCCTCATCACACATCACACAGATGCTCACTCACTCTCCCTCCTCTTCCTTTCCCTTCCCCCTTCCCCTTTCTCCCTTCCTTTTCGTTTTTTTTTTTTAATATTTTATTTATTTATTTGAGAGAGAGGCAGTGAGAGAGAGCATGAGCGAGGAGAAGGTCAGAGGGAGAAGCAGACTCCCCGTGGAGCTGGGAGCCCGATGCGGGACTCGATCCCGGGACTCTGGGATCATGACCTGAGCCGAAAGCAGTCATCCAACCAACTGAGCCACCCAGGCGTCCCTCTCCCTTCCTTTTCCATCTCCTCCTTTTCTCCCTCGTTTCCTCTCTCCTCAGGATAGTTATCCTGGGACACATAATGCCCAATAAGTATTTTTTGAGTTAAATAGCATCCCAGTTTGGCAATAGATGCTTAGTTCACTAAATTTTGATGGACTCAACTATCAGAGAAATTTGAGTCCGTGCAAGCTTTGTGGAGGTAGGGGGTTGTGGCCAGGAAATTTAATCTCAGCCGGAAATCATCAGAGGGGCATGGAGCAGAGGAGCGTGAAGAATGATGAACATGACAGGTGGGAATCCTTTGGTCTCTGATGTCTTCCTCTCAGCACTGGAGATTTTGCCTTTCCTTTTCCTTGCCAGTTTCCTCCTATCTCCACTGAAGCATCCTCCCCCCCGCCCCCCAGCTCCACACTGATGTGTAAACAAATGACTGCAGTGTAAATGTAGTCACTCTTAATGGGACATTTGTGTGTCTGGGGCATGGCACGTGGCTGGGTCACATTGAGCAGTCGAACATTCAGGAGCTTGGTTAAGAAAGGGGGCTGGGTGCTGTTACATTAGGGCATGTTTCTGTTTTCTGTGTGTTTAGCATGGTCATACTATAAATCAACTAATCAGACATGATAAATGTCCAGTTGCAGCCATGGGCTAACATTTGCATCGGAGAAAGCAAATTTTGAAAAGGTCACCATTTAATTTTTGCCTCTTGTAGCCAGCCTGCATCTTGGCTCTATTAAATTCAAAGCTCCACAGAGAAATCTCTGCTTGTTTGCTTACTTTATTCTGGTGAGTGTATCCCAGGATTCTAGCCATTGCTTGGAACAGTAGGCTATAAGTGACTTGGATCAGAGAGGGATATTAAATGTGGTTGAATGTGAAGGTTAGATTCTTAATCTCAGGCAAGTGCTAGAAATTTTGGAGATCTGTGATTGTGTTGTTACAAGAAAGATAAGTGGATTCTTTTTTTTTTTTTTTAAAGATTTTATTTATTTATTTGGCACAGAGAGATCACAAGTAGGCAGAGAGGCAGGCAGAGAGAGAGGAAGGGAAGCAGGCTCCCTGCTGAGCAGAGAGCCCGATATGGGGCTCGATCTCAGGACCCTGGGATCATGACCTGAGCTGAAGGCAGAGGCTTTAACCCACTGAGCCACCCAGGCACCCCAAGATAAGTGGATTCTTGTATGGCTTGAGATATGGTAGAAGTTCAGCTGCCTTCATTCACTCAACACAGAGAAAAGCCTTGGTCATATCATTTGAATGCCTGGATCCAGCTGTACCTGAAGCTCCTGGTCATTTTATTTACCCCAAACAACAGTGTCTCATTTTAAGGGGAAACTTCCCAGGTTGGGTTTTGTTCAGATATAACATAAAGGCTTCTAACTAATATGTCAAATAGGGAGGTACTGAGAGATTTGCAGAAATGAAGCTTATAAGGTCCAGAGTTTGAACTCATAGTTACTAGATCCAACCACCAGGCATTATTCGTTTTAATGTTACCTTTGATTCCTTTGACCCCACAATGAAGGTTCATATTGTCCAACATCAGTATGTGCATTTCTGCTTTGTTTGAAGTTAGTACACTTGGTTTCATTAAACACCTGTTGATGTCTTTGCTTTTGTCAAATGATACTCTTATCTCTGTGGCCTTTTCTAGATCTCTGAGTATAGATCATCCAGGCACTTTATGGATTTATTTAGTTTATTGCCAGGAATCCTTGCTGTTCTCTGAAAGGTGTGCTTTAAACACTTGAGCAAAGCACTTGATCTGTGTTTTAAGATTGTTATCACAAGCCCCCCAAATTCTGTAAGCAGTTCTTTTTTTTTTTTAAAGAAACATGTAGTTCTTTTTTTTTTTTTTAAAGATTTTATTTATTTATTTGACAGAGATCACAAGTAGACAGAAAGGAAGGCAGAGAGAGAGAAAGAGGGAAGCAGGCTCCCTGCTGAGCAGAAAACCCGATGTGGGGCTCGATCCTAGGACTCTGGGATCATGACCTGAGCCGAAGGCAGAGGCTTTAACCCATTGAGCCACCCAGGTGCCCCCTGTAAGCAGTTCTTAAGCTAAATTGTAATCTTGCTTGTGAGGACACAGGGCTAGGGTGTTTCAAAGCAGAAGAGAGCTCTCCTCAGCAAATCTCAATCTTTCCCCTCCAGTTGGAACTTGAACCACCATTGTTGGGGGGTAAATCACATCTGGTTTGGATTTCATAGTATGACTCTTAAGTATCTTCATAGAATTGTTTGAAGATTGCAGTTGCTTCTAGTAGATCTGATTCATGGCTACAACAGCTGCTGTCTGAATCAGCTGGAGTTTTGAATGGAGGGGAATGGGGCAGAGAGCCAGTGCACAGTCCCTGGAGGCAGTTTTATACGAGAGAGATGAATTACAAGGGCCTCCACCCCAGGTTCAAATCCCATCTCTGCCCTTCACTCTGGGACCCTGAGCAATGTCATACTGTCTCTGATTTTCAGTTTCCCCTCTATAAAATGAGGCTAATAACGGTGCCTGCCTCCTGGGTTGCTGTGGGGATTACATCTGATAACAAATGTATAGCCCTCGGCTCAGTGGCAGAGTTGTGGTACTAGGTGCTGTGGGTACATAGTAAATGCTCAATAAATGGTAGCTATTTGTATCAGCAAGGATGCTTTTATTGTGACAAAATCCCATCCAACTGGCATAAGCAATAAGGAAAATTTATTATCTCAAGTCACAGTGATTTCAGGATGAATTCAGTACCTTGATAACCTCACCAAGGACCAATGTTCTTCTCTTATTTCTCCTCTGTCACCTTAATGTCTGCAGCCCTGATGGTCCCAAGATAGCTCTCCCAGTTCTGGATGCCATTGTCAGGTATAATTTAATTTCCAGTCTTGAAAGAAATTCTATTTCTTTTTGTGTATCTCTTTTTAAGGGCAAAAATACCTTTTTCTGAAGACCTTAGCCAACTTAATCAGAATTCACTGGCTAAAACCACCTCACATGCCTAAGCCAGTCAAGGGAATGGATCCAGAATGATGACCATGGGTCACCCTTGGTCAAGGGTCACCCTTTCCCAAGAGTCTTGTGGCAGATTGCATTATCCAGGTGTCACAATAATATCTTCCATCTCCTATATTTTCTTATAATGTGATATTGTTTCTCTTTCCATTAAGTTGTGGTGGCCGAGTCTTCTCCCCTTGAATCCGAGCAAGCTTCAGACTATGGCGGCATGAAACCATGTGACTTTTGAAGCTAGGTTTTGAAAACCCAATAGAGATACCATCTTGTTTTTTTGGGATGCTTGCTCTTGGAACCCAGCTGCCATGCTCTGAGGAGCCCAGACAGCTTATGGCGACTCCCATGTGGAGGAACCAAGGTTCCCAGCCCATAGTCATGGCTGAGCTCTGTCCAACAGCCAATATCATCTTGCCAGCCTTGTGAGTGAGCCATCTTGAAAGTGGGTCCCCCAGCTCTGGTCAAGCTCCCCGCATTGTACAGAGTAGGGATGAGCTATCCTCACTGAAATCTGTTCAAGCTGCAGACTTCTGAGCAAAATAAATGGTTGTTGTCATTTTACTTATTTTATTTTACATGATTTTATTGGTTGTTGTCATTTTAAACCACTAAGTTTTGGAGTGGTTTATTACACAGGAAAAGATAACCATAATAGGTAAGCAGACCCCTGGACAAAACTGATGGAAAGGAGGAAGGGAGAAAAGAATGTTGGGAAGGCAATCGCTTGCATTTGCTACATAGTTAAAGAAGATGATGATTATAACAGTAGACTGGAATTTAGTAAGTTACACTTCTAGCCCTGGTGGATAAGTTCTCTTCTGCTTGTCTGAGAGTCCACCACTGGCAGCAAAGGGAGGTAGGTCTGGTCTTACTTTTATGAAAGTATTCAAATTCAGACTTCTAATGGTCTCTCTAAGTTAGGTTAACATGCACTCATGTGTATGGCCAGAAATCACTAATTTATTAAGTGTCAACATTTAAGCTATACTACAATTTCTGTTCCTCTCTTTTGGCCTTTCTTCATTATTTATCAGTGTACCAAGAGCATCAAAACATAAAAATGGTTTGGATTTCTCTCAGTTGCCACGAGTTTTTGCTGATGGATATGCTTTCCTTTTGATCCACTCTTGCTTGTAAAGACATGGAATTTCTGGACCATCCTGGATCTTTGTTCAATTGCCAGCTAACTCATTTCATTAATTCACTCTCTCATTCATTCATTCATTCATTCATGCATGTTTGAGGCTTGCCTTGACTAACCTGATTTCTTAGTCATCCTTTGTCTTCACTTGTTCTGAGCAAGTCCATTGCTAGCACAGCTCTGAAACTAACCAGAACACCAGCCTCTAGTGAATGATTCTCAGAGAACTGTCTGCAGACCAGGAGACGTGGCTCAGACTCTAAACTCCACCCAGATTGTCTGAATTTCCAGATCTGTCCTCAGTGGTAAGTCTTGGGAATCTGCATTTTAACAAGCATCCCTGTGATTCACATGCCCAAGAAAGTTGAAGAACAACTGACCAATTTCCAAACTTGGACTTCAAGGTGCTATGTCGAAAAGAGTTCTTTTTCTTTTTTTTTTTTTTTTTTAAAGATTTTTTATTTATTTATTTGACAGAGAGAAATCACAAGTAAGCAGAGAGGCAGGCAGAGAGAGAAGAGGAAGCAGGCTCCCTGCTGAGCAGAGAGCCCGATGTGGGGCTTGATCCCAGGACTCTGGGATCATGACCTGAGCCGAAGGCAGAGGCTTAACCCACTGAGCCACCCAGGCGCCCCTCTTTTTTTTTTTTTTAATTTTATTTTTTATTTTTTCAAAGATTTTATTTTTATTTATTTATTTATTTATTTTTTAAAGATTTTATTTATTTTATTTGACAGAGAGAGATCATAAGTAGATGGAGAGGCAGGCAGAGAGAGAGAGGCGGGGGGGGGGGGGGGGAAGCAGGCTCCTTGCTGAGCAGAGAGCCCGATGCCGGACTTTATCCCAGGACCCTGAGATCATGACCTGAGCCGAAGGCAGCGGCTTAACCCACTGAGCCACCCAGGTGCCCCTATTTTTATTTATTTGACAGATAGAGATCACAAGTAGGCAGAGAGGCAGAGAGAGAGGAAGGGAAGCAGGCTCTCTGCTATGCAGAGAGCCCAATGCGGGGCTCAATCCCAGGACCTTGGGATCATGACCCGAGCTGAAGGCAGAGGCTTTAACCCACTCAGCCACCGAGGCACCCCTTGAAGAGAATTCTGAGGTCGAGTCTTGGAAACACTGCATTGTTTCAGATCCCTCTTGTGGCTTCACGATGTCAACTTGCCTATTAAAGGGTCTAACAAGTCCTGTTAGTAAGAAGCACATTGGTCTTTGTCAACACTGTTTCCCAAGCACGTTTGCGCATGTGACATTTTTTTTTTAATGTCATATCTATTAACATTCTGGAAATTAAAGCATGGTACATGCTTTGGTAAATGCTGGCCTGTCCCAGCAAGGGCAATCCTGGGGACTAACTACATTCACCAGGGAATATGTGTTCTGTTCAAAGAAGATTTCCAGGGAAATAATTTTATCTTAAAAGTTTGTTGTAACGACAGGGTGAACAGAGAGTCACAGGCGCTGTGACTGGGCAGATGCAGGTCCGAATCCTGGGCTGCCCCTTCTTAGCGATGAATTCTCAAATAATGTTCGTGGGCTCCTCGAGCCTCAGTTACCTTGCTTGTAAAATGGGAAGAAAAATACCTGGCTGAGTTGTTATGGGTATTAAATACGAACCCTTCCCCTCAGGGGCACACGGTGGGCTTCCAGCAAATGCTAGATTCCTTCCCTGTGTAGGAATAAACTTCAAGTGTCTGGCAAATTCATGTATTTGGAACATTTCATGATTAGAGGGACTAAATGAGGCATAATTCACTGCCAAGGGGTGCAGACACTTTGAAAGGAGGTGGAAAGGAGAAAATTTAGCCAGTTGCCGAAGGGCAGACAGTTTTAAAAAACTGATAAAACCTACATAAAGTTGACCATTTCAGCCACCTTTCAGTGTTCAGTTCAGTAGCGTCAAGTGTGTTCCCAGCAGGACTGAAGCTCTGCACCCATTAAACAACAACTGCATACCCACTCTCGCGGGCAGTTACCTGTCCTATCCCGTCGAGGCTCCCATGTTGTGATGTCATCATTCACACAGCGCTTCTGCTCTGGACAAGGCGCTCCGTGAGGACAGAGTTATGCTCTGTCTTGGCACTACACATCCCCAGCGCCCAGCATGACATGGGGCATGCAGTAGGTGCTCAGCAAATGCCTGAGGAAGGGATGAATGAATGCATGAGCAGGAGAGGGAGGGGCTGGGAGCTCAGACAGTTCTCTCACAAGCCTAGCTGAAATGTCTAGCCGAGAAGAATAAAAAAAGGAGACTCTCACCAAAGTGATGGGAAGGGCATGAAGCGGGGGATGGCCAAGACTCACGGTAATATCAGGGGCTGGATTTCACATGCTTTGTGCCTGGACAGAATGTCTTGGGGGGAACGAGGAAGGAGGGTCTGAGGGAGGTATGAATTCCTGTGCCGCCTCCCAGCCCCCAACCCAAGTCGTGAGATATTTCAGCAGGTGCGGTGAGAGCCAGCACATCCGGGGACCTCAACAGGGGTTCAAAACAGAATTTATTTTTTATCTGATGCTTTGGAGTTGGAAGGATCCAAAACACGATTATTTAACTATTTCCCCTGAAAATCAGAGAATACAAGACTTAAGCACATGGGGCTGCTGAGCGTAGTGACCGAAGGCCCCCAACTCTGGAGCCAGACAGAAGTGGGGTGAAATCAGGTAGTTTACTAGCTGTGTGCCTTTGTCAGTCCCCTTCCTGAGCCTTTGTTTCCTCATCTTCAATATAGGTATAATTTTCCTGCCTTAGAGAGTAGGTGTAAGGTCACTGAGATAATCATTCTCACGACATCTTGTATATTTAGTGATGAGTTTTCACTAGCAATGACAACAATTAAGCCATTGATTGTCCTTGCTGGGTGCCAAACAACTGCTTGATTTAATTCCCACTACACTCCTATGAGTAGCTATTATTCTCCTCTCATTTGACTGACGAAGAAACTCAAGCACACACAGAGAGGTTAAGTAACTGGCTCAAAGTCACACAGCAAGGTGTGGAGGAGGACTAGAACCCAGGAGGTTTGGTTCCAAAGCTTGTGCTCTATTCCTACTGCCTCAGTGATACAGAGAAGGAGAGGAGCCAGCTTCTTCTTCTTATTTTTTTTTTAATTTAAGAAAAATATTGAATGCAGATGGGAAATTTCATGAGGGCAAGAACCATGTCTATTTTATTCTCCAAGGTAGATCTAGTATCTAAGACAGAGGTCAACAGACTATGGCCTGTGGTCCAGCTACCTGGTTTTATGATTAAAGTTTTATTAGAACACAGGCACGCTCATTCAAGTATGTCCACAGCTCCTTTCTCTCTCTACAATGGCAGAGTTGAGCAGTGGTGACAGGGACGGTATATCCTGCAAAGACTAAAATACTTACCATCTGGTCCTTTCCGTAAGTTTGCTGTCCCCTGATCTAGGATGCCCCCTAAGTGACTACACACATAGTTGACTCTCAAGAAATATTTGTGCATTGCGGGTAGTAAAATTTTAAAAAATGCAGATCCCAGAAGCCAGTTTTCTCCTTTGTAGAGGGCTTGTTAATCCTATCATGAATCCTCATTAGATTTTTTCCTGAGCCCTTCTCCGCCAGTCACATTATTAGCCCCTCTGTGACCTCATGCCTCTAGAGAACCCCCCCCAGAGCGTGGCATGACCAGCTCTGTTATTCTGGGAAAGAAATGGTGGCTCAGGCTGATAGGTGACTTTCTCAAGTTCCTGCAGCTGGTAAACAGTGGCAAGAGCTGGGATCTGAAAATCTGAAACCTGGACTGGCCTCTGACCTTGACACTGGGAGCGTAAGCAGATGTGTCCTCCTCTGGGGGCCTGATGGTCTCAAAGAACACAAGACAAAATAAATTTGAGCTGTGTCCCTCACCCTGCCAAGGCTGCTTGTTAACATCTGAGATGGATTTCTGTTTGCTGTTTCCAGCGGCCGTGCCACTGATACATGACCTAGTTATGACGTCATAAGCATACAGCCTTGTGTGATCGAGGAGCTTGGGTTTGAAATTTTGTCAACGTGACCATCCAGCTGCCCTCTGTTTTACTTCATTACTGTATTAGTTTACAAATGCTGCTGTCACAAGACAGAGTAGCTTAAAACAACACATATTTATTCCTCTTCGCGGTTCTGGAGATCGGCAATTTGAAATGAGTCTTCCTGAAGGCTGAAATCAAGGGCTAGGATCCAGGTGTAAGGAGGGCCAGTTCCTTCTGTAGCCTCCGTGGGAGACTCCGTTATTCCCCTCTTCCAGGCACTGGAGACTGCTCGGGGTGCTTCCCTCCATCTCTAAAACTGGCATTGTAGCATCTTCTCTCTCTCTCTTTCTGACCTTCTGCTTCCCTCTTATAAGGGCCTTTGTAATAACATTGGGTTCGCCTAGAAAATCCAGGTAGATTTTCTTTCCATCCCAAGATCCCGACCTTAATCACATCTTCAAAGTCCTTTTGCCATATAAGGTAGCATCTCCGTGGGTTTCACGGATTAGGGCGTAGACAGCTTTGGGGGTAGGGGAGACACTGTTCACCCTTCCACGATCACCCAGAGTCCTTTGAAAGCCTGTTGGATGAATCAGGTTTCCATCTGAGAATCCGTGCCTGTTCAGATGTGAGATGAGAATGATGGGGGTGAGTGTCTGTGAAGGATGACGAGGAAGGGGAGCAGGAATAGAGTACAATGGGGATCTGACAGCTGTGAAGAGGGAGGGGCAGGAAAGAGGGCTGGGTGACCCCAGTGCAGCGAAGAGTTCTTGGCCAGGCTTGATGGAGAGCCCTGGAGTGTGGATTGCCCTTCACAGAACCCCACGACTCCTATGAGTGGCCAACTGTGCCATCCACGTCCTGCTCAGTCACTAGGTGGGAGCAGCCCAGGGAAAGCAGGTCTTTGGGGTCTCCAGAAGGTGGGGCAGATAGAGGATGGCAGCCAATCGCAGAACTCGCAGCCTCCTGCAGATCTGAGCCCTGCCCTCTCTGGCCGTTGCGCCAGTGCCAGTGACATCCAACAGGTTTGGGGAGCTTCCCTCTTCTCCACCTTAAAACCATCAAGTGTGGAGTGAGGTCTGACAACCTCAATTGTCCTTGTCCTGCAGGAGAAACAACACTCCCTGGGGAGTTGGAGTCAAAGGAACTGGCTGCCTACTAGTGGCAAGTGACTTTGGAATAGTGGTGTCCCCTTGGAGCCTCCATTTTCTCATCTCTAATATTCATTCCACTTCTGATCTTTATTGTTGGCTGGTTGCCTGCCAAATGCCCATTGAGGGGCCTGGGACTCAGCCCTGAACAACAAAGACATGGTCTCAGTCCCCCTGTTGCTGATGGCCGGCGACAGTTCCCAGCTGGCAGGGAGGTCCTGACTGTAATTGTGGATATCACTTTGTAAATGGGCACTTTGCTAACGTCCCATAATTTGGGGAGCTGCTAATTCTTTTAGGCCACAGCCTGCTCTGAATGTGGATTTAGTCAGACATGAGTTTTGTTTCTTCCTGAGCCCAGAACATACCAAAAATCAAGGAGCTTGGATATATTACATTTTGCATAAATGAATCTTTTTTTTTTTTTTCTGGCTCCAAGACCCAAATTTTATGCTTAATGAATGGAAGTTATGTTTCCCTTGGTCTGTCTTTCCTGATGCTATCTCTTTAAAATCTGTTCCATTTTGGGGCGCCTCGGTGGCTCAGTGGGTTAAAATCTGTTCCATTTCATCAATATTCTGAGTGTTATAACTCCACCTCAATAATGTAGGTTCTGGGGCCAGACTCTCCATATCTGGGCCTCTGCTCTGCCACTAACTGGCCCTATCTTGATCTTGAGTAAGTAGCTTAGAATTCGAGTCTTGGTTTTGTAATCTGTAAAATGGGGTTAATAAAGGTGCTTACCTCATAGGATTGCTACTTCTGTTCACTTTTATTGCACATCTAGTATGTGATAGGTATGCTATTCTCAGTGCTGGAGATAGCAGTGAATAAAACCAGACAGATATTCTAATGGGTGGGGGATGACTATAAACAGGTAAACTATACAATATGGCAGATGGGATAAGTGCCATGCAGAAGAATAAACCAGAGTAACGGGGCTAGAAGGGAGGAGTGTCTATTGTGCTAGGGCAGGTGGTAGGTGACATTTGAGCAGAGACCTGGAGAAAGTGACCCACGTGGATGAACATCTCGGGGAAGAGCATTCCAGGCAGAAGGAACTATAAGTACAAAGGCCCTGTGGCAGAAAGAGTTTGAAGAATAGCAAGGAGGGTAGTACAGGTGGAACAGAGTGACTGACCAAAAGTTTAAGCAGGTTAATCAAAGTTCAGTGCTTACAGGAGTGCCTAGCACAGTAGAAAATGCTTCATAAATGTGACTTGTCACTGTGATTATTATGGCTATCCGTCTTAAGAATATAAGACTCATTTTGGGGGGAAAAGCGAAGGTATACATTTCCGCAATATTAAATAACATATTAAAAAAGGAAATTCATTTTTTTTAATGTTGAAAGGAATATGTCTATGATCACTGTAGGCAATTTGGAAAATCCAGATGGAGACAGATGGAGACATCCACCATTAAATGTCTAGTGTATTTCCCGCTGGTATTTTTATGTGCTTAGTTTTTAATCCATTACAACTGCAATCACTACAGTGTGTGTGTGCAATTCTCTTTGCTTTTTTTTTATTTCACTCGATGACATAAATATTTCTCATAATAAAAATGTATCATAAACACGATTTGTTACGTCTGAATAATGCTCTGCTGAGTAAAACACACTAACTCATTCCTCAGTTAATGGACATTTAGGTTGTTTTTCATTTTTCTCTATATGCATAATGTGCACAATATTTTTTCCCCTCCTTATACTTAGAATTGTTTTCTTAGTTGGCATTTTCAAATATGAAATTCAAAATTCAAGGTGGTTGGTTGTTCACTCACAGAAGTTTAAAAATGAACGATTTTGGGGGGGGGGTGGCTTTTTACGGGGGTATATACCAGATCTCTTGTTGGCCTTCAGAGAGTGCTACGTTCCATTTTATTCCCTTTTAGAGTTGGAAAGCTCGTGTCCATTCATCTCTGAGAGTAATGAGATTTGCTATTTGGTGTTCCTGGCACTTTCCATTTTAAATTATTTAAAAAATGGTCTCCATCCACTACCTTCGTAAGACTTTCTGACTCGTGGTGATACTGGCTCTCAGGTGAAGCAGGTTATAGGAGTAGCAGGGTGAAAAAAGTGGATCTGCTAACCAGTTCTGTGACCTGAGGCAGCCACACCGTCTCAGTGGGCCTCAGTTTCCCCATGTGTAATAAAGACTGCATTCACTGACACAAGTTCTTATACCAACTGGGCACCCGCTCTCTGAGGGTTGTATAAGCTCCATGAGGTCAGATATCTAGTTTAGATTCCAGGAATGGAAATTTAGGAAGGTTTAGAATTTTCTACAAATCTTCTTTTTTGTTGAAATCAGATTTTTCTTTTTTTCTTTTTTAAAGATTTTATTTATTTATTTGACGAGATCACAAGTAGGCAGAGAGGCAGGCAGAGAGAGAGAGGAGGAAGCAGGCTCCCCGCTGAGCAGAGAATCCAATGCGGGGCTCGATCCCAGGACCCTGGGATCATGACCTAAGCCGAAGGCAGAGGCTTTAACCCACTGAGCCACCCAGGCACCCCGAACTCAGATTTTTCTTATCAGAGTGGGTAAGAGGAAGCCAAGAAGAAATATTTGCACAGTGAGGGATGATTTGGGGGTCCAAAAGTGGAGTCTCTCTCTCTCTCTCTATGTAATAAATATTAAAATCACTCAGTAAATATGTTGAATGACTTAATGAATCTATGTTCACCTTTCTTTTTTAAAAATACACATGGGTTCATAGTATAAATACCAGTTGACTTTTTTATTTTTCATTTATTTATTTTTTTAAAAGTATATATTTCTGCAGTGGCTTTTTTTTTTTTTAAAGATTTTATTTATTTATTTGGCAGACAGAGATCACAAGAAGGCAGAGAGGCAGGCAGAGAGAGAGGGGGAAGCAGGCTCCCCGTTGAGCAGAGAGCCCGATGTGAGGCTCCATCCCAAGACCCTGGGATCATGACCCGAGCCAAAGGCCGAGGCTTTAACCCACTGAGCCACACAGGTGCCCTCCCACTTGACTTTTTAAAAACTTAATTCTATCTCAGTATTTTTGCATGTTAGCATTAGAGACCCACCAGAGACACTGGGTGCAATAGACTACATGAACCTTCATTTTTTATTTTAATAAGATAGTCATAACACAAAATTTACCATTTTAAACACTTTTAAAAAAGATTTTATTTATTTATTTATTTGTCAGAGAGAGAGAGAGCAGAAGCACGGAGAGCTGCAGGCAGAACAGGCAGAGCAGGCAGAGGGAGAAGCAGGCTCCCCGCTGAGCAAGGAGCCTGATGTGGGACTCGATCCCAGGGCCCTGGGATCATGACCTGAGCCGAAAGGCAGACGCTTAACTGACTGAGCCACCCAGGCATCCCCATTTTAAACATTTTTAAGTGTACAGTTGAGTGGTGTTAAATGTCTTCACAGCATTTTGCAACCATCACTGCTATTCGCTTCCAGGACTTTCCCTTCACTGCAGACAGAAACCCTGTCCCCGGTAAATCCTAAGTTCTCATTCTCCTCTTCCCTGAGCTTCTGGGAATCACTATTCTACTTTCTGCCTCTATGAACTTGACTGTTCTAGGTACTTCATATAATGGAATCGTACAATATTTGTGCTTTTGTGTTTGGTTTATTTTACTTAGCATAATGTTTTTTGAGGTTCGTCCATGTTGTAGCATATCAGAATTTTATTTCTCTTTAAAGGTTGAAATAATATCCCCTTGTATGGGTTGATCACATTTCATTGATCCATCCGTCCATGGACACTTGGGTTGTTTCCACCATTTGGCTATTGTGAATAATGCTGCCGTTAACATGGGTGTGCAAATATCTCGTTGAGTTCCTGCTTTCAGTTCTTTTGGGTACATACTGGGAAGTGGAACTACTGGATCATATGGTAATTCTTTTTGAGGAACAACCAAACTGGAACCTTTATTTAAAAAAACAGTCATTCCCTGTGTTTGTGGCCATAAGTACAAGGTCAGAGTGGATGGGTGGGTAGGTGGGCTGGTGAGGGACCCAAGAGAGAACATGAAACTCTGGCCTTGGAGAACCTCCACCACCCGGTGTGATTTCCATGCACATTTGTTCTCCTCCTTTCTGTCTTCTGCCTCATTCAAAGACTCATTCATTCATTCATTCATTCATTTTTCAACGCACAAAATATTGATTACCTTTGCCATATTTCAGGCATGGTTTTAGGTTCTGGGTTATTTGGGGAAAATTCTGCCCTTAAGGAGCTAATGCTATGGTAATTATAAACAGTAAAACAAAAAAAATGAATAAATAATCCAGAAGTTTTAGAAGGTGAAGATTGTTATGGAAAAATGGAATGTGGCACGGGCAGCTCTTGGACAAGGTGTTGCAGTCTTAAGGCAGGGGGTCACATGCCTATAAGGTAGTTTTTGATCAAAGACCTGAAGGAGGAGGGGGAGTTGGTTGTGTGGATAAAGGGACTAGCATTTCCGGCAGAGGGAAGAGCCAGTACGGAGGCCCTGACAAAGAAGCCTCCCTCGTGTCTCTGCAAACAGCATGGCTGGGGCAAAGGGACCAGGAGGAAGAGGGGGAGGAGGTGAAGCTGGTGAGATCATGGGGGCAGACTTCATAGGGCCTTGGCCACTGTAGCGTCAGTGACTTCCTATCTGAGCTGAAGTGGGGCATCTCTGGAAAATTTTGACTGGAGGAATAATGGGATCTGATTTTCTTTTCTTTTCTTTCTTTTTTTAAAAGTGGTATTATACCACCTGCTGTGTTGAGAACAGTCAGGGAGATCAGTTAGGAGGCAGTTACAAGGATCCAGGTGCAGAAGACAGGAGTGTGCTCCCGGATGTTAGCTGTGGGGGTGAGGAGAAGCCTTTGGATTCTGGGTATGTGCTGCCAGGCTGAGCCAATGGAATTTGCTGATGGATTGTGTGACTTGTTTGTCAGTAAAATGCTTTAAAGAAAGACAAATGTTTTGCTGCATGGGTAGAAGTGGCTCTTAAGTATTTGGTATACTGGGGCAAGATCAGTCTGTTAATAGATAATGTTGCTGTTGGGCTGGTACCCAGATGATCAGATTAATTGACCCTCACCTGTGGGTGCCTCATGGTCTCTCTACTCAGATTTGGAGGAGGAAGAAGATGCTGATAATGAGAACAGCTAATCTTGATTGAGAACTTATTTGATGCCCAGCACTGTTCCTAGCACTCCCCTCTTGCACAGCAGATAAATATTCACTGTTACATATTTAGAAAAAGTTTTTGAAATAATCACACACTTACAGGTAAATTGGGGGTACAGTAGCAATTCCCCCCCCCCATGAAATCATTTGACCATAAGTTACTCCACTTAGCCTTTGGGTGTCTCAGTTTTCTCTAGGATGATATGGCTAGGAATGAAAGGTTGTAAGTCAGACAGACTTAAGTTCAAATCTTGGATCTTCCATTGACTTGTTGGATAGCCTTGGGAAAGGCAGAATAGTTCTCTAAGCCTTACTTCCTGCATCTGAAAAAGAGAATAATTACACCCTGCTTTCTCAGCTGGGTGTGTGGATTTTGCTAGCTGTGATATGTGTAGAGCACCTAGCAGAGGACCTGATCCATGGTAACTGGTTGGTAAATGTGCTTCTGGGATTCTTGTTTAGGTCTCAGAGAATTTCCCCCTTTTGAAAGAAAAGGGGGAAATATTAATTAGAGTCACAGTTTGGCCTATGCACATGGGAGGGTTTTCACAGAAGTATAGTATTGTCTTCTCATTTTACAGATAAGGCTACTGAGTCCCAGAAAGAGTAAGAGGTTCTTGATAAGAAGCAGATGTGACTTTTAAAGTTTTGTTTCCTGTTCAGTCTTCAGAATATTCCATTAAAAGTGGATGTGCCCCTATGACCTAGCAATCACACTACTGGGTATTTATCCAAAGGATACAAAAATAGTGACTCAAAGGGGCACCTGCACCCCAATGTTTATAGCATCAATGTCCACAATAGCCAAACTATGGAAAGAGCCCAGATGTCCATTGATAGATGAATGGATAAAGGAGATGTGGCATATATATAGATATATACATACATACATATAAAAATTATATATATAATTATACATTGCATATATATAATTATATGCAATGGAGTATTACTCAGCCATCAAAAAGAATGAAATTTTAACCATTTGCAATGCCCTGGGTGGAACTAGAGGAAAATTATGCTAAGCAAAATAAGTCAGTCCGAGACAGGCAAGTACCATATGATTTCATTCATATGTGGAATTTAAGAAACAAAACAGATGAACTTAGGGAAAGGAAGGAAAAATAAAATAGATAAAAACAGAGAGGGTGGCAAACCATAAGAGACTCTTAACTATAGGGAACAAACTGGGGGCTGCTGGAGGTGAGGGGGATGGAGGGATGGGATAGTTGGGTGATGGGCATTAAGGAAGGCATGTAATGGAATGAGCACTGGGTAGTATATACAACAGATGAATCACTAAATTCTGCCTCTGGAACTAATGATACACTATATGTTAACTAAATTGAATTTAGAGAAAAAATTTTAAAAACTGGTTGTGTTACCTTCTGTGAGCAATTAAGGAAGAGTTATTCTGGAAGCACTTCTGATTAAAACGAAAACAGTTTCCACAGCAGCTTTGAACAAACCTCCTCCCCCACCAAAAAAAGCCACCGACTGCATTCTGAGTTAGTAGCTATCTGCAGCTGTACCCAAATATCATGAGGTGTTTGAACATCAAAGCAGGGACAGTCCTTTCCTCTCTTCACAATGGGGACAAAATTGCATTCTTCCGATTGAGACATAATTGTATCAGGATCTTGGTAGGGAGGAGGGAGGGCAAAATGCTGAAAGTCAGTCTGTACCTTTACAAAGTTATTTACTTTGTTTTCATTCAGCAGGGCAGCTTTGCTCTCTTTGAATTTCCATTAACTTCTTTTTCTCGTCTACCATATATTGAATGCTTACTGTGTCGTAACTCTATATTAAGCTCTTTCTTTTTTATAGAGGAGCATTTTTTCCGGCACGTCTCCCATTCAGCTCTTTCCAGATTAGCCATTTCCCCAATTAAATCTAACTCCAAAGGAATGCAATGCTAGACAGAGTATGGGATCCTTTGCCTGCCTGCATGCATGTATCTGTCATCCATCTTGTGAAGAAGATATTGCTCTTTCCAACATAATGATAAGAAACTGTCAGGTCAGAGAGGTTGTGATATGCCTAAGGTTATGCAGTCAATAAGAAATACTGGATTTTGCTCTAAGTAAGAGAGGGCTCACTCCTCTCCCTTGGTTTGTGGTGAGGATCAGCAAATGTTTTCTATAAAGGACCAGAGAGTAATTATTTTAGGTTTTGTAGGCCACACAGTTCATTTCACAACTGCCGAACTCTGCCATCATAGCATGAAAGCAACTATAGACAACATGCCAATGAATGAGTGTGACTGTAGTCCAATAAAACTTTGTTTTTTTAAAAACAGGATGCAGGCCAGATTTGATCCATGGGCCATAGTCTGTGGACTCCTGCTCCATGGTCTTGAGGTCTTGATTCCATGTGAATCATGGTAACCCATTCTTCCTGAACCCCCAGCTACACGGTTGGGCACATGACCAAGCTGGGCCAATCAGAGACTTCTCTAGGATTGATAAGATGATGATAAAAGGAGGAGAAGTATGCTTTTCACTGTTGCTAAGCTAGTAGAATGAGAGTGTGGGGTGGAGGTGGCCATCATGTCGAGTGAAGCCAAGCAGAGATAAAAATGGCCAAACAGTTGGTAGAGGGGAGAGAGAGAGAGAAAGAGATATTATTGGTTAAGCTTCTGAATTCAGCCAGGCCTGAGCTAAGTTGAATATATACTCCTAGATTCCCCAGTGATATGAATATATACTCTTAGATTCCCCAGTGATATTTATTTGCTTAAATATGTTTGAATTGGATTTCTGTCACTTCAAACCAAGAGTCCAGACTAATAGCCCCAGTGTTTTGGCCTCATAGTTTCATAATACAGGCTCAGTGTTCCCATGTGGTTAGAAACATGACTTCCAACAGTCATAGAGTCACATCTTTCTAGCATCATAACCCAGAGAAAGGGGTTGTCTTCCTCAATAGTTTTAACAGAAAATTCCAAGGCATTCCTCTAGTTGCAAATCTTGGGTCACTTGTCCATCCCTAGAATTCATTTTGTTCAGAAGGATGGAAGATTCTAGTTGACTGATTGGCTGAGGATGGGGAAAGAGGTCTGTGGGACATGTTCTGAGAAGCCCAAACCAGCAGTTTCCAAAGGGAATAATTCTTGGGTTGAGTCTTGAAGGGTGTTCATGGAAAAGTACAAATATTTCAGGCAGAGGGAACAGCACGTGCAGAGACAGAAGTATAAGGGAATGCTGGGAGTTCAGGTGGCTTACAGATAAAAAGATAAAGTACATATAGAGAAATTGTAAGGAAATGAGGTTGGAGATAAGAAAGGGCAGAGGTCGGACCAGGAAGGAAGAAGGAAAGACAATATGTAAGTCATGACAAGATTGTTTAAGTCATATTCAGATTATGTCACATAAGGCAGTGGGGATCTATTTGGGGAAGTCACACAAGAGATGGCTGATCAGATTCTCTCTCTTGACAGTAGCCTTTGGTGGTAGGTTGAAGATTGGGCCAGACTAGATACAGGGAAGGATATAAAACATAAGGAATATCTGTAGTTACCCAGATATGTAGAAGTGGATGCAGGATGTGGGAACATGTCTCTTGGATGTGCTTCTTTGTATTGTTAATCAGCCAGTCTGTTGGATTGGCTCACTGAGGTTTTGGTTTCTAGTGAATTGTTCTTTCTTCATTCCCAAGGAAGAAAAACCCCAAAGAAAGTCTTTGGTTACTAAGCCTGGGTCACATGTCCGTCCCTAAAAACTCATTTTGTTCAGAAGAAAACCTACAGCAGACGAGGGCAACTTTCAGTTTTGGATCATTGGCAGCAAGACAGGTTGCCCACTGGTTACTGTAGGAAAGGAGTTTTGTGCTCTGTACTCTACCAGCTCTGCCTATGTCAGCACTGCCGGGACGGACAGCTCCACATCCCTGTAAGCATTACAACCTACCACATACTGCATCATCTCTATGCTTTTCTGCCTCACAGCTCTTTTCCACAGTGCAGGAGACCACTGAGCCCAGGCACAGGCTAGAAGGACTGGGAACTTAACACTCCCAGTAGGAGACAAGAGCTGGTGGATAAAACTTACCCATCATGAAGCATATTCTCCATAGTTCCTTGGAGGCTCCCCAGCAAAGATGAACCCTAGTTATACACAGAGATAACCAGTTCACGAACACACTTTTAACAGCTTTTCTTTCTTCATCATATCAATGTTTTACTCCCTCATCTCTCTTACTGGAGTCACCACCCAAATAGGTTCTGCATCCAAGTCCCCATCTCAAGTTTTGCTTTTGAAGGAGTCCAAACTAGAGTGGCCCTCCTTAAAATCCAGAAGCAAATGCGGGATATGGCTCCAATGCTATTCAATCCTATCTGAATTCTTAAACCTCCTGTGTCTGAAGGCCATAATATCCGACTGACTTACATGATTCAATACATCCAGGTTTGAATCCTGGCTGCTCCATTTATTAGAAGTGGACAAATCACTAGACATCCTGTGCCTCAGCTTCCTCATCTGTAAAATGGGGATAATAATTATCCCTCTCTCAGAGGTTAAATGTTGTAAAGATTAAATGAGTAAATACTGATAAAGGGTTTGGAACAGTGCCTAGCATAAGGTTAGATGTTCTACAAATTTCTGTTATTAGTAGCGTTATTTCTATTTGCCTGCTTTTATTTTACTTATTTTTTTCAAAGAATTTATTTATTAGAGAGCGAGAGCAGGGGGGAGGGGCAGAAGGAGAGGGAGAAGCACACTCCCTGCTGAGCAGGGATTGATCCCAGGACTCTGGGATCATGGCCTGCCGAAGGCAGACACTTAACGGACTGAGCCACCCAGGCGCCCCATGCTATTTGCCTGCTTCAAAATGTTCTCTTGATTTTGGCTATTAGTAGTCTTCAAATTTCTTTTATCCTCTGAGTTTATGGTCTGTAAACAAAAGCTTAATTACATAAGGAGATGGCACTTACTTATTGAAACCTGGTTGTGAATTCATTTGAAAAAGAAGCATCATCTTCTTATAATGCAAATGATCACCCTTAACAGTTTTTATAAATGCAGATTTTAAAAACATCAGATTCCCTGGAAGCTACCATGCTATTGCAAAGCCTTCTTGGGCTATATGTGACCATTTTATGGTCACAGTAACTGCAAAGGCACAAAGCCATGTTCTGGTCAGGTGACTCTAAGTGAATCTAGAGTCAAAAGCATCAGGTTCAAGACTTGCGGACCAGCCCCCTTGCTATTCACTTGGAACAAACACTGATATATCAGACGACTCCCGAGTCTTGCATTTACCTGAGTTGGGAGTCAGGTTCTGCAGATTCAGCCATGGCTACAGTCACAATGTAGGTCACTGACAGGAAATTATCTTGTGGCTGTTTCAGACAGAAACGGAACTTAATAGCTTATGTCTTTTTTTTTTTTTCTCTGCTGTGTGGTGCCAGGGGCATTTTAATGGTTCAGAGACAGTGGAGGGTATGTCTGAAAGCCTTGTCTCTTAGGGTTCTGGTTCATCCACTAGATTGGTGGCCATATCTGAATTTTCTTCCCTGGATAATCTTGAACTCTCATTGCCATCAACTCTCCCTGCCTTTGCAACCAACTCATGTTCCCCCTTTCCTTGAGTTCTGACACCTATAGTTGGTATCGGCCTTACCCCAAACCTCTCATCTTTCACCGCTACAGTCCAGCCAGCCAGGCAGTTGAGGGTGTGAAAAAAAATCAGGCTGCTCTAGTTTCTCTCTCCGTAGTGTTGAGACTTGGGAGAATCAGAGGCAGAAGGGCTTCTTCCCCCCCCACTCCCACTCCCAAATGCAAGCTGCTGCTTTTTTCTTAAAAGGATTTTATTTATTTATTTGACAGAGAGAGAGAGAGAGAGAGAGGAAGCACAAGCAGGGGGAGCAGAAGAGGGAGAGGGAGAAGCAGGCTCTCTTTCTGCTGTGCAGCGAGCCCAATGTGGGGCTCGATCTGAGGACCCCGGGATCATGACCTGAACCGAAGGCAGACCCTTAATGGACTGAGCCACCCAGGCGCCCCTGCAAGCTTCTTTCTGATAGAGTGAATTGATTGAGAAAGCACTAGCTAGAGTGGCAAAGAGATGAATCTCAGGGAGCTTGGTGGAGGATGGGATCACTCTTGCTTCACTCTCTCAGGAATCCTTACGGCTTTTATTCTCTTGGGTTCAGAACAAAATACCAACATGGATTCATATGCAGACATTTGTCTTCCCAGTAGCTTCATGAGCAATGAAAAATGAATAAGAAATTTTCTTCTACTCTCTATTCCAAATCCCTGACTTTATCCGACGTCACCTAAGACAGCAATGTATCATTGCTAGCCAGGGTTGCTGGGTATGGTTGTGCAGGATGCTCACTACTCAAGGTGACAGGTGAATGAGGGTTAAAGTCCAGCTTACTCTGCTTACTGCCTGGATGGAGTCAGAAAAAGGGCTCCTTTTAATGTACAGAAGGCTATATGAACTAGCAGTGACCCTGAACATAATAGTTAAGAACAAAGCTGGCTTGTGGTAAAAAAAAAAAAAAAAATGTTGGTGAAAAACTCTTACAAATCTGTTGCCACCAGCTCACTGTGACAATTGATGCTTGAAAGTTTTCCCAGTGATTATTTTTTAAAATACAAAGACAATATCCATTTTTATAAGTAAGTCCAAATCACAAAGAAATAAGAGTTAAAAGTGACACCCCACCCCCAATCCCCTTAAGCTCCACAAAGCCAATCACTACTAAAAGTTTGCTTTGGGGGATGCTGTGTTGTTCAGTGGGTTAAGCCTCTGCCTTCGGCTCAGGTCATGATCTAGGGTCCAGGGATCGAGCCCCACATTGGGCTCTCAGCTCAGCAGGGAGACTGCCCCCCCCACCCGCCTGCCTCTCTGCCTACTTGCGATCTTTCTCTCTCTATCAAATAAATAAATAAAATCTTGAAAATTTTACTTGGTCTACTTCCCAATTTTTAAAATGTCTCTATAAATATAAACCTATTTTTTAGAGTATATACACATGTGTTCAATATTCATAATTTATATAAATGAGATAACACTAAACATATTTTTATAGTGCTTGTTTTCTTCACTGTATATCTTGTACGTTTTTCTATGTCAGCACATAAAGGCCTACCTCGTTCTTTTTCATGGTTGCATACTATTTCATTGTATGGTGACAGCATGATTTATTTACTCAGTCTCCAATTGATGTTTCCCATGTCTTGTTATTATAAACAATGCTGTAATCTTCATCTTTGGGATATATATGTATGTATTTCAGTTTATGCACAAATGTTTCTGTAGGATCTATTTCCAGAAACAAGAATGCTGGCTTAAAGGGTGTATGCATTTAAAATATTCCTCCCAGATATTACCAAGAGTCTTTTTAAAACATGGTATCTGTTAACTCATTCATCTGCAGATAGCCAAAAGCTTCTGGCTCTTTGCTTCTGAACTCTTGAACAGCACATAGAATAAGAGCTATGTGAATAATAGCTATTCACAGTAGCTATTACTATGTAGTATACTAGCTCCAAATTTAGTGGCTTAAAGCAACAACCTTTTATTTAGCTCATGATTTTGTGGGTTGGCAATTTAAGCTGGACTAAGCAGGTGATTCTTCCTATGTGGGCTAGGCTGGGCTGATATTGACTGGGTTCTCATCTGTCTGTCGTCAGCTAGAGGGGAAGTGAAGAGGATGGTCTTGGATGCAGTGAGTGATATCTGCTTTACCTAATGTCTAATCCTCTATTTCAGCCTTGTTCTCAGGCTGACAGGTTCCAAGACAGAATAGAAGAACACAAAGTCTTTTGAACCATAGGCTTAGAATTGGCACATCATCACTTCTGCTAATGTTAATGGCCAGAACAAAGCCAGCTTAGATTAAGGGGCTGGGAAAGCAGACTTCACCTCTTGAGGGATACTGGGAAGTCATTAACTGAGACCATGAATGCAATTTATCAACCACTAGGGGAGATGTACATGTTTGGTTATTAAAAAAAAAAAAAAAAAAGCTTGGCCTTGAAACATTGTTCCAATTTCTGAGTCATCATCCAGGAGTCATTTATTTTTATGATTAATAGATTAAAAGGTGGTGGGTGGTTGTGTGTGACTTTGAGAAGTGGTCACAGAAGCAATGGTCAGGGGCCAATTCCTACTTGGACTCTATATTAGTTAAGATGCGGCCTTGGCTGCTGTAATAAAAAGACCTAAAAATGATATGTTTATTTCTTTATTTAGTAAATGTCTGGGAATACTGTCTAGGATTGATGTGGTTGTTTCCAAGTCAGTAGAGTTTTAGGCAGGCTTCTTCTTCTTCTTCTTCTTCTTTTTGGTTAGTTTTCCCATCCTCAAACTCATGGTTAACATTACATTGCCTAAAATGGCTGCTTCGGTTCCTGCCATTACCTCTACATTCCAGTGGTAAGGAGGAAAGAGGAGGTAGGGGCATGCCTCTTCCCTTTAAATGTACTACTCAGAAGTTGGACATACCACTTCTGCTCATATCTCATTTTCTCAGACTTAGTCTCATGGCCACAGCTAGCTATAAGGGAAGGATAGTCTTTAGTTTGGTTGGCTGTGTGCCCTGTTAAAATGCAAGGACTCTCTTACTAAAGAAAGAAGGGAAGAATGGATATTGAGAGACAAGGCCTGTGTTCCATTTTGCATTTTCCCCAGGTAGACCAGAGCTTTATGAAGAAGTATCAGTTGATGAACTAAAGACCACATCTGTAGCATAGGAATTAGAGGCACTTCACAGTTTATAAATTAAATAGTAGCAGAGAGTATCAAGGCCCAGTCTTTGAAGGCCAGACTGGGCCTTTGTGTTAGAGTTCTCCAGAAAAACAGAACCAAGAGAACCCATCTCTCATCTCTCTCCTGCTTTCTAATTCTCTCTCTCTCTCTCTTTCTTCCCATTTCAACTCTCTTGAGTTATACGAGCCCTCCCAGGCTACCCTCCTGTGAACATCTGGAGGTAGTGAGAATATAGATTTGTTATTTCTGACCCTGTCCAGGAATCCATCAAGATATCAGAATAAGTTTCATTCTGTACTCCTGAGGATCAGCTATCCCAGTTTTTATGTAAAAAGCTCCTGCCAAAAAGGTTCAGTAGCAGCAGCAGCAGCAGCAGCAGCAGCAGCAGCAGCAGCAGCAGGATAATCCCTTATCTGATGGGCAGTAGAAAGTTATAAGCAGGGTTTATTTGGAAAAAAATCAAGACCCAATCAACAGTCTCACTCAGCGGCTTTCCTTCCTTGGTTTATTTTAAACATCACAAGAGAAAGTCAGGGCTGGCTTTTCAGTTTTGTCACAGCAACCAGAGACTAAAGAATTCTGAGCAGTAAGGTCCCACAGGGCAGCTTCCAAACCTGTAAAACAGAGGCAATCTCTTCTTAGCTCCAAAGGGATGGCATTTGCAGAAACATCTTGGCTGAATCTCTTTCTTTCATCTCTGTCAAAGCTAAAACCACACTGGGCAGATTTCATGTGTCAAAAGTTTTATTATTTGGTAGCAGAACTTGCTACTTTCCTGTTAAAGGAAATAACTGCCCCCCCCCCCCCGCTTATCTCTAGAATTTTCTCAAGAGGAGCCAAGGGGCTGAAGACACACTTTCATATTTCTTGAAGGTTCTCAAAGGACCAGAAATCTTAGGTCAAGTGTCAGAGGTAGCTTGCAACCCCCAGAATGTGTTTGTTGTGACTGTAAACTTTTCTCAGGTTGAAAGAACCAACATTTGCAAAACAGTTAACACCATGCCAGGAACTGTGCTCTCTAAATTTTCAGGACAACCTTATAAAACAAAGATATTATTCTCCTCATCTTATAGGTGAGAAAACTGAGGCTTGAGGGGCTTATATGACTTGTAAAGGCAGAGCTAGGTGTTCAGACCCAAGTTAGCTTGACTCAAAAGCTCATTCTTTTTATTTTCACTGTATTACTCCAAAGAAGGGAAAAGTTTGGTTGGAAAGCGTGTGTGTGTGTGTGTGTGTGTGTGTGTTTGTGTGCATACACACGCGTGCATGTGCACCTCCGCATGTGTGCATGTGTATATGTGAATCCTTGATCTCTGGGAGGCCTTGATTTTCAACTCTGTGTATATCTCTAGGGTTGAATTATTGGCACAGGTATTCATTGCTTACTGCACAAAACTGCATTCCTAAATCTTGTATTGTTGTATTGGTCAGTAGCAGTGGTTGCATCAGTTAAGGTCCTATTAGAAAAATAGAAACTACTCTGAGTATTTAAGAGAGAATTAAAGGTGTTGGTGAGGGAGCCAGAGTAGCCATGCAGAAAAACTGGTGCCATCCTTAGACTGGAGGCCCAGAGGCCAGGAGCTAAGATCCCATGGTGGCAGCTGGAGCTAGGAGCCATAGAGGAGATGCACTTCCTTCTTGAGAAGCTGCTTGAGGCAGAGAGGGAGGAATACCCTGGCTTTTCCCTTTCTTCCATCTCTGATCTCTACCAGGATCTCTCATTGGCTGAACCAACCTGAAGTCCATTAGCAAGGGAGTCTGGGAAATGTAGTCCATGTGACCCAGCACAGAGTCGGGGAAGGATGGCTCTAAGGGCAAATGGGTCTGAGGCTGGCGCACATGCCAACAGGATGTTCATACATCACACTCACTCTCCCACCAGCTTGCTTCCCAACATCATCCAGGCTGCATGTTCACTTACGGCTTTTTCTTCAAGAGACATCCACATGTTGGTGCAAGAGCGTTTGGCTGTGTCCCTTCATTAAAGCTGCCCTGGGCTTTCCCACCAAGTCCCTCCCTTGCTCCTCTCTCCAGCAGGGTTAAACTCATAAATTAAACTGTAATTTTGATGTGAATTTATTTGATTTCAAAATTGGATTCTGGCCCCCAGATAAGTTTCAATGCCAATAATAACTGGCCTGGGCCTTGCTTTCAAAAGTCACTTCAGTCCTTCCTGTCCCCGACAGGAGCTCTTTAGAGGAATTCTGAAGGCGAGGGAGGAAATTGTGCAGAGGAAGGACCCTTTTTCTGGGAGTAGTAAATTATTCAGGTGCTCTAATGGCTTGGAGAATGCTAGGCCCGTCTCTTTCTTAGAGCACACCACTGGAGTGTTAATAATGGCTGGGAGAACTGAACAGCTCCGTGCAAATGTCGAGGGAGACATAGTGGTGTTGCCACAGGCTGTTCTAAGAGACTGGGGTGGACAGAAAGGAGGGACAACTGGAAATGAAATGACAGTATTAGGGAGGGAGGAAGAAGAGGAACAAGAGGAGAAGGTGGCAGAATGCATCCCTGGCTAGCCTGCAAGTTTTGGATTCCTCTGACCTGGGCTTCTACTGCTGGCTGCACTGGGATCTGGTTTTCTGTGATGGAACTTCTTTATGGGCTCATAAAAAGATGGTTCCACTCTGGTGAAGATCCCACAAAGTCAAGCAGTTGGAAAAAGAATTACGTCGAGCAGGGTAGCCCTGCTCTTTACAGAGGCTGACCGATGAAAACCCCTTTGTGGCACAGGCCTTGTTCACAAGCATAGGAGGGATCTGACTCAGCTCTTGTCAAGGGTCACCACGAAACAAAACAAGCATCATGGCACCCGGCACCGAGCTTGGGCGTTGACATTACACAGGCCTGGGCCTGCCGTTTTCTCCCTGAGGGACCTTGCTCAGCCTGTTCACCCCTCCAAACCTCAGTTTCCTCTTCTGTAAAATGGGAAGAAAAACAAACCCTGCTTCCTAATTCCTGGCTCCACGGGTATGGGGTGCTTGCAGGGTGCGTGGCACAGAGCCCAAAGCATGACAAACTAGCCATCCAGATAACCATTATTATTATCATTAATGAAAGAAACCCAAGGGTTAGTTTTTCTGCCCAGGTCATCAAGTCTAGTATTGGATTTTTCCTAAAAATTAGAACCAAGAACCAGAAATCAGAATGACAAATGCGACTGTGAGGACAAGAGGAAAGGATATTTGTGACTTGATTTGCCTTGGTTATCTAAGATCTCACTCTTGCCTTTAATGCAGAGATAACAAAATAAATGGAGTTTGCAACAAAAAAATCGATGCCACGGAGGGTTTTCTATCAGGGAAAATCACCTTTATTCCTTCTTGTTTGGACTTATCTCCTGTTAAAATCTATAAAGGTCTGGACATAGCCAGTGGTTTTCACCTGTTTCGCAGAACAGGCTGGAAGCAGGGAAGAGACAAGATGCAGGTTTAACAGTCTTTCAACAAATAATGGTTGGGTGCGGCTCTGTGTCAGGTGAGTGTGAAGACTGAAGAGATGGGGAAGGGGGCACAGCATATTCACGGCAACTTCGTGTCTCCGCCACCATTGCCGACAGCCTGCTTGGGGGAAGCCGACTGGAAAACAAAGGACCGCAGTTCAATGTGACAGATGAGAGAGGGCCCTGCAGCGGTCCTCGTTCCGGGGTCCTGGAACTCTCATAGTCTGCAACAGCTTCTTTTCCTACTCCGCGACTTCACTCTGGGGCTGCAGGCCACTCTGCTTCTTTTTTTGTCTTCTTGCAAACATCCGAATGCCAACTTCATTTCTGCAGGGAAGGCTGGCTCTCCTGCAGCCTGGCCTGACAGGTCCCCCCACCCCCTAGGTGGGAAGCCACATTCATTTGATAAGGTCCCTTAGTAAGCTCTGCACTCCTTCCCTTATCAGATGCTTAATGAGGTCCTGCTGGGCTGGGTGCTTGGGAGCAAAACAGACATCTTCATACCTTCATGAAGCGGACAGTCCGATGAAGGTGGAGAGATGGACAGAACCCATGTCATGAACACATGTGTGACACCGAGCACGCCAGGTGTTGGGAAGGAAGCAAAGTATCTGAGAGCGACTGATAGGGAGCAGCCAGCTTGGAGTGGGCTGTCAGGGAAGCTTGAGATGGGATATTCTGGCTGAGAGGTGCAAGACAGGGAAGACCAAGCTTGGACAAGCAGCGGGGAGGGTTCTCCAGGTGGAGGGTGGAGAAGGTGCAGACCTGAGGCAGGAAATCAAGGAATGGGGGAAAACTGCTTCTGGGCTGCTGGGATGAGAATGAAGGGGAGAGCAGTGTGAAGTGAGGCTGGAGAGACGAGCTTTAGTTCCAGAAAGATCAATGAGGCCGCAGGGTTGAAAATATGCTCCTGAAGAGTTTAGGCCGTTGGGGGAAAACAGCTCCTCTGCTTTGAGCGGCAGCGACAGTGGCGGCTCATTGATTTGCTTCCTGGATATTCCTTGAGCACTTGCCATGTCCCGGCCACCCTAGGAAGTTGGCATATTGTTTATGTATTTGTTTTTATTTTATTTATTTTAAGATTTTATTTATTAGTTGACAGAGAGAGGCACAGCGAGGGAGGGAACATGAGCAGAGGAAGTGCGAGAGGAAGAAGCAGGCTTCCCGCAGAGCAGGGAGGACCCTGGGATCATGACCTGAGCTAAAGTCAGACACTTAATGACTGAGCCACCCAGGTGCCCCAAGAACATGTCCATTTCTAATGACCATCATCAATTCTGCAAAAGATCATTTGCTTGCTAATCTGATGAAGAAAACTCATATTTACTTAGTTATTCGGGAGGCTGGGTCTCTATTCCTAAATTGTGTTTCCACTTTCCATTGCCTTTTTTTTTTCTTGTTGATTTTCAGTTCTTTATATTACGGATATCAACTCATTTTCTAACCTATGCATTGCAGATTCTCCTTTTTTGTTTTTTCCGATATTTTCTCACAATTTGGTGTTTGTCTTTTACTTTGTTTTTTAGTGTCTAAGCTGGACAGGAAAAACAAAAAACAAAACCTTGTGATTAAGTCTAGAAATATTTTTCTTTATGACTCCTGGCTTTAGTGCCCTGTTCCAGCTCTGTTTTGACTGGCAAAATACTCAGAAAAACCCTCATTCGAACCCATTTGGCTACGGTCACTAACAGATGCCATATTGCCAGGGCAAATGAGAGGAATGGGGTGCTTTGGGTGAGGCAGCTAGGAGGTGGCATCTGGTTGGAAATGAAAGTGAAGAGAAGATTTTATTTATAAAGGCAAAGCTTACAAAAAGGATGCTTCAGACTTCATGGTGTGGCATCGTGGGTCAGAAGCGGAATCTGGGAAGGGCCACAAGAGCAACCAGTCTCCACTAGGACAGGAAGGACGCCCTGGCTGGTAGGCAGAAGGACGGCAGGTTCCAGTGGAGACCTGGGCTTGGCTCTGGGCATCTGAGTGATGGAGCAGGTAGCCCTGAGGCACTGAGGTTAAGTCAAGTTGTAACCCAACCACCGTGAGCTTGCTCCTTGGTGAGTCACAGATAACACCTGGTGGATTATCACACAAAGTAAACTTTATTGGTAGCAGGTGAGGAAAGTATGGGAAAACAGCTTCCAAAGCTGTGACTCCCCAAGAAAGTGTCAACGGGTACCTTTTGTTTAGGATTAGGATGAATATTGAAATTGTTATCATTTCAATTGTAGAGGCGGGCATAAAGTTGTGCATATGACTTAGGGACACATGCTTATACATATATTGTATGTTATGTAAATGAGGCTGAGGTTCCTCCTAAAACTGAGGCGGAAGTTTTAGTATTATAATGAGGGGAAGGTGATTGCTGGTCATTCCAGGGGTCACTCTGTGGTCCACGTGTGCAGGCTCGAGTCAGGGGTTAGCCCAGCCAGTCTGGGTGGTTTGGGTGGTCGGTAGTCATTACCTGATGGGTGGTTTCAGGTTTCGTTTGCTTGGCTTAAAAGGTAACCCAGAAAGAAGAGTTTAGGGACAACATAAGACAAAGGCTAGTGAGTACAAGCAGGGGGCAGTAAAGGTTAGGTCTTGGGTTCTCGCTGGTCACAAAGTCAGTGAGCCTGTGTTCTGTTTTCACTCTGCTGCTGACTAGCACTCTTGTGCCTCTGCGAGCCCCAGTGGGGGTGATTATTGGGCTTAGTAAACCCTGGTCCTGTTTTCCCACTGCTGGGAAGAAAGGAAGGTGACAGGAGTTCCTACTTCCTGGTATGATGGTATGATGGCCCGTAGGGGGATAGAACTTTTTGGGACAACTTGATCCCCCAGTCCCAGTTGGAATCAGGTTTCGCTGCTGGAAAACCCAAACTAGTAGAACTAGTAGCTTGCACTGGAAAGAGGGGTGCTAGTTATTTGTATTGTTCACTAAATGTTCTTGGCTCTCTGCCTTCAAGACCCATGGTAGACTCACTCTTCCTCACGCACTTGGCAGCTGGGCACGGCCATGTCTTTCTTTGGCCAATGAAATGTAACTAGAAGGGATATGTGTGATTGCTCTAAGAGCCATGTTCTCTCCTCCCCTCTCACAGGGTGACTAGCAATGCTTCAGATGATGGCTGCCATATCACCCTGGATCCCAGAGTAGGTTAAACCTTGATGCGTACGCAGCAAGAGTGAGAAATAAACCTAGTTGTTTCAAGCCACTGAGATTTGGGGGAATTTTTATCATAACCCAATGCACCCTGGCTGACACAATGTTTAATCTCCCTCTCACAGACAACAACAACAAGAACAGCAGAGCTAAGTCAACAACACAAACTTACAATAGCAACACAAACTTAACCTGAACTTCTTCTAGTAGTTTTATTCTCTAATAACGTTCATAGCATGTGGCTTTGGGGCTCAAATTTGTCTCACCATCTAAGATGACATTTGAGCTCTAGCATCGTGTTAGCATACCAGGGAGGGACAAGAAGGAAAGTCACGGAGTGGGGAAAGGGTCTGCCTCCCTCTTTAGGAGATTTTCAGGAAGCCCTTCCCACAAACTTGGCTTTCATTGGCCATTCCTAGCTACATGAGAGGCTGGGAAACATGTTATTTTAGCCAGACATGCTGACTTCTGGAAGAAAATCAGAGTTCTACAGCTAAGGGAAAAGGGGAGGAAAGATACTGGACAGGCAATGCCTTTAGGAATTCTCTTACCTCCTTGGCTAAGGTGCACATAGCTTATAACAAGCATCTATTATCCTCCAATTCAAAAAGAAGTATCCTCCCCTCTATCCTGATTTTTTTTGAAATATTTTATTTATCTGTCAGAGAAAGATAGAGAGGGAGCACAAGCAGGGGGAGAAGCAGGCAGAGCCCCTAACTCATGGGTTAGGATGAATATTGAAATAGGGAAACCTTGTTATCATCTGTAGAGGCGGGCATAAAGTTGTGCATACGACTTAGGGACACATGCTCAGCCCCGCTGAGCAAGGAGCCTGATGCAGGACTCAATCCCAGGATCCTGAGATCATGACCTGAGCTGAAGGCAGATGCTTAAGCGACTGAGCCACCCAGATGTCCCTATTCTGAATCTTCTTATTTCTGCTTTCTATCCTGTGATCTTGGACTTGGTTTTCTTTACCATACTTCTCCAGACTGATCATTCTGTTTGTGATGACCTGCTTGGCTCTATAGGGTGGCTTCCAAGTCTTCAGACACAACATAAATGGTTTATTGATATTCTGTTGGAATAGATGATAACATTATAGATAGACAATTAGAATGTTATGGACAAAGATTCTACCCTTCCTTTATGAACATTCTAATTTTTCCTTCTAGAAAAAAATTACTATTTCATTACTTGAAGAAGTATATATATATATGTATATTGTTAAAAGATTTTATTTACTTGACAGAGAGAGAGTAGGCAGAGAGAGAGGAGGAAGCAGGCTCCCCGCTGAGCAGAGAACCCAATGCGGGGCTCAATCCCAGGACCCTGGGATCGTGACCTGAGCCAAAGGCAGAGGCTTTAACCCATGGAGCCACCCAGGCTGCCCTTAAAAGTATATTATTGAGTGTGACCTGTATGCCCCCAGCCTCACAGATCTGTGATGACAATGAGAGCCCACCTTTTCTGCATGCATTATTACTGAATGAGTCACTACCTGATTAATTGCCAGGAATCAGTGTACTTTGAATGATCCTCTAGCCTTGTCTGGTGTTTCCCATATCAGATCTAAAACCTATCCAGCAGATCTTCCTAACCTTTGAGCTGGTTGCTGACCATTTTGGAATGGCCATTCTCTAGGATGTCGTTGTCCATGCCAGAAATTGCTGTGGCTTATCCTGAATTGCTCTCTTTTACATTGGAGGGTTTCCACAGATGACTGGTGATCTTTGACTACCTCCCCATACTTAGAGAAAGAAAGAGAGAGAGAGAGAGAGAGAGGAGGGAGGGAGAGTTTGGGATTGAGTTGTGGTTGACTGGCAGATTTTGTTTGGGGTATTAGGAGGGGGAGTTGGCTGTCCCCAAATGCAGAGCATGTAAGATTTTCTCAGAGGACCACTGTTTTCTCCAGAGAAGAAACCTACAATTTCCTGTCCCTGCTCTGTGAGTCTAGGTGGGGGAGTGGGTGTGGGCAGGGGAAAGAGACATCCCATGAGTCCCTCTTTTTCTAGGCTTACATCTTGCTTTTCATAGCTCCAAGCTTTTCTGGGGTTTTGTGGGTGCCAGCCTGTGATGAATTCCTCAGTTCGCTCCCTCTGTGACTACTGTAAACTGGCATCTTCTGACTATCTATCAGTTTCTTCTCCAGAAACCTCCATTATCTCTAATCCTTGCCAAAGACACCTCCCCCCGCCCAGTACTGGGAGGCACGTCAAAGAATTACAGGCATGCTTCAAAGTTGGTCCAGTGCATAAGCCGGTTTCCCCTCCATTCCCAGCACAGCACCTTGAAAATAGGGAATGCTCACTAAACATTTGTTAAATGAAAATTTACAAGCGGAGAAGCTGAGTCATCGCTAGTCTTTTTATATTTTGTCTCATTCTATACCATTCCCTCTACACAATGTTTTTGTCCTCATGCAATTTGAGGCACAAATACAATTTTGAAATACAAAGGAAACAATGAAACAACATTTCTGAATTGTCTCTATTTGACTCAGATGATAAGTTGCAAACTCAGATAACCACAGAGGCCTGGCAGGTAAGCTAAGCAAGTTAAGTAAACCAGGTATAACATGAATGACAATTGAAACTTGGTCCTGGGATTGGCAGACCATAGGGAGTCGTGGGGAGTTTGTTAAACAGGAGAGCCCGTGCCCTGTTACTTAGTTCCAAGGTGGGGTTGCCAAGTGGCTGTGTGAACCCATAGGACTGTTAAAACCTTCAGATTTTTTGAGCGAGACTGGGAATCCAGACTGTGGAGTAAAATCTCCTGATTTGTAAATATTGATAACAACATCCAACTGAAAGCAGGCTATGTATATTAGGAACTAAATAAAACACACATGGCAGCCAAATTGAACCACCCAGACTGCTGGTTTGTAAGCTCTACATTTTGGCTTTTTGATGAGAAATTTAATAAATGATGATTTCTGGTTGCAAGATGGAAGCCCACATTAATTTTGATCAGTTGTCAGGCTTTGTTGTTTTGTTTTGTTTTACTACCATTTGAAATCGGTCAGGGCAAAGGTGAGAAAACCAAATGGTCCTTTGAGCAGGAGCACAGACAAGGCAATCAGAGGAAAGCACATCTACCGTTACTGAATGCTGGTTTTTGTCCTGGGCCTTTCAAAGGAACTTCAGGACCAGGAGAAGGCAGGCAGGGAGAGATGAGGAAGAGAATCGATCACCCGTGTTGCTGAAAATAAACATCTTTACAACAGAGGCTATAAAAGCAAATAAGGTAATAAAACACAAAGCTCAAAGGTCAGGTTTTTTGGGGATAAGGTTATGTTCTGTGAATAGTACATCCTGGAGAAACTCAGATCTTAACTTGTGGGTATGATACATTTTGTAAAAGAGGAGATTATGCCTTTCTGATATGTGAGGAGGGAACATTTTCCTTTAGAATATTTTAGTTTTTTTCCCAAAATCTGAGGAGATTTATAAGACAGGGGGATTGTCTCGTCTAATTGTACACACCATCATCCTTCTGATTTATTTATTTTTGCTATTCAGGTAATAAATGTTAGTTGTAGCAGAGTTGCAAAATATGGTTATATGGTTAAGCATAAAAAAGAAAATATAAACTATCTGTAATACCTTCAATGAGACAACTGTTTTTTAAAAGACAGTTTGAAATATATCCTTCAGAATTTCTTCTATGCACATTGGTGGCCATTGTGAGCTTTGGGAAGCTTTAGATGCTATCTGAATTCGATGCCAGAATTCAGCCTTGGATCAGCCATCCCTTTTCTCCCAAGGTCTCCGCTGGAGATGAGTACACGTGAAACAGTAGGAGAGAGGGGATGAGGTGCCATTTTGTTATCTGCTTAGCTTGGGCTGATTGGATTGGCTCTTTGGTAAGATCGGCTGGACCCACAGCTTATTACTAAGCTTATTAAGGGATCTTTGTCCTTTCCCAAACCCAGTATGGGTTCCTGGGATCTTATGCAGGATCACGTGGATCAGTGGCAGGACAGATGAGGATTGTGGATGGAAGAGGAAGACATGAGAACACAGCTCTCATGACATAGCTCCCCTACCCACTGGTCAGTATGGGGTAATCAGTATTCTGGAATTGAAACCAGCTAGATCAGTATTCCTCTTGGGTTCTCCACCTCCCTTGGATCATAATGCCTGTCTGCTCTACTTTAGAAAGGACTTTAGAACCTTTCTTCCCCACTGCCCTTATTTACTCTTCAGCTAAAGGCTCACCCTTGCACTTGGGTTAAGTTTGCATTTCTCACCTTGGCCTACAAGGGGCTGCGTTATGGGTCTGTTCCCACCAATCTGACTTTAGGCCCTTCCCCTCTCCTCTTTACTCACTCTGCTCCAACCATATGGCCTATCTGTTCTCTCATCAAGCAGCACCCCCCCCCCCTTTTTTTACTCTTTCCTCTGCCTGGAATGTTCTACCCCCAGATCTTTGCTTGCCTGGTGCCTCTTCTGACCTTTAAGGTCTCTGTTAAAGCCAGACATGCTCCCTTGCCCTCCGCTCCCCATCATCCCATCATTTACTTTTATTTTTTCAAAGTGCTCACTATCAACCAAAAAAAAAATGTGCTTATTTATTGTATATTTGCTAATCATGTCTCCTCACCAGAATGTAAACCCCCAGGAGAGCAGGGGTCTCTGCTGTATCTTGTTCTTTCTTGTTCTCTGCTGTATCCCCAGCATCCGGAATAGTACCTTGCACTCGTGCTCAACAGTTAGAAGGTGCCTAATTAATAGTCACTGGCTGAAGGCCAGGAGTCCTGCAGTGGCCTCCCAATTGGTATCCCACCCACCTCACAGGCTCCTACGGGAGAATTCTTCTTGAGTCTGACGTCATTTCCTCAGCTGGTCAACAAGCTTGTTAGCACCTCAGTCCCTCTTAGCAGGGCTGCTGCCTTGTCTAGACACTGCAAGAGGCTCTTCTTCACCTTCCATGGCTCCTTCTCCCAACACTCCCTTACTCGTGATTGCTGGGTCTTGAGCATTTGGCAGAATTTGGTGGGAGGACCCAGGGAGTGCCTGAATCCTGCCTGGCCCAGCCACTCTGTCTCCTAGCTGTGGTTTTACATACTCGAGGGAGAGTGACAAAGAGGAAATCAAAGTTCCATTTGGTTATCAGCCAGCAAGTGCCCCATGAGGCAGGTCTTGGAGGCAGATGGCTTTGTCTCAACGTCCAAGTCGGACCTCTTTCTTCCAAGGGACAGTCTTAGCACCAGCTGACCACCGAGCTGAGATGATCATGCAGCAGCAGGAAGAGAAAGGAAGAGATAGGGGAGAGCAAGAGAGAGAGACAGAGAGAGAGAGAGAGAGAGTGTACCACATCATGAGAGAGTGACCTAGGACAGCACAGTGTTGCAGTTCACTGGTGAAGGTGGCCCAGATGGCATTCCGGGCTCTGATGAGTCCCCAGGTTAATAGTCTCTCCCATGAGGAGTTGGAAGAAACGTCCTCTTTTCTACACTCAGTATCTCCAGGATAAGCCATCCTCACTCCTGGATCCTCTCCTTTTACTCATTCTTTTTTGCTTGAAATAATCTCACCTTCCATGAAACCGTCCTAGATAATTACTTTAGATTTTTTTAAAAAATTAATTAATTAATTGATTTATTTATTTTAATAAACATCTAATGTATTTTTATCCCCAGGGGTACAGGTCTGTGAATCGCCAGGTTTACACACTTCACAGCATTCACCATAGCACATACCCTCCCCAGTGTCCATAACCCCACCCCCCTCTACCAACTCCCCTCCCCCCAGCAACCCTCAGTTTGTTTTGTGAGATTAAGAGTCACTTATGGTTTGTCTCCCTCCCAATCCCATCTTGTTTCATTTATTCTTCTCCTACCCCCTAACCCCCCCCCATGTTGCATCTCCACTTCCTCATATCAGGGAGATCATATGATAGTTGTCTTTCTCTGATTGACTTATTTTGCTAAGCATGATACCCTCTAGTTCCATCCACGTCGTCGCAAATGGCAAGATTTCATTTCTTTTGATGGCTGCATAGTATTCCATTCTGTATATATACCACATCTTCTTTATCCATTCATCTGTTGATGAATATCTAGGTTCTTTTCATAGTTTGGCTATTGTAGATATTGCTGCTATAAACATTCGGGTGCACGTGCCCCTTTGGATCACTACATTTGTATCTTTAGGGTAAATACCCTGTAGTACAATTGCTGGGTCATAGGGTAGTTCTATTTTCAACATTTTGAGGAACCTCCATGCTGTTTTCCAGAGTGGTTGCACCAGCTTGCATTCCCACCAACAGTGTAGGAGGGTTCCCCTTTCTCCGCATCCTCGCCAGCATCTGTCATTTCCTGACTTGTTAATTTTAGCCATTCTGACTGGTGTGAGGTGGTATCTCATTGTGGTTTTGATTTGTATTTCCCTGATGCCGAGTGATATGGAGCACTTTTTCATATGTCTGTTGGCCATCTGGATGTCTTCTTTGTAGAAATGTCTGTTCATGTCTTCTGCCCATTTCTTGATTGGATTATTTGTTCTTTGGGTGTTGAGTTTGCTAAGTTCTTTATAGGTTTTGGACACTAGCCCTTTATCTGATATGTTGTTTACAAATATCTTCTCCCATTCTGTCAGTTATCTTTTGGTTTTGTTAACTGTTGCCTTTGCTGTGCAAAAGCTTTTGATCTTGATGAAATCCCAATAGTTCATTTTTCCTACTTTAGATTTTTTAAGACACCCCACTTGATCTTTCTCAGCCTCCATCACCTTATTTGTGAAATGGGAGATAATGCTGACCCGTATGGCTTTTGTTAAAGGTGTGAGTGAGGACCAATCCAAAGTACCTAATACCATCCAGGAAATTCAGAAGTCACTCTCTCCATGTCATTCTCTTCCATCTGAGCAATTTGTTGTAAGTTTTAGATGCAGTTTGGAAATGCAATCCAGAGTGGAATTGTCCCATAAAATACAGGACTCCCCATTACATTTGAATTTCAGATAAGCAATGAGGAATTTTTTAGTTTGCTATAAGTATGTCCCAATTATTGCCCCCGGGTTACAGTTACGGTTATATAAGAAAATCTATTCATCGTTTATCTGAAATTCCAATTTAGTGGGACATCCTTTGTTTTTATTTACTAAATTTAGCAACCCTGACCCATAGGCAAGCACCGGGACTGTGAGTTCCTGAGATGACTAGTGTAGCTTCTTGTGGGCATCCTAAATGAAATCGTGTGGCCAGCCCAACATGCTTTCATTTTGGGGAACTCCATTTGCGACTTCATTTTGGGATTCATTTTTCCTAGAAAAGGGTAACCATTTTGGAAGGGAAACATGGAGTTTGTACATTCCAGAGTAAATAAATTTGTTCTTACTTTTAAAAAAATCAAGGCCTGTTGCCTATCCAGCATACCATAGGCCATTCTCCAACGCTGATTGAGAAAGGGGCAAGTGGTGTAGGCAAATGGCAAATGGAGGGAAAATCAATTCCGGGAAAATCAATTTTGCATAAGAGGAACAAATGGAGATCGTAAACCAAGTTCTGATTCCTGTTGTCAGTCATGAATTGGATTTTGCCGTTTGACTCTGTCTTTGATATTTATTCCTTTGATTCATTTCTGTATCATCTTGGGAGGCAGGTGGGGGTATCCCCATTTTGCAGGGTCCTAGAGGTTAGGAAACGGACCCAAAGTCATCCCGTGACTGCTCATATCCATGATGGATTTGCTCAGTGCAGGCAAAGCACAGAATATATTGTGAGATACATATTATTCTTGTACCCTTTCTCCAGATGTGGAGGTAGAGGCTCAGAGAGGCTCTTACATGTTAGTAAGCATCACATGAAGATTGGATCCTGCATGAGTCTGACTCTGACCCACAGGGTCTCAGTTGCTAGCCAGTGAGAGCTTCTGATCTCGAGAACAATGTTCCTTCCCTCTGCATATAGAGAAGACAACCAAATTGGAATGTGCTGGGTTCAAGTAAACCTCCAGCAGAAGAGAAGATTTCCCACTGAAAAGATGTGCAGCTCTAGGGGCGTCTGGGTGGCTCAGTCATTAAGCGTTTGCCTTTGGCTCAGGTCATGATCCCAGGGTCCTGGGATCGATCCCCGCATTGGGCTCCCTGCTCTGTGGGGAGCCTGCTTCTCCCTCTCCCACTCTCCCTGCTTGTGTTCTCTCTCACTGTGTCTCTTTCTGTCGAATAAATATATAAAATCTTAAAAAAAAAAAAAGAAAAGATGTGCAGCTCTTGGTAACTTGAGGCTCTTTCTTCTTCTTTTTTTTTTTTTAAAGATTTTATTTATTTATTTGACAGAGAGAAATCACAAGTAGGCAGAGAGGCAGGCAGAGAGAGAGGAGGAAGCAGGCTCCCTGCTGAGCAGAAAGCCTGATGTGGGGCTTGAACCCAGGACCTGGGATCATGACCTGAGCCGAAGGCAGCGGCTTAACCCACTGAGCCACCCAGGCGCCCCGCTTTCTTCTTTTTAAATAGCAGATTAATTTCTTCCATTTAAATAGACCTATGATCTCTTTTTGCTCCTTCTGCATCCCCCAATCTCTTTCAATCTCTGGCTTTATCTCATTCACTATCCACATTATTATAGTGCTTGTCTTTGGGGAGAAAAATGGTGGGGACCAGGTCAGAGGATTTTAGGAATATGCCCAGCACCTAAGAAGAGTTCGATAAATGTTTATTGACTGAGTATTACCCCTGTTGCAGCTTTTCACATGATCACTTACCTAAAGGAATAAATCTTTAGTGAGCTATTACTATGATGATTTATATTCTAGGCATCATAGATTGGCATGGGAGGAGGGTGTTTTCATCCAACTTCTCTTGTATCCATACAGCCATCCACCACACCTGGACTCTTGGGCTGGGGGGGGGGGGCGTTGTATAGGGGTCTCCAAAAGACACATTGAAGGACTTACCCCTTCTCTCTGTGAATGTGAACTTACTGGGAGATAGGATTTTTGCAGATGTCAGTAAGAGGATTGAGATGAGATCATTCTGGATTTGGGGTGGGCCCTATATCTAGTGACTGGTGTTCTCTCAAAAGACTGAGACATTCAAATTGTACACAAGGGGACGGCCGTCTGATCGCAGAGGCAGAGATTGGAGGGAGATATCTACATGCTGGGGGATGCCAAGGATTGCCAACGGCCAACAGAAGCTAGCAGAGAAGCATGGGAGGGATTCTTCCCCAGAGCCTCTAGAAGGAAGCAGCCTTATTGGCACCTGGAGATAAAGTCTCTTGCTTGATGCTATGGAGTTTGTGCTTATTCGTACAGCAGACCTAGGGACCAAAACGCACCCCCTGAATCAGCAACTCCTATTAGAGATTCCAAAAGGAAATCCAGTTTTCCCTCCAGCCTTCCCCCTCACCCCCAGCTTGGCTTCCATCTTCATCCCTCTGTAGCAAGCACATTCTCCAAATTCACTCTGATCTTCAACAGTTGGACATTTTCCCTGGGCTCTTTGGATGAACCTCACGTCACATTTGGCACGGTTGTTCGCCCTCCTCCTCTACTCACCTTTGGCTTTCATTTTACAAAATTTCTCGTGGTTGTGTTTGTGCCTTGGCTCTTTGATGTTCTCACTCTTTACACCCCCTTTGGGCACTCTTACCCTCCTATGTTCCAAGCATCTCTCCGAATTGATGATTCCCTAATCCCCATCCCCAGGCCTCTCTCCCAAGCTTCTGCATCTTCTGACCAGTCCGCTGCCACACATCTCCACCTGGATGGCCCCAGAAGACTCAGCTCAGTCTGGCCCCACCCTAACCTCATGATGTCCCTCCCCACCTGCTCCTCTCTTCTCCGCGGTCGCTGTTGGCTTCACTGTTGATTCCGTCCCCCAAGCTATACCCTTGGCCGTGAAGCTTTCCTCTTTTTAAATTGATTCCCAAGTCCAATTCAATCACCAAGGTGACAGAGAGGGCAGGAGGAGGTGGACTTGAGGACACAGGTGGGAAGGTTAGCTTTGAACAGAAGGAGAGGCCGTTGTACTCTTTAGGTGTAAGGAAAGGGCATAATGGTGGATGGTGATGGGGACCAGGAAAAAGGTGAGGAGCTGAAAAAGGTCAAGCTTGATGGCCTAAAATTTCTCGGCAAGGAGAGGTGATAGTTGCCTTTATATACCCAAAGGAGAACCACAGGAGAGAGAGGGAATGAAATTTGTGGGGCCTCCGTGAGCAGAATCAGGGTCGAGGGAGCTGTGGGTTGGGGGGCTGTGGTGGAAGCTAATGAAGGTGTGGTCTGAAGACTCCTTCAACAGACTGCTCAGCCTGGAGATTTAGTGAGTTCACCATTACAGGAGGTATTTCAGCAGAGCGTGGGAGGATGGTTGCCAAAAGCATAGTGGGTTGATGTCAGTTTTGGGCTGGGGAGTGACAGAGAAGGCAAGATGTCATGATTTAATCGAATGACCTAATGCCCGTTCCAGTCCTGAGGACCAAGTGACCAGTGGCCAGAGGGCATAGGAGAAAGAGACAATGGCGAATGACAGCAAAGAGACAGAAAGAATCAAGATGCAGGAGCTCGTCTTCACATTGCCTACTTTGAAGGTGTCTGCCCAGACACTCACTTTGGGGGCCCACATTCCTGCAATTATGACATCACCTCATCTGGTCTGCAGGAAATACTGTGGGCTGTTAGCCAGAAACGCACTCCCCTCCCTCCACTTCCCTAGTTTGGGGATTAGGAACAGAGCAGAAGGGAGTTAGGGAACTCCACTTGGGATAAAGTCTGGATGCCTTCAGCGAGCACGGCCGCCACCTGCATACCAACTAAGCTGCCTGTGTGTCTGGAAAAGTTTGGAGGACAAGAGTTCCCACTGGATGCAGACGAGTTGGCTCAGTATCAGCATTTTTTTGTGTTTGTTTCCCTTCCCTTTTTATAGACAGAAGCCACGCCAAGACTCTTTAAGGTTTCAGAATATTCCAGGAACCGTCCCCCACATTCCCACTCCCCAGATCTTTGGGCACACTGTAAGAGAAGCAGCTTCCCCTTCCCACCCTCTGTCAAGGTCAAAGAATGTGGCCAGACTTTTAGAGTTGCAACAAGTTCTCTGTGAGTTAACTCTGAGCTGAGTCTGGTCTTAGGAGCTGGGCTGAAAGAAGCACTTCGAAAGATTTGCTCAGGAGCTCAGAAATTATTATAGCCTTCACAAAGCGTTTTTTTGCCTCAGTGCTTAATTTGATCACCACCAGAGAGATGACAGCAAGTATGTTTGTCCATTTCATAATGAAGACTTTGGAGCTCAGACAGATTAAGTGTCTTGACCAAGATCACACAGCTGGCAGGGAGCAGGTCTCCCACTTTCCCACTGTTTCCCTTGTGCTTGACCCCTATTAAAGAGATGGCTATAACTGTCCAGCGAGCAGGCCTGATTGAAAAGCAGGGGGAGCAGCTGGGCGCTGCTCATGGGGGCCTTTGCCAAGGTTTCGGTGAGGAGTCTGAAAAAAAAAATTCTGGCAATCTAGTGTGGCACACGTCATGCCCCGGAAATTTGAATGTGCTTCTCAGCATATCCAAAGGGCTGGTGAGTCCTAAGGTACCACTCCCTTTCCCATATACTCTTACAGCCCTGTACTCTAACTCCATGCTGGGCCGTGTGACTAACTTCGGCCAAGAGAACAAGGCAGGAGCAACAATGAGTCTGTGCCTCTAGGAACCTGTCTGTTCCCTCCTGTTCTTTTGTGCCGCTCACATAGCCTTGGGACATGCTTGGGTTGGTTATTGGTTCAAGAAAGATGAGAGAAGGGCACCTGGGTGGCTCAGTGGGTTAAGGCTCTGCCTTCAGCTCAGGTCATGATCTTGGGGTCCTGGGATCGAGTCCCACGTCAGGCTCTCTGCTTGGTGGGGAGCCTGCTTCCCTCTCTCCCTCTCTACCTGCCTCTCTGCCTACTTGTGATCTCTGTCAAATAAATAAAATCTTTAAAAAAAAAAAGAAAGAAAGATGAGAGATAGATAGTGTTGAACCTACCTCGAATCAGCCAACCTTCAGCTGACTCCAGATGTGCAACAATGAATGTTATTTGTGGTTGTTACATAGCATTATTATGGTTATACCTAAACCAGTAACTGTTGTGATATAGAGGATGTAATGTTAAATTGAATTAGTTGTTGTTGATTATTAAAAGCAGCTGCAGCTTTCAAACTGTGTTCCTTAGCACCCTAAGGGTTCCTTTGAGCTTTCTTCAGAGTAGGGCTGTGTAGGAGGTGGGATGCAAACGGTCAGAGTTGTGAGGTGTCTGAGGAGAATCTTCTGGTCCTAAAAATTGGAAATGAATCTGTCCCATATTTGTCACAGATTAGCTGGCTGCCCTTAGGTAAGTTAAGGAACCTCTCTGAATAGGTTTATCTTCCCCCTCTTCTTTCTTCTTAATCAGCATCACGAATACCATTACCTAAATACTGGCTGTGATCATTGATTTAGATACATTCTACCATTGACTGCCATTGACATAGGTGAGTATTTTTACCCCCACTATACAGGTGAGAAAATTGGGGCCTAGGAAGAAGATTGTATCACTTGTCCAAGGACACCCAGTAGGCCACAGAACTGGGATCTAAACCCGGATCTGACTTCAAAGCTTGTGTTTTTAACCAAAAATAGAGTGGTTGTCAAGATAAATGAGGATATATGTATATTGTTCAGCTCTGTTCCTGGCATATAAATTGTAGCAATTATGACATTCACCTTGGTCACATCACTGGGTATTTGCAATCCCAAAATGTGACCAGGTCTCTGGGGACATCTGCATACCACAAACAGGTTTTTTTTTTGTGTGTGTGTTGTTGTTGTTTTTAAGATTTTATGTATTTATTAGTGCAAGAGAAAGAGAGTGCACAAGCAAAAGGAGGGACAGAGGTAGAGGGACAAGCAGGGAGTCAGAGCCATGTTATTGTGAGTCTATTTGCTTGTCAAGGGGACATTATGTGATGGCCTTTTGTAGTGACCAGCAGGGCTGGGGCCCCTAGGCTCTGGGGGGCTGCTTTGTGCCTAAAAGGCTCTGTTGGGGGGTGCCTGGGTGGCTCAGTGGGTTAAAGCCTCTGCCTTCGGCTCAAGTCATGATCCCAGGGTCCTGGGATCGAGCCCCGCATTGGATTCTCTGCTCAGCAGAGAGCCTGCTTCCTCCTCTCTCTGCCTGCCTCTCTGCCTACTTGTGATCTCTGTCTGTCAAATAAATAAATAAAATCTTAAAAAAAAAGACTTTGTTGGTAGATGAGCTTCTAAGTGTCTGATCTTCATGACCCCAAGGAATTATCCAGCAGTCCTGGGGACAAGACCCTCATGTGGAAATAGAATTACCTAAGCATGCCAGGCAGAGCGGACAGTCAGGAGTCCCACAGACACATTTATTTATTTCCCTTTGTTTCTTGTTTTCTTTCCCTCCCAGACCTGAACCTATAAAGAACCGTATAGATAGAAAAATAAAAACAAAAGCTCTATCATAGCTTTGATGGTCACCGTCTTTTACTGGAGTCAAGTTCTACCTAATACAGAGGATTAAAATAAACAGCAATTATACGAGGTTTTTGTCAAACCATTGCCTTTCACCCAGCACCCCCAAACAAACCCAATAACAACAACAAAACAAACCCCTCATCTCTTCAACTGTAGCCCACTGTGATGAGTATGCGTGGCAAACATGACATCAGAGATTTTATTTAAAATGTTAAAAATAGATCTAGGAGAATGTCCACCATGCTAACTATTTAAGGAGAGTGCTGTGTAGGTCCTTAACCATTAGTCAATAGTAATCATCATCTTAATAAACTTGCTAGCTGAGCCGTGTGGCCCGCGCTGTGCCAGGCGCTGTTCATTCATTCCACAGATACAAGTGCCTGCGGTGTCCCTGTGCTCATGGCTTCTTGTCTTTCTTATCCTTTAATTGGCACCTCAGAAGTGGGGGTTGGGAGGAGTGGCCATCTTGTTCCAGTTTGCCCTGGACTTCCCTGTCCCCATGTCCCCCGAACCCCATCATTCCCGGATGACAGGGACCTCCGGTCATCCTGGGCTGGCATGCGTAGCTGAGATAAAGCAAAGAGGCCTGGGAGGGGCAGTTTGAAGCTCACAGGCAGGGGGAAGCAGGAGGCTGTTTCCTGTGCCCCATGAAGTCCCTAGGCAATCATTACTTGTTCTAAGACCTCAGAGCCTGGCCTCCACAGTTCCCTTTCGGGCCCAATCATGTTTGCGGTGCTATGACCTATCCTTAAGGCCCCCAGCGCTAGGAGCAACAGTTTCTCCATTGTGCAGAGTCTCCAGCTGTAGATAACAAATGGGATGGTTTTGCCTGGAGCTTATCGTCCAGAAGAGAAAATAAAAAGGATCTAGGTACATTCAGCAGAAAGATATGTAAAGTAGTCATTATAAATTATGTACTATGTCTCCACAGTAGGCTGCCTGGTGATTTAAAAAATTAAAAAAAAAAATCCTTCCCTGCCTTTTCCACTAATCTGTACTTTCCTTTATTTTTTTAATGCTTCATTCCCCCCCCTTCCTTTTTTTTTCTTTTTAAAAGATTTTATTTATTCATTTGACAGAGGTCACAAGTAGGCAGAGAGGCAAGCAGAGAGAGAAGGAAGTAGGCTCCCTGCTGAGCAGAGAGCCTGATGCGGGGCTCGATCCCAGGACCCTGGGATCATGACCTGAGCGGAAGGCAGAGGCTTTAATCCACTGAGCCACCCAGGTGCCCCCCTCCTTTTATCATGAGCATGGATCTCTTACTGGAACGTTGCACCTGGCACATAGTAGGTGCTTGATAAATATTTGTGGAACTAATAATTGAATGAACTAAGTGAACAGATACGTGAATAAAATGATTCTGTAAGGCTAGCAGATGGAATACATTCGCTCAGAACAGAGTTTGGGAGAGTTTAGCTCAGTTTTAGGGTGACCAGACCCTCCTACCCCATTTCTCTTGTGGTGAGGTCTCTAAATACCCTGAAGGGTGAATTCCCCCCATGCTTGTCACAAACACACAGCTCCGGGGCTCTTGGCGGGAGAGGCTGAATCAGAACCTGGGGTAGGGGTTGGGAATTTGCATTTCTAATGAGCTCCTGGACTGTTTCTTGGGAGCCCTCAAATTTTAAAACCCAAATTGCCCTATATATGCCTAGTTTGTTTTCTTTGATCATTTCTGTTGCAATCTGGGGTCTCCCTCCCGTTCTCTGTAAAAAGTTGTTTTTTCTTTCCTTTTTTTCCTTCAAAGCTTTGAGGGGAAGAAAAAAGCACATCTCTTTGGGGACAGCTATCGGTTGGAAAGGATTGGAAAAGTGGGCAAAATGATAGCCACGCACTATAGGTTTCTCATTATTCCTCTGTTCTTGGAATGAGTTCCATTACTTGACATAAATAGTGGTTTTTGTTTTGTTTTGTTTTGTGTGTGTGTGTGTGTGTGTGTGTGTGTGTAAGAACTATCTCCTCAAGCACCTTAGGAATGAGTGGCCTGTTTTATATTTCAAATAAAGACTTCCTCGTGGTTTTAATGGCCAAGGATTTGCCTCATTGGGCTTCAGGATGTTGAAAAATGACAAGTGACTGTGATTCAAGGCATTTGGCTGGGTGGGCTCTGTCGACCAGGGCAAGCAGGAGCAGCGACAGTGAACATGGATCGCCTGTGCTTTGCTGCAAGATCTCCTTCCCATTCTCTGCACATCTTAGCTTGTAGATTAATTTTAGTTCAGTCCCCTGAAAACTGCAGTTAACTGGGGTTCAGGAACACACTTGAACATGCATGCACGCGCGCGTGCGCGCGCACACACACACACACACACACACACACAGAGTCACCCAGACCACCATTTCTATGCTTAATTATTCTTACCTGAGATTTATTAGGAAGGCTGATTTTGGATGAATTGGTGCACTGCGGATCTGCGTTCTGTGATAAACATAGGAAATTGCCCTTTCATAAGTTAAAAAATGGTCTTAGGGCAGCAGTTTCTTATGGGTCAACCTAATAGGAACCATGTAACTTATCTAGCTGTGTATTTTGGAGCTACTTTTTTTTTTTTTTTTTTTTTTTGAGAGATAGGGTGGTGCGAGAGCTTGGGGTGGGGGAGGGGCAGAGTGAGAGGGAGAGAGAGAACCTCAAGCAGGTTCCACGCCCAGCATGGAGCTCAACATGGAGCTCAATCTCACGACCCTGGGATCATGACCTGAGCTGAAATCAAGAGTCTGGACACTTAACCAACCAAGCCACCAACGAGCCCCCTGGAGCTATCATTTTAAGTGTGTAAAATATTTAAACATACAGAAAGGAATAAGGACTAATATAATGGACACCCCTGTACTTACCATCAACTTGAAGAATTAACACACTACCAAAACAGTTAGAGTCTCCACCCTAATCATTTTTCCATCGTGTCCCCACCAGGGGTGATCCACATCCTGAATTTGGTGCTTCTAATTCCCACATGCATGTTTATTTTTGTCTCTTATGTAGGTATCCCACAACAAAACATATTGTATCATTTTGCACATGGCTTTATTGAAATGACAACAAAGTATGCAGATTCTTCTGTAACTAGCTTTTGTTACTCAACATCATGGTTGGGATCCATGCCTGTGTGGCCCTAGTTTAATGTTATTTTCAAAAATCAAGTAGCTGAGCGGATTTGCAGTAAAACCAACAGTGCAGGGAAAGGGAAGCATATTTTGTTTTTATGGTCTTTTCCCCAGCCATCGACCCAAGCTGGTTTCAGCCTAAATATTTGGAAAATATTTGTATTGAGAAGGATTCCACAAGATTTGCAGAAAACAATGCAGCCCAACAATAAATGATGGAGCTGTGTTAACCATTTTTGAGAATCATGCTTTTGTAAGAGTGAAAGAATTTCCTGATACAAATTCAGAAGAGTCCCACCCTCTGGCAGTGCCTAGCATATGGTAGAAGTTTAATAAATATTTGTCGCACGAATAAATTAAAGGAGAGGGGCACCCGATTTGAAAGATCTCAAGAGAGAGCAGAAGGTAGCCCTGAGTTAAAATCAGTTTGCCCTTTGTTTTGAATGAAGTTGCGTTATAGGATGGGATAGGAAGTGTGGATGAGAAATAAGAGAAATTGAACAAATTGAAAAATTGAAGTAAGAGGATTGAATGAGTGAAGCGGAACAGCTGGATTCAGTTAGTGAGTTCTGGGTTCAATTCCTGACATTTCTTAGGTGACTGTGGAAAAGTTGACTAACCTCTCTGTGTGCCTTCGTTTCCTCATCTGTAAAATGAGGATAGTAAGAGCATCTCTTGGGGTTAATATGAGGATTAAGGGAGGTTGGCATGTGAAGTGTTTGGCATAGGTTCTGGCATCTAGTAAATGCCCAACCTATGTCATTGACATTAAGATTCTGGCCCAGTCTGCCCATCCCCTGGGGTGCACCCCATATGGTGCACAGGGCACAAGCAGTCTTCTTACGCACTCATACCCCTCCCTGGAGAATGGACCAGAGAAGGGCAGAGTGGAGGCAGGTTTGAGAAAACCAAGGTAGTTAGATGAGCAGTGGTGGAAATAGTAGGGGGAAAGTTATTCTTAGGTTATTTGCTTCATAACCAAGTACAATAGAAGATTTGAACCTGAAGACTGTTAAATCACAATGTCTTCTCTGGAAGTGCTTAATGTATCCAAAGCTCCATGTATCTAGAGCTCAATGGATCCAGAGTTTGTCCATCTCTTTACTCCGTGCCCACAAAGAACAGACTTGAAGCAGCCAAGGATCCCAAGGACAGCCTATATCCTCACCTCAGGCTGACCACTCTTTTCTTAGAAAAGTCTTTCATCCCACAAAGTCATCCCATGGTCTCTACATGTTACTGAACGTCATGTCACGAGTTTAATCACCAAGAGAATGGGCTTACTTTATTATAATCCAAAGACCCCAGCCATCCTGCTCCCAGCCATGTAAGCTGGAAATCCCCTACCCTGGAAACAAGAAGGACTGGATATCAGACACAGAGCAGGCCCTTTCCTCCCTCCCTCCTTTCCTTCCTTCCTTCCTTCCTTAAGATTTCATTTATTTATTTGACAGAGAGAGACAGCGAGAGAGGGAACACAAGCAGGGGGAGTGGGAGTGGGAGAGGGAGAAGCAGGCTTCCCGCTGAGCAGGGAGCTCGATGCAGGGCTCAATCCCAGGACCCCGGGACCATGATCTGAGCCTAAGGCCGACGCTTAATGACTGAGCCACCCAGGTGCCTCACGGAGCAGGTTTCTTAACCTTAACACTCTTGACATTTGGGGATAATAATTCTTTGTTGTGGGTGGGGGGGAAGCCTTGTGCACCAGTTGGATATTTAATAACATCCCCTTGCCCACCAGATGCCAGGAACACTCTTCCCGTTATGACAACCAAATATGACATTGCTAAATGACTCCTGGGGGACAAGATCACCTCCAGGTGAGAACCACTAGGACAGAGAATTATAGATGTGTCTCTATCCTGGGAAACCATTTCCAAGAAGAAGCCCAACATCAAGCAGAGTTATAAATTCTGTAAAAGGAAGATCAAACACCTTTGGAAGGGTCTAATTTCAAGGACATAAGGACAAATACATGGTGCAGATCTGCAAGTCACCTGGCTTATGCCCATGGCGGACACTACCAGCCAGCTATTGCCCTCTTTCCTTCTAAGCCTGAAGACACCTCTCTCCTTCCCCGTGCAGCTGTGCTGGTGGCCATTGCCAACTGACTGGACTTGTTATGGGAGAATCGCATGTATTCTTGTCCTATTGCTCTCTTGCCATCCCTGTATTGAATTACACTAGTAGAGAAGGGTGTCCACCTTTTGTCTTCCCCAACATGGCCAATAGGTTCAGCCCCCTCCCCTCAGCAATGCACAATGGCAATAATTCTCTTCAGAAGGAGACACATACTTCCCTATAGAAAAATCCACATCCCGGGGAAAGGAGGGTGTGTGCACGTATAATGAACCCCACTCTCACTGTAATCCTAATAGCCTTGCCCCCCGCCCCACTTATCCCCTAGTTGTGAATCCCCATTATAGATTGTAGACATGGTTCCTTGGGAAGAAAAATCTTCTTCCCCTCTGTACATTTGTCCTCTAAGAAAACACATGAATGTTACTTATGCATGGAGCCCTTGACATATTCCATTTTCTTTAGTCATCCAAATATGGATTTAAATATGTTTTTAACCTAATGCAGTCTTGAGTTATGACTTCTTAGTCTGAATAGGTCAACGTATATGGCTGGCTAATTGAAAGCAGATCTTTCTCAAGCTCCAGGCTAGAATAAATTTATTTCTTATGGCACTCCTTCCTGGGAAAGACTAAGAGCTGTATTTGCGAAGCACAGTTAGAAGGAAAAAAAAAATCGTCCTCCCCTGTGGTCTGTGTAGATAGTGCAGGAGGACAGGCTCAATGGATAGTGAGAATCTCAGCTGTTGCAAAATGATGAGGAATGATTTTTGCCTGAAGGAGATAGTTCAAGTTCAAAAGCCGAGCCGAAATGCTTTCTAAATGCATAGCATTTCTACACGCCTATTAGAGTGACTAAAATGACAAGATAACAATCCCAAGTGCTGGCAAGGATACGGAGCTCCTGCAGTTCTCACAGGTGGTTGCGAGAGATGCAGAATGGTACAGCCACCCTGGAAAGCAGTTTGGCAAATTCTTATAAAGTTAAGCATACAACTATCATTCAAACCAGCGAGCCCGCTCCTAGGTGTGTATCTGAATGAATTGAAAACCCACGTTCCCACAAAAACCTGTCCACAAATGTTGATGAGGACTTTATTCATAATTCTCAAAAACTGGAAACAACCAAGGTGTCCCAGTCTGAGTTCTTGTGTTTGGTCCAGGGATGGGCTGTCTTCTCGTACTGAGAGGAGTGGTACACCCTGCTCCAGCCCTCTGTGGGAGCTGTAGCCTTGACCTCTGTGTGGCTTGAATCGAGCCCTTCCCCAGAGCCGGTGGGATCGGGCATGTGTTGGCATCCTACATGCCAAATCTGACCATTCTCTTGTTTGTCTTCATTTATTCATTAGTTTCTTTCTCCTGTATCACTTACTCCTGCTCTTTTTTCTTTGAGCCTGGAGCAATTTCCCTCGCTTCCTTCTCGCAGGACCAAAAGATTGTCTGAAGAAAAGAAATGTCAGAATTACTCTCCTCACAACATACTTCAGACTCATTCTGTGCTCAAGTTGTTTCTTGAACCTCTCTGCAGTGACAAGGAAGCAGATAGATGTTTAAGATTGACAGCTGTCTCCCTGATGGTGCGTGCGTGTGCATGTGTGTGTGTTTTTGGAGATTTCTGGAGGAAATGATTAAATCCTGCGTAGCTCAATGTCATATTCCAAAGTTTCATGTGAGCTTATCATGGCCAGGCATCTGGACACAATGGTGAATGACAAGGGTCTAACCCCTCTTAGGCCATCAGACTGTGCTGGGCAGGTGGTATCTTCCATATATTGGCGGCTCTATACTTTGTTCTGTAAATATCTGTGACTAGCACTGAATTGAACAAAATCTCCCTCCCAGTTGTGATGAAGATCTGTGATACTCAAGACACAGTAAACTATGGCTTTTGTATCAGTTAGCTATTGCTGTGTAACAAACACGCTCAAAATCTGAGTGGCATACAACAAACATTTAATTTTTGCTCAAAAGCTTGCAGGTTGGCTGTTCCATGGGTCTCTTATTCTCCTTCTGGGACGGCAGGCCAGCCAAGACATATTCTTTTCTCAGTAATGGCAGAATTGCAAGAGGCCAAGCCCAACAGTGCAACATATTTCAAGCCCTATGCTTCTGTAATATCTGCACAAGCCACATTGGCCAAATCAAGTGATGTGGCTGAACCCAAAGTCAAGGGGCTGGGCAGTACACTGTCTTTTATGGGAGGAATTTCAGAGTGACATGTCAGAGGGCATGAATCCAGGAAAGGGTGATGAGCTGGAGCGATACTTTACCCTAGTCCAATGTATAGGGCTGGAGATACGGGGTCGGGCAGACATGGACTTAAACCCCTGCTCCACCACGGACTACGATGACTTGAATAATAACTTCGTGTCTTTGAGCTCTGCTTTCTCATCCCTCTGACAAATGAATGTAATAAGATATCCGAGTCTTGGTGCCATGAGGATTAGATGGACTGATACGCATAAGCCACATATCAGAGTTTCTGGCTTATTGGCAAGTGCTCAATAAATTGTAGCTGAAAACAAAAGCTCTAAATAGTTGAAGAAATTCCTCCAGGGGTATGGGTATGAATGAGGCATCTATACTTCACATTAGCCACTGTGAAAATTGCTCCCTCATTGCTCTTCCTGGGGCTTCAGTGGCCTAAAGGAGTCTATGAATCTGTAAATCTGCCTCACCTGGCTCACAGTGGATGTTCTTAACAGATCCGACCCTTGGAACAGGAAGCGTGCTAAACTTTAAATGGATCAGCAAGAAAATAAACAACAGCTCAGGGTAGCAATATTTCAGGGAAGCAAACAGATGGGAGGCCAGATTGTGACTCCAAGGAATATATTAGAAAACATTAATGTATTTGTTCAAGTTAAATATTTTAAATCTGTTGGGCTAACAATTGGAAGCAAAATAATATCCTTTTATTAAAAAAAAGTGATGGTAGCTTGCTGTGTTTAAATAGCTTTCTCAGTATAAATGAATAATAAGATTAGATAATGAATTTTTTTTCTAACAGTAGTCTATTTAGATATTCCAAGTCACTGGAAAGAGCTGTTAGTCTCAGGACTGCATAATTATGGAGCCTACCATAGCTATGGTAATTGCATTCAAGATATGGCCACATTAGTTGTTGTAATCCCTAGTTGCATATGACCCAGTGAAATGAAGAGATAAGGCACCTGGGAAGTGGAGCTTTTAATATTTTTTATCCAGGAGTTTGGGTCTCCAATTTTCACACATTTCCAAGTTCCATTTAACAAAAGAAAAAAGCCTTATTAAGTAGAGTTGAAATGGAGTTTTAAAAATAGTGAATCTTCTTTTTTTTTTTTTTTTTCATCTTAGTTGACTTTATTTTCTGCAAATAGAACACTGAGAACATTCTGATCTTAGGCTAAGATTAAGGACTGTGACTAGTCTCCATGCCACACAAGCAGGTTTGATGTTTATCAGTTTTGATTGTAACTAATTTTTTTTTAATTTTTTTATTTTTTTCAGCATAACAGTATTCATTAAAAAATAGTGAATCTTCTTTTTCTCCAAGTGGTTTGAAATCAAATCTGTCTGTACCTGTGGTGATTTATGACTATTTAAAAGTGCTCTAGAATGATAGGGCTGGAAGGGACCAGAGAAATCTGCCGTCCCACTCCCCCTCATTTATAGAGGAGAAGACTCCTCACCCTGGAAATGGATTTGAGGCTGATTGGGAGAATTTTGCTCATTAGGTTTGGATTTTTCTGGCAAGATCTCCTGCCTCTTGTGTCTGAGAGATGTGAAGATCGGTCATTGAAATCATCTCCTTTGGTAGGAATGAGTAGCTCTTCAGAAATAGAGTCCAGATCAGGTTCTGTAGGTGGATCTGGGACTAAATGTGCCTAGACTCAAAAGAAGTTCTTACTCAGGAATAAAGAATGCAGGCTAGGAAAACTGCTATGTAAGTAAGTGGTTTTATAATAAAGTGAAAATGTGGTTTCTGGCATCCGTGCTTTCTAAGGAACGCTGAGGAATACTCTGCTAGTCGTCTACATTCCATATCCATTTTCCACTTTGTGATCAGTACTAGACACCTACAGTGTATGGGCATCAGCACACCGAACTGAAAAGTTATATTCCCCAACTTCACTTGTGGATAGCAGTGGTGAGTGAAATACAAGTGGAAGTGTTGGCTGGTACTTCTGGGAAAATTCTTTTAAAGGAGGCTGAGCCATTTTGAGAGATAGGAGCCCTTGGGCCATATCCTTTTCTTTAATTCTTCCTTCCTGGAACATGAATGTGATGGCTGGAGCTCCAGCAGACCATGAAGCAGCCTTAAAGATGAAAGCCACATGCCAAAGGTAGCAGGGAAGAAAGATCGAAGGAGCCTAGGTTGTTGGTGACTTTGTAGGTCTATCACAGCAGCCCTGGACTCTAGATCTCTGGACTCATTTTACATAAAAGATGAATAATCTCTATCTTATTTGAGCCCGAGTTATTATTTTTTTTTGTTTCTGTTAATATGCAGCTAAATCTAAACTTAACTGATATGAACATATTGGTTAAATAATAAATAATAGCAAATAAATCTGAAATAAATAAGATATAAAATAAATAAAAGTTGTAAGGTTATCATTTAAATAATAAAGAAGTGTCATGAGGGTGCACTTATTAGCTATTAAGAGAGGGACTATAATAATCAATGAGGGGAGTGCCTGGGTGGTACTGTTTGTTGAGTGTCAGACTCTTGGTTTCAGCTCTGGTTGTGATCTCAGGGTTGTGAGATTGAGCTCTGCTGTGGCCTCTGAGCTCAGCAAGGAGCCTGCTTGAGACTCTCTCTTCCTCTTCCTGTCCTCCTTCCCCGATGTGCTATCTCTCTCTCTAAAAATAATAAGTAAATAAATCTTTAAAAAAATTAATGAGGAGGGAGGGGAGACAGAAAGAGAAATAATGTTAACTTTACTACTTGCTATACTTCTCATATTTTTAAAAAGATTTTATTTATTTATTTGACAGACGGAGATCACAAGTAGACAGAGAGGCAGGCAGAGAGAGAGGAAGGGAAACAGGCTCTGTGCTGAGCAGAGAGCCTGATGCGGGGCTCGATCCCAGGACCCTGGGATCATGACCTGAGCCAAAGGTAGAGGCTTTAACCCACTGAGCCACCCAGGCGCCCCTATACTTTTTCATATGTAATCTCCCTTGTCTGATAAACCTGTATCTATACTTACATATCATCTAGCTACATATGTATATATCAATAGATCTTTATATATGTTTATATTGCTGTTTCCATTTTACAGATGAGTAAACCAAGGCTCAGAGTTATTAAGTATTTGTTTAAAGTACCAGCCATATTATTGTTCACAGATGTGCCCCACTACCTGGCGTAGTGCCTGCCACAATATGTCTTGATGAATAGCCATATCTTCAACTTTCAAGGGACTCCATGACCTCATTGTACCCCTTTCCTGACCTCTTAGGAAGGTGAATGGAAGATGGGAAAAAAGAAAGTGGCTTTATGACACTGGGTGATAAAAGGAGACCTCTCCAGGGCCAATGTTGGTTGAGACAGTGTGAGAAGCTAAGACACTTGTTGTTTTGAGTCCTTTCCTCTAGTAAAAATCCCATGACTTTTCCTTGAGGATGATTCAGGTGACATTGGCTCCATCCTTGGCTCAGGGGCAGGAAATGAACTCAAGTGTGACCAGTCTGAAGTTTGCATTCCACTGGCCACAGTGGGTGGGTTATGGGGTGTCAGAGCTTCTGAGATGCAATGACTCTTAAAATACACATCTTTACTACAAAAATTTATAAACACACAGTAGAAATGATAGTATAGGGTACTGAGGTGGGGCTTAATCTTATGACCTGAGCCAAAATCATGAATTGTTTTGTCTCTCTCTCTTTTTTCTCATTGCTTGTTTGTTTTGTTTCTTAAATTCCACATATGAGTGAAATAACATGGTATTAATCTTTCTCTGACTGACTTATTTTGCTTAGCACTATTCTCTCTAGATCCATCCATGTTGTTGCAAATGGCAAGATTTCATTCTTTTTTACGACTAATATTCCATTGTATACATAAAGCCCATTTCTTCATCTATTTGTCAGTTGATGGACTCTCGGGCTGTTTCCTTATCTTGGCTATCGTAAATTATGCTGCTATAAACACATAATTCAAACCTCTTTGAATTAGTGTTTTTGTATTCTTTGGATAGGTACCAGTAGTGTGATTGCTGGATCATAGGGCAGCTCTATTTTCAACTTTTTTGGGCCCTCCATACTGTTTTCTATAGTAGCTGCACCAGTTTGCATTCTCACCAACAGTGCATGGGGTTTCCTTTTTCTCCACCTCCTTGCTGATACCTCTTGTTCCTTGTGTTGTTGATTTTAGCCATTCTGACAGCTGTGAGGTGATAGCTTATTGTAGTTTTGATTTGTATTTCCCTGATGATGAGTGACGATGAGTTTCTTTTCATGTGTCTTCTGGGCATCTGGATGTCTCATTTGGAGAAATGTCTGTTCATGTCTTCTGCCCATTTTTCATTGGATGATTTGTTTCTTGGGTGTTAAATTTTGTAAGTTCTTTATGTATGTTGGATACTAACCCTTGGGATGATGTTTAGTTATCCTACAATAGTTTATCTTGAATAGTTTATCTTGTTCTCCTGCAATAGTTTATCCAGACCTTAGCCTGATTGTCCAGTAAATGAAAACTGAGGAAGAGGAAAACCAAAGTACCCTTTTTCCTTCTGTCAGTTCATCCTGTAAGCGGGAAACCTGGATGCAAATTTACTTTCAAATGCAATTAAGAGCCCTTCAAGATTGGGGTGCTGTGTGTGGATTTCCCTCTCTTGCAGAGCATAATTTTCCTTCTCTGCTGGTAACATAAGGTTGGAAGTGGCAGATCGTGGGAATAGGACTTCCACCCATTCCCAAGTCGCTAGACTTGGACTGCCCCCAGATGGTGGGAAAAGGCAGACGGATCCCAGATTTTGACTTCTTTCTCATATTTTCATAGCTTCTTGAACACTCTTTTAAGCTTCTGTTTTTTTTCCCCCAGTTTGCCCTTCTAGCAGGAGTAATATGATGCTGGTGATCCTAGATGGGAATTCTGACTGCCCTGAGCTTGGTATGCCAAAAAATTTTTTGTGTGCATATTCACATGCTAGACATATCATTCATATAAATTCATAATTGCATTTTTTTCCCTAGCAGCCATAGCTTTTATTAGGGAACCAACATGTCCAGAGACCCATGAAACTCAAGACCCAATGTCTTCTATTAAGACCGTTGCCAGCATTTAACCTTGAAAGAATTCACCACCTACCTTGGGTGGCCCCAAGGAATCCAATGAACCCTTGAGTCCTGACTAGTTGTATTATTAGAGTGGAGGGCAGTGAAATGCTCAGCATTTCATAGCACGTAATCCAGGGGTCTGTGTGATCTAGTATGACCTTGCCCATGGCATCGTCATAAAAATCGAAAAGACCTTGCTTTCAATGGCACTTCTGCTACTCACATCCTGTCTGAGCCCTGGTGTGTTATTTACCCTTTCGGTGTATTATGGGTTGAATTGTACCCTCCCCCTACCAAATTCATATATTAACTCCCAGTACCTCAGAATGTGACCTTATTTAGAGATAGAGTCATTGCAGGCATAATTAATTAAGATGAGGTCATACTGGAGTACAAGGCCCCTTATGCAGTGTGTCTGGTGTCACAAGGAGAAACTTGGACCCAGACACACACAGAGAGACCCCCATATGAACACGTGGGCAGAGATCGGGGTGATGCAGCAGGAGCCAAGAAATATCAAACATTCCAGCAAACTACTAGAAGCTAGGAGAGGGTCCTGGAAAAGATTCTCACAGCCCTGAGAAGGAACCAACCCCGCTGACACCTTGAACTTGGGAATCTAGGCTCCAGACCTGTGAGACAGTTCATCCCTTTGTTGTAGTTTAAGCCCCGTCTGCGATGGTGTACAGAGCAGCCCCAGGAAGCTAATCCACTGGGTGAAGCAGACATGGGGACATAATGCTGGGCTTCGTGTCCAGCCATCAGCCCGGTAGGATCAGCCTCAGCTGCAGAGACAGCTACCTTGCCTGAGGTCTTGCTTTTTTCTGGGAAGCCAGGTAGGGGTGTAAAGGCCTGGCCATTTCAGCCTCATGTGGGACAACTCCCACAGACGACATTTGCTGCATAGTTCCCCGGTGGCTGGCTGATGGCTCTCTGTTCCGTACTGCTTCCTCCGTCTTCCCCTGGCAAGCACTGGTCCCTGGTGACATGTTCAGTTTTTTCAACTGCAACCCCAAAAACCCTGGCATGGCCCTTTAGCACAGATCAGCGTTAGTCCATGTTGATGGAAGCTGAATTCCTGGCTGTTCCCTTCCCCATGCCCCCGAAGAAGGAGGTGAGAGCTATGGAAAGGGTTGCCTGCATGAGGGAAGAACATAACAGGAAATGAGGCAGTCGTTTGTTTGAGGGCTGGTTTACTGGGCACGAGGTGGGTGTTCTGATCAGTGCCTTTGATGAGCTCTTGTACGCTGCTGCAACCCCTGCTGATGGACTGACCAGGCATCACTTGGCAACCTTCTGCCATTTCCTACAACACAGTGGTTGAGCCGTGTACCGGAGTGATCCTGCCTGTCCGTCATCTTCTGTAAGACTAGTTTGAGCTGCTGTAATTTGAGCTGCTGAACATGGAGGAGAGGGCAACAAGGAAGTGTTTTTCATTTTGGGGAGGAAGGGAAGTTCTGTGTTCTGGAGTTCATTTCATTTTATGGTACGTGTGTGCATGAGAGAGAGAGAGGGAAAGAGAGAGACTAAGAGAGAAGGAGGGAGAGGGGGGAGAAATTTTGGAGGAGAGAGAGGAGGAAGCCAATAAATGCATGTAGTAGATTTCCATCACTGTCTTGAAGATTCCATGCCAGGTACATTGGACAGAGAGTCAGATAGTAACCATCGCTATATCCACCCCCCAAAAATGCCAGTGAAGTACAAAATATACAACCTGCTACGCAGCATCTGGAGCTTTAATACAGGTCCAGCCCCGTATTCCTGCTAAATGTAGAAGAAATGCGTTTCCACTGTGCATGCATTTTAGAGACCTCATGACAAATGGGGAGTCACGAGGTCTCTCACCCTCCCTGCTCCCCACCTTTGCTCTGTTGAGGACTCTCCACCCCCACAACTGGGCAGTCTCAGATGGTGGTATGCCGGCATAGCTATCTGGGGTCTTTCTCCCTTGAAGGCTTTCTAATTAAGTCTTCTAGAAAAATGACATTTAATTATGGAGAGAGGTTTTCTTTTGGTCCCAAAGACAACAAATATTTCAATCAAATTGGTGCAGTCCCTGTACTTTGTTTTTCTCTCTCCTTTCCTCTGGCCCATTGAGACAGTGAAAAAAAAATCCATAAAGAAGCTCCATATTTTGAGTGTTTGCTTGATTATTTTGACAGGCTTCCAGCAGACTGTGGCAAGTCTCAAGCTCATTTCTCAGGTTCAGTCTTCCATCAGATAAATAAGTTTGATTAAACATCCTTTAAAACTCATTATCCAGTCGGTGACGACTCCTTTCAAAATGACCTTTCGCGGTACCCAGTTGGCATTTTTGGGTCATGGTGGGTTCCAGGGGGGTTTCTCAGGGGGAGGCTCATGGGACGGGCTGGGTGTGCGGGGTCAGGCTGCTGTGGCTGTTTGAGGAAAGGTAGAATGTGCTGGTGAAGGGTGGCAATGTTCATTTCCAGAGATTTGAAATCTCAGACTTGGGTGGCTGGCACACTGGCGCTCGGCTTTGTAACCACTTTGAGCCTTGGATTTCTCTTCTGCACCAGGCGATGAAGGATTCCTAGCCCTAGGGGGGTAGAGAGGATGCATTGCGTTTGTGCATTCGAATGCTCTTAGCATAGTTAACCCTTGTCCAGAGTCCCTGGTGGTGGTGGTGGGGTGGGCGAGACAGGCTCTGAGTTGGAGACTGCAGACAGGATGTTTATTAAGGAGAGCTCTTGGGATCGATATGAGGGGAAGGGAGAGAACCGAGCAGGGGAGCAGAGGGAGGCGTTGGAGCTGCAGTGGGGGCCCCGTGGTCGCTTCAGCTGAGCCCGCAGGGAGCTCTGGAGCCGGAATGGCCAAGACGACCTGGTCGGGTACTCTACATCTATCAATCCCTGGCTCGTGGGCTCATGACCTTGAGCCAGTGGCCCGGTGGCTGGGGAGCCATGTCTTTCCTTGAAGACATGGCTGTGGCCAGCACCGCGCTCCCCAGATGCTGGCTGCTCTTGTCACGGGATCTAGACTAAAAGGAAGCTTGACTTTTGGAATGTTTCTCATTTCTTTTCTTTTTTAAAGATTTTATTTGTCTATTTGAGAGAGAGAAATAGCAACAGAGACAGTGAAAGAGAGAGAGCAAGAGCAGGGAGGAGAGGGAGAAGCAGGCTCCCCATCAAGTAGGGAACCCAGGAGCCCCAGATCATGACCTGAGCCGAAGGCAGACGCTTAATGGACTGAGCCATGCAGGCGCCTGTGGTTTTCACTTCTGCGAGGTGCAGAGCCCTGGCCTGGCATCCCAGACTTCAGGGCAGACGCTCATTTCACAAATGCGTGTTGGACCGCCGTGTGCCCAGCCCCTTTGCTCTCGTGGCTCTCCCATTTCACTTGAGGTTCTTGTGATCTTCATGGTTCACTCCTACAACGGGCACACCAGGATGATTCCATGCTGCTGGGAAAGAAATGAGCTCGGGACACACACACACACACACACACACACACACACACACACACACACAAGGGTTGCTGTGAGGTGAGTCAGCAGCATCCTCCAAGCAGACACCGATAGAATTATGGGTTCCAGAGGTTTATTGGGAGTTAACACCTGTGCAAGATGGAGGCAGAGGAAGCAGGACTGGCCAGGGGGAGGCTTCGGGCTGTGAAGCGGACGGGCTCAAGTCCTGGTGAACCCAGTGGGGGCTCTGGAGGGAAGATTTGCCCACGGAGGGAAACCTGTGTTGGACAGCAATGGCCAGGCCCTGGCACCCCGGTCATGCTCAGGCATGGCTGTAGCAGATCCAGAAGTTTCTGAGTCCTCAAGGTTCTCAGCAGCCCCTCTCTGCGGCGGCCCGGTGAGGACACACGTGCACATGGTAGCTGTGGCAGGCGCATAGAAGGACTTTGGCACTTTCCCCTCTGCTTTCCTTTCGCCTTTTTCTTTTGTGGGTTCAGAATCTGTAGCAAGGAACAGGAGAGTGTGAGAAGCTGTGCAGCATCACATGGCTCTGGGAGCGGCGGTATTGATCAGTTGGGTGTGTACCACATGCCAGCCACGACACGAAGTGATCTGCGTGCGTGATCTCCATGAATCCTGCCGCGAGCCTCTAAGTTAGAGACTTTACAATTCCCGTTATACAGACAAGGAAAATGAGGCCCACAGTGGGAGGTCATGTGCCCAATTCACACAGTGAATGAGTCTAAGTTCCTGAACTGGAAACTGTGCTCTGCCCCTTGCAGCCCTGGCTGTCACAGAGCAGAGCTACAGGGCTCAGGAAATCTCCCCAGGGGGAAGCTAGATCTGAGAGCTTGGGATGGATTGCCTGGGCAGATGGCAAAAACGGTGAATGCCCTGATTTGCAGGAGGGAGTGTCTCGGTGATCCCTGGGAAGCTATAAGGCTAGCAGGTTCCACTGGGACCCTAAAACTACTTACAGACAAAGTCAACAGAAATGAAGGGAAAAAGGCCTGCAGAGCTTAGAGGTTTCTGTGTGTGTGTGTGTGTGTGTCTGTGTGTGTTAGCCTCTAATGAGAACTCAAATTGAACTATTGTCTTACTCTATCGTTAAAGTGAGCAGGAAAGTCTGTCCTAGGTAAAAATGGCTGGCAATGGCCCCGGGCAGGGGTTTGGAAATCTCCTTCCTCTTTCTGTCAGAATCATGATTTCACCGGGAGGCCAGGTCTCTGTCACTCCCCTGTCAGCAGAGGCTAATTGCTTTCTGAATCTGTGCCTGGCAGAGTCTGGGATGGAGAAAGACACTTTGCAGTTGGGCTTGCTGGAGGGTAGGCACTCCGAATTTGGGGTTAACTAAAGGCTGGGGCAGGGATGGTCTGGGGAACCAGCCTGACTCCATGGCCTCCTATCCCGGGTCTTACCCATCCTCCCTCAAGTCTTAATCATGCAGGATTATCTCTCAGTTCTGATCTGCCTGTTGTCCACCTTGCTCAAAGCCTCCCCATTGCTTATAGGATGAAATTCAGATTACTTGGTGAGCACTCTGGGATCCAACCCTGCCTACTTCATTACTCATACTGATGAACTTCATTATTCATACTGAACTGTTCTATTCTCTGAACATGCCTTGCCCTTTACTTGCCTCCTTGCTTTTGCATAAGTGATTCCCCTTGCTTGGGCTGCTTTCCCCAACCTTCTCTACCTAAAAAACCCAAACTCGAATTCACCTTGACTTTACCCCCTTTAGCCTATGGTTTCTCAACCTTGGCCCATTTTGTTCTTTTAATCTTTTAAAAATTAATTAATTATTTATTTTATTTTTAAAATATCTTATTTATTTATTTATTTATTTACTTACTTATTTATTTGAGAGAGAGAGTATGAGCAGGGGAAGGGGCAGAGGGAGAGGCAGAGAATCTCAAGCAGACTCTGCACCAAGCGTGGAACCCGACCCTAAGATCATGACTTGAGCTGAAACCAGGAGCTGGTCACTTAACCAACTGAGCTACCAGGTGCCCCTTATTTATTTATGTTTTAAAGAAATCTCTGTACTTGACAGTATGGGCTTGCACAACCCCAGATGAAGAGTCACATGGTCCACCATCTGAGTTAGCCAAGTGCCCCAACCTTGGCATATTTTGGGCTGCACATTTCTTTGATGTGGGGACTGTCCAGTGGCAGCATCCTTGGCCCTTCCCCACTAGCTGTTGGTAACATCCACCTCTGCCAGTGTGACTATTAAAAATACCTCCAGACATTTCCCAGTATCCTCTGGGGCACAGAATCACCCCTGTTTGAGAACACTGCTTAGCCAGCGTTAGTCTCTTCTTCTATGTTTATCTGGCCTTTTACCCAGGTATCTTATCTTACTGTGCTCTTATTACTTGCTTATCTGTCTGTCCCCTCACCAGACTGAAAGCTCCTTCTGGCTGGGACCCTGCCTCATTCACCTCAGTGGCCTCAGCTCCGTGTATTGGGATTGGCACATAGTAGGTACGCCATGAATATTTGTTGAGCACATGAAGAGCTGTGACATTTGGGGGACAGCAGCTGTCTGGAAATGTGTTTCTCTACAAAACCAAGGGCGATTGATTACCTTTGGGGTAATAACAGTGACCACCTCATGGACTTGTACAGATTGAATAACGTAAGAGATTTAAAGCTCTGAGACTAGGGCCTGACACATAGTGGGTGTTTAACATACGTTAGTATTTTGCTCTTGTTACTTTTCTTACTTTCTAGAACTCTCTCTTTCAGAGAAATTTGAGGGTCACCAATGGCATGGATATGGCAGACACAGTGGGGATCCACCTTGAGTCTGGACACATCTACATTCAGGCTACTTCAAGGGGAGTTCTTCTTTATAAAGTGGGTTGTAAATAGATATGGTGCCAAGAGATCCGCAGACATAGTGGTTAAGCGCGAAGGCTCTGGGCCAGACCACCTGGGTTGGAATCTTGAGACAATTTCTTACTCAGCTTCAGTTTTCTTACCTATAAAATGGGAATGATGATAGTGTCTACCTCAGAGTGTTACGTGAGGGTGTGATTGACTAACACACTAACAGGATTCTGTAAGTCTGTCGCCATCATCATCATCATTATAATTTTCAGATGTTTTCTCTTTTTTCCAGCTTTACTGAGGTATATAACTGATAAATAAAATTTTAAGATATTTGAAGTATGCATCATGACTATTGGGTATATGGATATATTGCAAAATGTACATTCCCACCATCTAGTTAATGAATACATCCATCACCTCATATTTTTTTGTGTCTGAGAACATTTACGTTGTATTCTCTTAGCAAATTTCAATTATGTAATACTGTGTTATCAACTATAGTTGCCATGTTTACACTAGATTCTCAGACCTTATTCTTCTTATAGCTAAAAGTTTGTACCTACCTTCTGGTCCCTGGTAACTCCTTTTCTATTCTCTATTTCTAGGAAGTTAGCTGCTTTTTTTTTTTTTTTAAGATTCCACATATATTAAATAAAAAAAATTTTTTAAAATTCTACATATAAGTGAGATAATATGGTGTTTGTCTTTCTCTGCCTGGCTTATTTCCTTTAGCATAACACTCTCAAGGTCTATCCACTCTCAAGGTCCAAAGTCCTGTGATAAATGAAATAGCAGGACTTCTCTCTTGTGGCTAAATAGCATTCCATTGTGTACACACACACACACACACACACACACACCTCTCACATCTTTATCCATTCATCTGTTGATGGACACTTAGGTTGTTTCCATATCATGGCTATTGTGAATAACACTGCAATGAACGTGGGAATGCAGACGTCTTTTTGAGATCCTGTTTTCATTTCCTTGTACTCAAGAGGTAGGATTGCTGGATCATATGGTAGGTCTGTTTTCAATTTTTTGAGGAACCTCCATTCTGTTTTCCATAGTGGCTGCACCAGTTTATATTCCCACCAGCAGTGCCCAAGGGGTACCCTTTCTCCACATCTCCACCAACACTTATTTCCTGTCTTTTTGTTGGTAGCCATTGTAACAGGGTGTGACATGGTATCTCACTGTGGTTCTTTTTTTATTTTTTTATTTTTATTTTTCAATTTTTAAAAAAAGATTTTTATTATTTGACAGAGATCACAAGTAGGCAGAGAGGCAGGCAGAGAGGTGTGGGGGGAAGCAGGCTCCCCGCGGAGCAGAGAGCCCGATGCGGGGCTCAGTCCCAGGACCTTGAGATCATGACCTGAGCCGAAGGCAGAGGCTTAACCCACTGAGCCCCCCAGGCGCCCCTCACTGTGGTTCTGAGTCACATTTCCCTGATGATGAGTGATGTTGAGCGTCTTTTCTTGTACCTGTTGGCCATTTGTATGTCCTCTTTGGACAAATCTCTATTCAGTTTCTCTGCCCATTTTTAACTTGTATTGTTTGTGTTTTTGTTATTGAGCTCCTTGTGTATTTTGGATTTTAATCCCTTATGAGATATATGATTTGCAAATACTTTTACCATTCATAGGTTGCCTTTTCATTTTATTGGTGGCTTTATTTACAGTGCAGAAGCTTTTTAGTTTGATGGAGTCCCACTTGTTCATTTTTGCTTTTCTTTTTTTTTTTTTTTTAAGATTTTTATTTATTTGACAGAGAGAGATCAGAAGTAGGCAGAGAGGCAGGCAGAGAGAGAGGAGGAAGCAGGCTCCCTGAGGAACAGAGAGCCTGATGCGGGGCTCGATCCCAGGACCCTGGGATCATGACCTGAGCTGAAGGCAGAGGCTTTAACCCACTGAGCCACCCAGGCGCCCCCATTTTTGCTTTTCTTGCCTTTGCTTTTCACATCAAATCCAAAAAAAAAAAAAAATCATTGACATCACCAGTTAAGGAGCTCACTCCCTGTTTTCTTCTAGGAGTCTTATGGTTTTGGTAGGTATATATATTTTTTCTTTTTAGAGAGACAGCATGCACAAGTTGGGGAGGGGTAGAGGGAGAGAGAGAATCTTAAGCATGCTAGGCATGGAGAACAATGTGGGGCTCAGTCTCATGACACTGAGACCATGACCTGAGCCGAAATCAAGAGTCAGATACTCAACTGACTGAGCCATACAGGTGCCCCTCAGGTGTATTCTTAAATTATGTCTCCAAAATAGATCTTCCTCTACGGGGAGCTGGAATGTTTTGAGACTGTTTGGTTGGTATAGACATGCTACTACTCCCAATTTCAATTCCCAGCAGACATGACTAATTAGGTAGTACTTTTCCTCCTGAGCCATAGAATTATTCTCCAGGCAGCTACTGCCAGGAGATCATTATTTTCATACAATACAAAGCCTCTGCCTTAATTATCCCGACGAATCTTCATGAAGTACTAAGTTTTGAGGGGGAAGGGAGAAAGTACACTAGACCATTGGGTCAACGATATGATGAATTGTTTCCTTGGATTGAATTTGTTTCCTTGGGGTTGATTTGCTACTGCCCTTCCATCGGCTAGCGTACCTGGGATATTGTTCCCCAAAACCTCCAAAATGTTAGCGCCAGGTCTAAGTAAGCCAACATGACAAGCTCCCTTGGGGGAAAGCTGGGGCCAAATCCACATTCACAGTGCCTTTGACCAGTGTTACTCAAAGTGCGGTCCGTGGACCAAAGTGGCCCCTAAACTTGCTGGTCTGTGATAAGTATAGAAACGGAGAGTATGTTAGTTTTCTAAGGCTGCTGGAATAAATTACCCCCAACTGGGGTGGGGAGGTTGGTGCTTAAGACAACAGAAATGTTTTCTCTCACTGTTTTGGAAGCCGGATGTCCAAAACCAAAGTGTCATGTGCTGCGCTTCCTCAGAGACCCTAGTTAGAATTCTTCCTTGTCTCTTCAACTTCTGATGGTTGCCAGCAATTTTGGCATTCCCTGCCTTGTAGACCCATCACTCTAATCTCTTAGTATTTTTCCCTTCAGTGTTATTGAGATAGAATTGTTCTGGAGACTGTGTAAGTTGAAGGTACAGCACAGTGATCTGACTTTCATATACTGTGAAATGATCATCACGAGAAACTTAGTTAAATTCCATCACCCTACTGGAGTCCAGCTTGGTGTCTGGGGTCCCGGGGCCTCTTCAGCCTCACTCCTGTATTCTAGAATTTTCTCAGAGATATCCTGTCCATGAATAGTTGTTAGTCATTCTTCTTGTGAGGGGGGAGTAAAGTCAGGAACAACCTATGACATGACTTCTCCTCCTCTTCTCATAAGGACATCGGTTATTAGACTTAGGGCCACTCTAATTTAATTCGACCTTGTCTTAACCAATTATACTGGCAAAGACTCTGTGTCCAACTAAGGCTACCTTCTGAAGTTCTGGGTGGGACGTGCATTTTAGCGGAGAGGGGCACTGTGCAAGAGAGTAAGCATCTTTTAGACCACATTTAGATGATCCCACCCTTCTGCCATATCAACTTTAAGGACATCCAGGGGGCGACGAGGGTCCCCCCAGAAGGCAAGTGGAAGCATCATTTGGGGGAGCCATACTACCTCCAGCCCAGTCAGAAAGAGTGTGTGACCTGCTCAGCTAATGAAACCCTTCCCACCACAGACAGCAAAGCAGTTCAGCCAACTTGGTGCTGAGCTTGTGTGGGTCTCCCTCACACATCTCATAGTCCTAGTGGTGACTTGTGTGTCCGGATGCCTTCTAAACTCAAGGCTCTAACAGGTCTATGGGTTCTGCGAGTCGGATTTGTTTGAGTAGGTGCTCGCTTGTCTCTTCCTTTCCTGACGAATCATTTTCTAAGGAAAGCGGAGTAGGGTCACAGCATGAGGTAAATGCACTCATTAAAGACAAGCCAGAATAAACAGAATTTGTGGCATCCCTAGGTATTCTTTCCCAGGAGCTGTTCATGAACTTGAATAAGTTTGCGTGACAGCAGAGGGCCCTCGGAGAGATTGCCTAGAACAGCTCTGTAGACGTGACTGAGAATTTCATTTTTCTTCTCTGCCAACCCTGTCTCCTCTCAAGAGAGCACCCAGTCTGTAAGTAAAATGGTAATTCTGTGAGCGGATTACATAATGTTGTTGATGGTGGTGCTAGCAATTAACTCAATTTTTTGAGCAGCTGCTGTGGACCAGGTGCTCTGTAAATTTTAAATCAACTTTGTGGGGTATGTGTTTCTATCGCCCATTTCCCAGAGGAGTTAACTGAGGCTCAGAGGGTGAAGTTGTTGGTTTAATGTTGTACAAAGACTATCACACGAGCTAGAGTTGGAACTCATACTTCTGAGTGACCCCTTGTGTCTACAGGGAATGTCGCCCAGAATCTGGGGGGGTCATCTGCACATTTTCTGTTTCCACATGGGACTGTAGGTGCTAGCTACCCTGAAGAAATTTGCATTTGGCTGCTGTGTTCTTCCAGGAAGGGAGCTGTGGTTTACTTGGCCGGATCAGACTTGGGTTCAGATTCTGGCTAAGCCACTTACTAGCTGTCCTGGTCCTAGGAGCTCTTCTGTACAGCCTGCATGTCTCAGATTTCCATGTCAGCTCCTGGTGGGTCTGACTCCTGGCTGGGCACTGGAAGTACACTAGAAGGTGGGAGGAGGGGAGAAACCAGGTATTTCTCCCCTCCCTCTCTGCTTCTGGCAGCCTTGCTAATTCCTTCAAGTTTCCAGCTTCCGACAGGGGACCCTGGCCCCAGGGTCCTTCCACCATCCCACTCGCTGAGGTGTAGAGCATCTTTCTGCTATAGCTAATCTCCAGGTGGTCTTTCCATCCCTGGCTCCCATGTAAGCAATTCCCTACATTAAATCTTCTCTGTTCTAAATACTCAGAATGGTTTCTCACTCTTTGATTAGATCCTGATTGAGATACCAGCTAAGGAACTTCACTTCTCTGACCCTTAGTTTCCCTATCTGTAAAATGGGGATAATTATGGTACCTACTACCTATTTGTAAGGATTAAATGAGATAATTTAGTTAAACCTTTGGCTCAGTTCCTGGCATATAATAAGACTGGTTTTCCTGGATCAGAGATCCTAAGCATGTTTTTTTTTCTTTTTCTTTTCTTTTTTAAGATTTTATTTATCTAATTGAGAGAGAGAGAGGGAGAGGGAATGAGCAGAGGGGAGGGGCAGAGGGAGATGGAGAAGCAGACTCCCCACTGAGCAGAAAGACTGACACCGGGCTGGATCCCAGGACCATGAGATGATGATAGGACCCGAAGGCAGACGCTTAACCAACTGAGCCACGAAGGCGCCCAAGGCATAACTTTCTTTCAGCAATTTAAGCAATACCAAGAGCAAGAATTAATTCTGTAGTTAGCCACAGCGTTGTACTTTGCTTTACTTTTCTGGAAAGCATTGGTTCTGGTTGTGCATATTAATGAGCATCGTATTCAAATGACTGAGACTGGGGACTCAGTGCTTCTGCCCCCTCTCTTCTTTCTGTCCTCCACTTGAAGCCAGCATCTCTCCTCCCTGCCACACACAGCCACGTGGATGCAGAGACAATGCTGAACTTTCAGAATTTCCTGGGGCTCCTGAAAGGCTTGTGTGTCATCATGAAACACAAGCTCGTCTTATAAATCTGTCTTTCATCGAAGCTTCAGTTACTCATGCCAAGTGTCAGCATATCAGCTTGTTGGCTAATTTTAGCCTTCTCTCTGACTGTCTTGCAGACATGTAATTAATGCCACAGTTCAGCAGAGATCCAGGGATATCTCTCTTTTGCATTAGGATGGTGAGGCCTTGGCCATTAGCGCTAAGGTTCAAAGTCTGAAAGTGTCACTCATGTGTGCCATTTCAATGTGTCCCATTCCTGCACGCTTCCTGGGCCACTTGTCCCTTTAAAATCTAAATCAAAGTGGTCCAGGCTCTCATCCTATGTCTTGGGAAGTCCAATGCCTTCCTGGATATATCTGAGAATTCTCAGATGGCTCCTGTACTCTTGGTCACTGCTTGTTTGGAATTTGAAGGGGCTTCACGGGACATCTTGCTTCCTGAAGCTATTGTCGTCTCTCTGTCTTGCTTTGAACATAGTACCTCTCCTTGATTCCTCAGAGAATTACCAAAATAGGTGAGTTGTGTGTAGCAGACATGCACTAATGTTTTGGGGATGACCGAGGGGGATCACAGCTTGAGACCGATGAAGAAACAGTTGAAACTGGATATTCAACATTGAAAATCTCCTTACCCATTCCCATTACAGGGACTCTCTCAGCAAGTGTCTTCCTTCTTGGACTGCCAACTGCTGCCATGTTGCTAGAGCTTTCTCTTCCCACCTTCTCTCCTTTTGGTTTACTTCTCAACCTCCAAACTCCAAGTTGGCACTGAGGGTGAGAAACATCCTCTCCCCCACTGGAATTTCTCATAGGCATAGAGATGGCTTGGATGAACATTTGGGGGAGGGAATGAGCTTTCTGCCCATACATTCTAGAGCTCTCTCCAAAGCTTAGAGGATGGTGGAGGGGAGAAGAGATGGGGGACAGAGAAGAGATGCCTGAGCCAGCTGGTGAGAGACATGGCACAGTCAAAGACCCACATGAAAGCCCAATAAATGTTTTAGGATTAGTGATGTCCACAATGGCCCCTAGTCATTGTTCGTGTTGTCGCCATGAACACCTCTTCTTTGTGCCCCCTGTGGAATATTTGGGTAAAGATGACATAGTTAAGAAATTCTTGCTCTTGGTAGATTCCTTTGGGGGTTTGAAGAGGTGACCAAGCTACCAATACTGTAGATAAAGCTCGTGAATCTGAGGAAATTCCTGAGGCACCAGGGTTGAGGATGTTGAAAGGAACATGAGAATATCAACCTTGGGATGTGCAGAAATCAAGGGTCCAGGAGTGTTCTGGAAGGTGCTGGAATATGCAGAAATCTAGGGATGAAACTTTGGACTTCCTCAGGTGGTGGAATTAATGAGAGTCTGTCAGTTGGGGTCCTGGCAGGAAATGGATGGCATTCTCAGACTCATTTGAGGGGCTGTTTTAATACAGGGCTATTTCTAAAATGGTGAGCAGTTTGGGGAAAACAACAGAAAACAGTGTCTTATCCTGGCTCTTATCAGTGGGATCACTGTCCCTACAGGTCTGAAGGGCAGGGAGTAAATACTACACCTGGTGTCATGGTACCACCGGGACCCAGGAGCCATAGGATGGCACAAATCCTGTATGTTCGTTTCCATGGCTGCTGTAACAGATCACCCCAAACTCAGTGGCTTGAAACAACAGAGTTGTTATTTCGTAGTCATGGAGGTCAGAAATCCAACCTGGGGTAAACTCAAGGTGTTGGCAGCAGTTCCAGGGGAGAATTAACTTCCTTGTCTTTTCCAGCTTTTCTCCGTATTCCCTACCTCCTAGTCCACAGCCAGCCTGTCCCTCTGACCTCCTGCTTCTGTCTTCTCTTTCCTGGTCCTTCTGAAGTCAAAGCTCCCTCTGCCTCCCTCTTATAAGCACCCCTGGGTTATATCCAAGACTCACCCCAATAATCCAGGAGAACTACCCCTGTCTTGTGTCCTTGCAGACCACATCTCACAAAGTCCCCTTGGCCATGTAGAGCTCTGGGGATTAGGCTGTGGACACAAGTGGCCGGGGGATGGGATGCTGCATAGCAGAACATGGAACACCAGGCCCCACCGTCTACACTTGCTCCCTCCACGCAGCCCAAACCACAGGATGTTCGCTGTGAGTACTGACCACAGACATGCTGCCTGCATGTGTGCAGTGTGCAATGTCAGGCATCCTTGTGTGAGATTAGTGTCGTGATTGAGATGCAGGGCTTTCTCGGCGGATCCCACCTGCGGAAACACTTGCTAGGGATTGTCCCCATAGTGTTGCTGACTATATTTTAAAGCAGGTCTGCCCCTCAGTTACAGTGTAAGCTTCCAGCTGTAAAGGCAACAAGCCAAACTTTGTATCTTCCTGGTGCCCTCACAGAGACTCACACACAGTAGGTGCTCAGTAAATTTCCTGGCACGATTATCAGTCTATTCCCAGGGCTATTCTGAGTAGCTGGGCTGAAGTATTCCCTGAAAAGGAGTCTGGGGTTTATCCTGGGGCAATAGGGAGCCATGAAGCTGTTCGGTAAGAGCATGACAAGACTTGGAGAGAAAAATGGGGAAGGGTTTGACTTTCCAGCTAGAGAAAAATGGGGAAGGGTTTGACATTCCAGCTTTACAAGGCTTTGAATACAATACCAAGAGGTGGGCATTTGAAAGATGCATATGTGGGGACCAGTGAGGTTTCATGGGGATAAGTGGATCAGATATCCTTCTGGTTTGCCTTTGTCAGCAGTTTGTAATAATTGCACACCTATACTTTTACACTTTTAGTCTTTGAGCCTGATTGTCTTTGAAAATCCCATGGTGTCTAGCACTGGTCTGGCACACAGTAGGTGTTAATTAACATTTTGGTGCATCAGACTGAATGTGATAAGCTACCTGACCTTGAAGATTCTAGGCTTCACGTTCCGCATTTGTGAAACCAGGGGATTAGACTGGGACACTTAGAGCCCTGACTGTCTCAGTGGTATTTAAAATCCTGCTTCTCTGCATGGAGGGCATTCCCCGGTGAGAGGGAATTTGCACCAGAAGACTTTGGAGGATCTCACTCAGCTCGGAGATTTGTAGATTGACAGCTGCCTCTAACATTCATCAAATATCCGTGTGCACCAGGGCTATTCCCAGGCCTTACAGTAGGTTGTTTCATTAAATCTTCTCAGTAATCCTATGAAGAAGGGCATCGTTAATAGACCCATTTTACAAATGAGGAAACTGAGGCTCAGAGCATCAGGTGGCTTGTCCATGGTCACACAGCCAGGGGACGATAGAGCTGGGGTTTGAACTCAGGTCCCTGGACTCTGGAAATCAGCCCTGACACCCTCTGCTTTGATGTTCAGATCCTGCTAGTTTTCTTAACCCCTAAATACCTCAATGTCTATACGTAAGGAAAAAGGACGCTCTCTTACATAATCACAATTCAGTTTTCAAAATCAGAAAAGGTAACATCTCTCTACAATATCATGATCTAATCAACAGTCTGTTTTAAAAATTGGTCGACTGGCCCAGTAACATCCTTTTATTCTTGGTCCAGAATCCAATCCAGGATTCTGCATTACATTTAGTTTCTGTGTCTCCTTAACCTCCTTTCTTCTGAAACAGCTCCTCAGCCCTTCTCTGTTCCTTGACCTACACATCTTCAAAGTGTCCAGGCCTGTTATTTTGTAGAATTCCCCTCAATTCAGCTTCCCCGATGACCATGATTAGATTCAGGCTGTGTACTTTTGGCAGGATCAGCGCCGAGATGAAGCTGCATTTTTTTCTCAGTGCATCCCATCGGGAGGTGTGTGCATGCTGTTGTTTTGTCCTGTTCATGGTGAGGTTCACTTAGATGGCTCCGTTAGCAGGGTGGACAGGTTTCTCCACTGTCAGGTTACTATTTCCCCTTGTGTAGTAAGTAAGCTCTTGGGGAGAGATTTGGAGACAGTGTAAATATCTTGCTACTCATCCAAATTTCCCCCCTTAGCTTTAGCATCTCTTGAAGCATTTCTAACTCTTTTTTTTTTTTTTTAACCTTTCTTTGTTGGCATCCTCCTAGAAGAAGGACCTTCCTTTTCTCTCATTTCCTCATTTATTCGCATTTACTTATACTGCTTGGGCTCATGGATCATCAGAACCTTTATGCATTTGGCTCTCCCCCCAATTATTTTGCTAGGTGAGCTGTCTCTTCATCTGTACCGTGTGAATTCAGTGCCTCTTCTGCACTTTGAAAATCCAGAGGCCTCTGCTATCTGGAAATACTCGCTTTTAGCTAGGAAGGAGCAAATTCCCAGACTCGGGCGCTAATAAGGAGGAGGGAGAGGAGCGGATGCTTAAAGATTTTTTGGAACCCTCACCAAGCCCCAAGGAAGCTTGGGCTGCAAAGCCTCAGGGAGCTGAGGTCCTTATATTGCTCTCTTGGTTGTTGTCGCTCAGTCCCTCAGCATGCACCGTGAGGTGTGAGTGCTGGCCACCCAACTCAGTGGTTCCGGGTCCTGGCCACCTCTCTGTGCCGGTCTCCTTCTGGTCTTGTTTGTGGAATTGTGGTGGCCTCTGCAATGTGGGCTTCCTGGGGGAAACCAGTGAGCCCGTCCTGCAGGCTTTCTCTTCCTGAAGATTTAATCCAAGTGAGGCTCACCCCCTTGTAGCCTGTTCTTCCTTTCTTGCCATAGGACTCATGGAGTCTTTAACACTTTTTCCCTTCCTCCCTTCCTTCTTCCCTCCCTCCTTGCCCTCCTTCCTTTTCCCCTCCATCTCTCCCTCCTGCCCTTCCTTCCTCCCTCCCTCCCTTTAGCAGTCAGTACTCTCCAATACCTCCTATGTTTTTATCTGTGAACCAGACTGTCAAGCTCTCCTACGGGTGACAGCCATTAAACAATTTCACAATGAAATACCCAATCACAGACCTTGATAATGCAGCCACAGAATGTCAGAGTGGGAAAGTACCTGATTTCATTTTACAAACCAAGAAACTGAGGCGCAGACCTCACAGCTGTCCAGAGTCAGGGAGGGTCTAGAACTTGGGTCTCCTGATGCCCACTCCTGCCCTCCATTGCTCAACCCAGGCCCCAGCTGGTGGATGACAGACCTCAGGGCTCTGTAATTAAATAGGCTCTTCTTGTGTAGGAGAAACTGCTGGGCATTGTGGGAGACCAAATATTTATCTTCTCAACAAAGCAAAGTAAACTTAAATAAAATGCAGACAACTATCTCCTGTGTAAAAATAAGGCTGTGAAGGTGGAGATCAGGGGGCAGTGGCTCTGTGGGGGCTGGCTCATCGTCCCCGTCTCATTGTCCCTGTCGGATCTTTCCACACTGCTCTTTCTCTGGTTCTGTCTTTGTCTGTTTCAGTCTCTGACAGCGGCTCTGCCTTTTCTCTCTCTCCAGCTCTGTTTCTGCCACTTTCTGTCTTTCTCTGTCATCCTGGATATCTCTCAGCCTCAGTCTCTCTGTTTCTGTCTCACCCCTTCTCTCCCAGCCGGGCCCAGTTGTTCCACGTTCCCCCGAAGTACCACCTTCTCCAACCCCCATATCTTTCCCCTTCCCAGGAGCACTGCATCTGTGCCCCCTCCCCAGATTTCTGCCTGCCTTATTCATCCTTCAGGTCAGAGTTTCAGTGTCACCATCTACTTTGGGGGACCTAAACTCCACAAGGACACAGATTTCTGAGTTTTTCCTTCACTGCTGTGTCTCTCACAACTTGGAATGGGATTTGTAGGGCAATAAATAATTTGCTGATTTCATTAATTGCATCTAGAACAATGCCTGGTGCATAGCAGGTGCTTGGTAACTATTTGTCGAGTGAATGAAAAAGTGAATAAACAGGAGGCCTTCCCTGATGCTCCCAACAGGGTCTGTGCCCTGCAGTATCTGGTACTGCGGCTGTCATAGTCTTTCTATTATAATTGCTTAGCATATTGCTTAGGCTGCTGTAGCAAGATCTTAACAGTAATTCAGAAATGATGTCTAGGTGGTCCTCGCTTCTCCGTGGACCCACTGACCTGGGCTGACAGTGGCTCCACATATGGCAGCAGGAATGAAAGAACACAGAGGCACAGACCTGGGGGGTTTCATGGGCCAGCCCCGGAAGTGACACCAATGACTTGGCCAGAATTCAGACCCGTGGTTCCATCTAACTTCAAAGGAGGCTGGGAAATTTAGTCCCATGTGTTCCTTGGAAGATGAGGAGATCAAGTCTGATGATAGCCGGCAGCTTCGGCCACATATACTTGCCTGTTTGAATCCCTTACTTGGGTGTGAGCCCTGGGAAGGTGGGGACTATGTCTGTTCTGGTCATTCTTGTGTCTCTGGCAGCTGACTCACAGCCTGGCTCATTGTAGACTAGTGGTTCCCAAACTTGGCTGCACGTTAGAATCATCCAGGGGTGTTTAAAAATCCTGATGCCTGGCTCCCACCCTGGAACATTCTGGTGTAGTTGGTGTGGGTGTGACCTGGGCATTGAGATTTTTAAGCTTCCCAGGTGATTCTAATGTGTAGAAAGATTTAGGGACCACAGCGATCAACCCTGAACAAATGAATGAATGTTTGAATATATGAATGACCAGATCAACTGTTCGTTGATACTCTGCACCAGGGGTTACAAACTCATATCTTGGGAGATGTCATGTTTTGTTTGGCGTATAGGGGGTTTAGGCCTTTCTCTTTTTAAAGTTATATCCATTGCCAAGATTTTAAAAGCCAGAAAATATTTTGTAACATTTTTTTCACGTAACACTTGAACTTCTGGTCTCTGTTAAAAAATGATCTGTTAGCACCAAGCTTCTTGAGATGGGTGTGTGATGTCATGCTTGCCCCAGTCCCTACAACTCCCTTATGTTTCCCTGCCACCTCTTTCACTGGTTTGTTGTTTCCATAGAGCTTAAAGGCATTTGCATTAGATTCTCTTGGTCTAAGCAACCTCCTGTGACTTATCTCAAGAATTCCCTTTCATCCCAGTCTCAGACTTCTTTGAGAGAGTGATGGGCTCCCAAGAGCATTCTGGGCCAGGCATTTTCCTTGTCTCTGCCCTCAACTCAGTTGATTCAACAGCTCCCAGTCCCTCGTCCTGGGAACACATTTTGTCTATTTCATCAGCACACTGGGGCAGAGGGTTTAGTGGGACAAGCCCTGAGTTGGGAGTCAGGCTGCCTGGCCACTGTGCACTAACTCAGTTGGGAATATTAGAGACAGGGCATTTCTCTTTCCTGGCCTCTGCTCGCTCCTTTATGAAAGGGGGTAGTTGAACTGAATGAGTTTTCACTTCCTTTCCTAGTCTCAGACTCAGGGAATCAGGCCCCACTTCAGAGCCTAGAGGATTTTACCTTTGAAAAGGGCTATTTCTGGGCTAGAAATCTGCTCAGTGCATGGCTCGTCTCTGAAATGAAGCTGCTCACACTCCTTTTCCTGATAGAAATCAGCCACTTTGCCAATGCTGCATCCAATCATGCAAAGCTATATGGCAATTAATTACATCAGTAAATAAATTATTGTCATACAAATTCCATTAACTGGCACTAAAGGGAAGATTGCATCTCTTAGGAGTGAGCTTAAAAATTAATGTATGGCATCTTTTGAGGAAGGCTCCTTTTTTCTCTCTCAGCTGGACCAATAGTTTGGTTATAGCAAATGCTCCCAGGAACAGAAATATTCAAAACCCCGATTTACTAAGGACTGAGTCAGTTTTTAGAGTTCTCTCTCTTTTTCCTAAAGGAATCTCACCATGGAGTCCAGATGTCTGTATCTGCAGGACAGACTCACGGCGGGGTGCTTAATACTGCATTCTTGTCTGGTCACTGTTGACGTAGTTGTGCATGCAAAGTGGCTTCTGAAGGAAGGGGGCCTCCTTTTTCCTTCACAGTGAAGGTGAAGGAGGTAGCCTAGAAGTAGATATTGTTCTTTTGGCAGATGGGAGAACCGGCCTTAAAGCCCTGCCATTTTATCTCTTTAGAATGAGGCCACACTTGACAAAGCCCCAAAGCAATATGTCATGGGCTTTGTACCTTGTTACTGTTGAGTTTGTGTCCCCAGGACATAGACCCCAGGTCAGGGAGTCAAGCGTAAGCAGTTTATTGGGAAGTGGTCCTAGGAGACACTGGCAGGGGACTGGACGCATGAGAAGGGAAGAGGAGGAAGCCGAAACAGGGTGAGCCGGTTATTACTGTCAATAGCTGGAACTCAGTCCCACTGGAGAACTCTGGGATCTACTGCGTAACATGCTTCTCAGCTGGTCCACCTAAGGGTTGAGGGAGCTGGGGTATTTATACACCTACTCTCTCCCATCCAAGTACTAACCAGGCCCAATCTTGCGTAGCTTCCGAGATCAGATGAGATCAGGCATGTTCAGGGTGGTATGATCGAAGACTGTACCCCTGCTCTCTCATCATTGGTCAAAGGTTGCTCCCTGGAGATGTTAATTGCCTGATACCTCTCCCTACCATGAGCAAGGGTAGAGTGACATGCAGGGTCCCCTGCATTGGTAAGGCTCAAGAGGAGAAGTGTGGAGCATGGGTGTATAATCTCCACCTTTCTTCTCTTGATAAGTATCCTGAATTTCATGCCACACTTTTTCTATGATAGCCTTGGAGGAAGCTAAATTTACCTTCGCTCAGGGATCTAGGAAAGGGCATATGCAGCTCAGGCTTAAACTCGTCATCATAATCCTACCTCCTGGCCACAGGATTGGTTCAGGAGGAGCACATTTGCAATTCAGGCCACTGAGAAGCTGACAGATGCTGAGAAAGATCTGTCAGTCCCCTGAGAGGGCTTATAAAGTCAGTCTTCTCTTGTCCGGACTTGGGGAAGAAGGCACACAGGCTTGGGAGTTGTCAGGGACCATCTTGAGACCATGGAGGAGAGTCAGATGGAGGATGAAGCCAGGACCATAGAAGACAAGGAGAAAAAACAAGAATTGAACATTGGTCTCCCCACGGTGCTGCTCAATCAAGGCATCCTTGATGCTTAGCCTCCCTTAGGACTTCTGGTTATTGAAGCCAATTAATCACTTTAATATTTAAGCCAGTTAGAACTGAGCTTTTTTGTGTTTGCAGCTATACACTCCTTGCATGGTTCAAGTGAGAATCATCAGTGAAGGCGGCAAAATTGAGGACATGGGCTTTCTCATGGACTGTAGGTTGAATGACGAAAAATACTATTCTAGAAGCTATGAGATTAGCAGACAGCACAGTGCTATGGTTGTGAGCTTGCCGTTCTGAGACAGATCCAGGCTCTATTCTTGGCTCTGCCAGTTTTTAACTGTGTGATGTTGAGAGGCTATATACCTCTCTGAGCTCCAGTTTCCCCATCCTTTGGATGAGGTATAAGAAGAACACCAGCCTCATAGGATTGCTCAGAAGGTAAAGATATGTGGTTCCTGGCATGAATGTCATGCTCAGCGGTTGCTAATACTAATGATTATTCATGTTATGAGAGAGTGTGTGTGGTCGCAAGGACCGGATGCCTTCGGAATGTACAAATTTCTTGACTCAGCAAATAGGACTCCCAGGAATTTATCCTCAATAAACAATGGACAAGTGCCTAAAGATACATGTATGAGAATTTTCTTTGTATCATTATTTCAATAGGTTAAAAGTTGGAAACAATGTAATGTTCAATGATGTGGGATCCCTGTTACACCAATAATGGTACAACTATGTAACATAATGTATTGGGGTTATTAAGAGGATGATATCTATTGTAATATTATGACACTTGAAGATATTCCTTATATATTAAGTGGGACAAAATTGGATTTTAAAGCAGTATGTAAAGATTGGTGCTGTTTTTTTAAGTAAGGGCACCATAGCATTAAGATTTGCTCTCTTTGGCGGTATGGTGTGGGATTATGGGTAATTTTTGATGCCTACTTTCCTGGTGTATGGGTGTTTAATTATGCAGTGGTCACAAATTACTTTTGTAATCGGAAAACAAAAACAAAGTTCTTTCTATTTTAAAAACACAAATGAGGTTCAATTCTTTTGAACTGTTGCAATGTTGAATGCCCTTTCCATGCCCTGCATTTTCCCAAATACACAGTGCGTTTGCATTATTTCCCACAGAAGGTCACAGAAGGGTTTTCCTTAACCTTAATTTGTTTCTCATGACTAAAGTAATATGTGTCCCCAGTACAAAGGTCTTGCACCATCCATTCCCTATTATTTCACTCCTACATTCCAAATGTGTATATTTTTAGCTTTTCTAGGCATATGCTTATCTCTTATGTTTACTTTCTATGTATATGCTAATATGTATCTCTTGCATTTCTTCTTTTGTGAACCACCCCCAGGGGTAAGCTACCCTTTTGACTTAATAGCCTTTTAGCAAATCATAAAATGATATCTGTATGAGAAAGCAAGTCTGAATTCCAAAAATAATTTGAAAAAGTTTGCTTCTTAAAGATCAGAGAAGTAAAATGTATACATATATTGGTTTTTCTTTATGGAGTTACAGTTTACATACAGTGAAATGGGCAGATCTGAAAGTGTACAGTTTGAGAAGTATGTAGATATTTAACACAGAACCATACTTTATACACTTCCCTGTGTTGCTTTTTTTGGTGAGCTCTACATCTTGAACATTCCCCCTACCCCCCACCCCGCATCTGCCCCATTCTTTTCATGGCTGTGTAGCATTCTATCATTGTGACTATATGACCATTTATTTCCCCAAACCCCTACTGACGAACGTTTGGGTTGTGTCCAATTCTTTTGCTGTTAAAAACAATGCAGTGAATATCCTTGTACATCTATCTTTGTGTCCTTATGGGGGGATTTTTCATAGGTGGATTGTTATTGATGTCTAAGCACGATCAATTCAGAATGCTTCATGTACATTGTTCAAGAGAGAGATACAATCTTTGTCCTCAGAAGGACACAGCTGGGCAAACATCATCTTGCTCTTGTTTCCTCCCATTTATGGTCCTGAGCAGGGACCTCAGCTTTCACATGAACCCCTCCCAAAGATGAGGAATTGGGTACAGAGCCCCTCAGTTTCCTCCCCCATCTTCAGGTTTTGTACCCAGGTGAAATCCTGCCCACCGAATCAGGGCAACTTTGGGGTTTGTATATTTCAGTGGATTGCTAACTCTGTACAGTGCTCTTTGGGCTCTGGAGACTATTGGTGGGTGTGATGGCTGTGGCCCCACTCTCTCGGGGCTGACATTCTAGTGGAGGAGGCAACAAAGGTAACACATGAATAATGCAGAAAAGCCTCTTTTCACTACATCTTGAAGCCTCATTTGGCTAGCAGCAGGGAAGAGCAGGGGACCCATCCTTCCATCCTTCTGTGCTCTACCTTATGAGTAGCCATACAGCTCTAATTGGAGTGGGGAGATGTCTCTTTGGTAGTGTATATTTTTTCCGTGTCTTGTCCATTCTGTGGAGGAGTATGTTCCTCTCTTGAAAGACCCACAGAAGCCCTGGGATTAGTGATTTCACAGAAATAAAGCCTGGATTTGGGGGATGCAGCAAAGTATTGTGGACAGAGCACATGAGTTAGGGGTTAGATGCGGGGCTCAATCCCAGGACCCGGAGATCATGACCTGAGCTGAAAGCAGAGACTTACCCCACTGAGCCACGTAGGCACCCCATTTCGACATTTAAAAAAAAAAATCAGGTGAATGACTTATCTGTACAAAAAAAAAAAAAGAGTCAAAAATGCACACGGAGCACCTACTACGTGCCAGGCACTGAGTGCGGTGCTGGGGACAGAGCTCTAAATAAGACAGACCTGGTTTCTGCCTCCAGGTAGCAATACTTGGGGGCAGTGGTCCCTACTCTGGCTGCCACCAGAGAAGCCTGGGAAGCTTTTAAAAAATACTCATGTCCAGCTCCACTCCCAGAGACTCAGACTGTAATTACCCCAGTATGGAAAGAGGCATACGTACTTCTAAAAGGTCCCAGGGGATATTGGTATGACGCCAGGACTAAAAATAACTGGTCTAGTAAATGAGAACAGATTAAAATAATCAACATCTGCCTTCAGCTCAGGTCACGATCCCAGATCCTGGGATCCAGTCCTGCACTGGGCTCTCTGTGTAGCAGAGAGTCGGCTTCTCTCTCTCTCCTGCTCTGTTCCCCAGCTTGTGCTCTCTCTCTCTCTCTTTCTGTCAAATAAATAAATAAATAAATAAATAAATAAAATCTTTTTTAAAAATAAATAATCAAATAACTAGTTGGTTGCACTAAGCACACCACAGGAAAAATATATAGATTTCTTATATTTTCTATATATAGGAAAACAAAGCTTTTCTTCGTAACTGAACTTAGTAACTCTCTTTAGTAGGAGAGTAACTCTCTCCTACTAAAAAGCATGAGAGTCACTGTAACCTCCTTTTCACTTTGGCAGCCGGGAAGCTCTGCCAAATTTGAAGCTTAACTGGATTAAGTCCCTAACGTCAGAGTGCCTACACATGGGTTGTCCTTTCTCTGAACTGAATTCTGCCCACCCTTATTTTTTTGGTGACCTTGAATCTCTATTTCTATTTTGTCATTGGTTCATGGTTTGTGTTCTTAGAGGGTGGTTCGAATCTTTTACAATGTGGAGGATCTAAACTACCAATAATAACAACAGCAGCACTAATATAACGCCTTTTGTTTATTTCCTTGGCACTTACTCTGCTCCAAGCACTGAGATAGGCATTTATAATGTTTTCTCTCCAGCCATTTTTTTAAAAACCTACTGGAGAGGTATCATTAAACTCATTTTACAGATGATAAACTGAGACTCAGATTAATGGCTCGTCTGGAGTCACACAGCAGTAAGTAGCAAGGCTGGTGTATTATTTTCCTACCGCTGCTAACAGGTTACCACAAATTTAGCGACTTAAGACAATACAGATTTATCTTACAGTTCTGAAGGTCAGGTGTCCAAATGGGTGATCAGGTTGCATTTATTCTGAAGACCCTAAGGGAGCACCCTCTTCCAGCTTCTAGAGGCTGCCTGCCTTCTTGGGCTCAGGACTTCCCATCTCTCCCGCCTCTGCTCCCACTGTCAGATCTACCACTAACTCCGACCTTCCTGCCTCCCTTATGATTACATCCCTTATCAGGCTTTCTGCTCAGTGGGGAGCCTGCTTCTCCCTCTCTCTGCCTGCCTCTCTGCCTACTTGTGATCTCTGTCAAATAAATAAATAAAATCTTAAAATATATACTTGGAATGTCTTCTTCCTTACCTAGCCTCTGTCTCCAAGTTTTCACTTCTCCCTAGCCACCCAGTAGAGATTATCATTGTTAGAGTATTTTTCCAGGATACCTTTAGGCAAAAATAAGTAAAATTGAGTGTGTGTGTGTATTTATGTAATGTTAGTTGAATTGTTGTTCCCATTCTCTACTGTTCTCTAGTGATATTATACATCCACATCCCTGCCATGACCTCATGGTGGATAGACCATTCTTCTTCACCCCTTGACTTTGAACTTGGCCATGTGACTTGTTTCGTCCAGTGAGATATTAGCTGACAAGACAGGAGGATCTTGAAAAGGTTTTGTGGCATTACTCTTCCTCCCTCATGCTCTGTGATCCACTGTGAGAGGAACATACCAGGGCTACCTCTTGTCCCCTTCAGCCTGACCCTCAAATGAGGAATGAGGAACAGAGTCCACAAGACCTGAAGCTTGCGGTTGGGAGCAGAGCCACCCTGCTGAGCCCAGTCAAGATCAACAGAACTGCAAATCTGAGAGCAAGAGAGCAAACGATTCCTCTTTAAACTTGCCAGACAGCATTAGTGAGGCATGCCATATCCAAGCTCCTCTCTGCTTTATTATTTGCCACTCTACCATGGAGATCTTTCTACATCGGTGATTAGAGAGATGCCACATTCTTTAAAGAAAAAAAAAAAACCAAATAACATGCCATTGCTTAGATGTATTCTTATATAGCTAAAGCATCTAGATTGTTCCCAATGTTTTGCTCTTAGAATTTTGCAGGGAATAATGTTGTATATACATCATTTTGCACAGTCCAAACATCTCTGTAGGATAAATTCCCAGAGGGGAAATTGCTGTGTCAAAGAAAATCCGCTTTCATAATTTTGATAGATATTGTCCAATTATGCACCATAGGAACACTCCTACCAGAAATGCTTGAGAATACCTATTTCCCCACAAACTTGCCAACAAAATGCGTTATTAACCTTTTGGATTTTTGCCAATCTGATGGGGAAAATGGTTTCTCAGTGTAGCTTTAATAAGCATTTCTCTCTCTCTCTCTTTTTTTTTTTTTGAGTGAAATTGAGCATCTTTTCAAATGCTTTAGAGTCATTTGTGTTTTATTTTCTATGACCTGTGTATTCATTACCTTTTAACCATTTTTCTGTTAGATTGTCTTTTTTTCATACCGACTCCCTCAATACATACTTGCTGAATAAATGAATGAATAAAATAAGAGGAATTTAAATAGGGAGCACTGGATACCATGGCTCCACATCCCAAATGAAACCCAGCAGAAGCAAGAATAGACTTGGCATGGTGGAGATGGTTCACTGTGTCCTTTGATAAAAAGCCCAGGATCTCACATTTAAATGCCACTCCTGATGGACAGCTCGGCAAGAGGCTGAGGTAGCGAGGTCGAGGTTGAAGGAAGCAGCCTTCTGGAGCCAAGAGCTGAGAATATCCAGAGGGCTGTGGCAGCCTTTAGCAGGACAACCAGTGGGAGTGGACCAGGGTGGGATCGTATGCTCCCCGGGACCCAGAAGACCTTACTCATTCTCTGAGACATGTGGTTGGGAGTGGATCTTGGCTTTAGACATGAGACAGGCAGGTGGCAGGCTGCCATCCTGGCATGACTCTGTAAGGAGGCAAATCTGGATGGAAGGTGTAGCAGACCCAGCGGACATGCCTTCCAGGACCGGCACCCCTGCTTTGCTTTCTGGCCAGAGTGGGCTTAGCAGCAGTTCATGATGTTCCCATGGCCTGGGAGACACTGTCTCTTGCCACCATCCTTGCTCTTGTCATTCCTGCTACTGCTCTTTGCAGCTGCTCTGGTCCCTTCTATTTCTTACACCCAATGAGGCATGAGGCATTGTGAAGTGCAGCTCAGAAGTCCAGCAGACTGCTTTGCTTTCTGGGGAACTCTAGCTAAGACAGAAAACACAGTCATTTCCACCCAGAGGTCATTTGGAATACCTGGATCCTAAAAGCAAAACGACTTGTGGTACAACTGCCTGGAAAGTTTAAAAGAAAAATTCTACTAGTCGTTGAGCTCATAGTAGGTGCTAACTCTGTGCTCAAAGTTTCACCTGTGTTCTGTCACGTAATTTCTACTATATCCCTATATCTACTATATATAATTTCTACTGTATCTACTATATATAATTTCTACTATATCCATGAACTATCACGGCTGCCATTTTGCCAATAAAGGAACTGAGACTTTGGATGTTTACATTAGTGGATGATGGAGCTGGGTCTTTTTTTTTTATTATTATATATTTTTTTATTTTTTAAAAAAAATTTATTTATTTATTTGTCAGAGAGAGTGAGCACAGGCAGACAGAGTGGCAGGTAGAGGCAGAGGGAGAAGCAGGCTCCCCGCTGAGCAAGGAGCCTGATTTGGGACTCGATCCCAGGATGCTGGGATCATGACCTGAGCCAAAGGCAGCTGCTTAACCAACTGAGCCACCCAGGAGTCCCAATGGAGCTGGGTCTTAACAACATTCTGCTTGTTCCTCCCCAAACCAGTACTCATGGGATTCAAGTCACACAGCATGTTGAAATGCATTTGAAAAAAATGCCTTAGTAGAGGAAGTCCCATAAATGTATCTAGCTGACTCTTTATAGACTTACTCTTCAGTCTTATGGAAGTAAGAAGTTATTAACAACAATACATAGTTTATTTTTTTAAAGAGCTTATTTATTTATTTGAGAGAGAGGGAGATCACGAGCTGGGCAGGGGGAAGGATAGAGGGAGAAGCAGGTCTCCACTGAGCAGGGAGCAAAGTAGGACTCCATCCCGGGATTCTGGGATCATGACCTGAGCCAAAGGCCAATACTTAACCGACTGAACCACCAAGGCGCCCCAACAATACATACGTCACAGATGGGCACCAGTCTCTGCTTGCCAAGTTCTTCCATATTTGATCTTCTCTACCCGTCATGGGCAAATGCCACTGATGAACAGCAGGAACCGAAGCCCAGAGAGGCTAGAGGCTTGTCAGAAACCACTCGGCTTGCGGCCACTGGGAACAGGCTTGGGTGTTTGGTGACCCCATTGATCTAGAGCTCACCTTGCCTCCCATTGAGCATGGATGTGAGATTCTTGCTGCTGACTTGGAAATTGTTTCAGAAACATGCAATAGCGAAGTTTTTTTTTTTTTAAAGCAAAAGAGGAAAAGATAAGTTAAAGACTTATTTTTGCCTTCTTCTTCTTCTTCTTCTTTTTTTTTTTTTTTACAAAATGTAAGTCTTTTCCATTCTCCAGAATGTGTGTGTGTGTGTGTGTCCTTTTAGAGTTATTCTGTGACTATCCTAGTGTGCCTGTCTATACAGGACACCATATAAAGCACTTAGATGTCAGCTCCCTGTGCCACGCCCTGCTTGGAGATGGTTTCGTCTCAGCCTGTGTCCGATGCATCTCTCGTTTGAGTAGGGCTTGTCGCACAGTGTGGGTGGACCCTAAGTCTACCACAATCTTCCACTGAGAGCAGTTGGCTTGTTCTCTGCCTCCTGTTGTGCATTTGTAATTAGAGAGTATGGCTTGATGGATGAGAAGATGGGAAAGTGAAGGACTTGTCCAAGGTCAGGCAGCTTTTGGTGGCAAAGCTGAGATCTGAACATAGATAGGTTTCCTGATCCTGGTCCACCTTGTCCATGGTTCCTCCGTAATGTTGCAGGGCTTGGGGAAAGGAGGCATAGCACTAAGCCCTCCAGACCAGTTGGGGGGAGGGGATGGGTGCACACCACCCCCCTGCTTCTGGGTGTTATCTCACCTGGCCATTCTCTTAACTCTCTAGCAGGGTCACAGTCACCAGTGACCTTCCTCAGTGCCCCTTATGTTTCTCTGCTCCGCACCATCACAGTACCTCAGCAAGCCCCAGGATACCTTCCTCCAATGACAGGTTAAGTCATTGATCAGTCCTGAGAGCCAGCTGAGAGCAGGATCTATTTAAAGAAGCACGTTTTCAGGTGCTGAGTCACGTTGGGCTGGACCAGCAGGTTCAAGTCCAGGCAGTGTGGAAGCTCATGGCACAGCAGCCACTGCAGCCTGGCTCGGACTTGGACAGCCTCTGCATGGAGGCTGAGCCGAAAGGCCACATTTAATGAGATGAAACATGGCATCTTGAGCACCCCTGTCAGTTTCTAGATTTTTTTTTTAAAAGATTTTTTATTTATTTATTTGAGAGAGAGCATGAGCGAGGAGAAGGTCAGAGGGAGAAGCAGACTCCCCATGGAGCTGGGAGCCCGATGCGGGACTCGATCCCGGGACTCCGGGATCATGACCTGAGCTGAAGGCAGTCGTCCAACCAACTGAGCCACCCAGGCGTCCCGAGTTTCTAGATTTTAAAGACAGGTTATTCTCATTGCCTCCCCGCTGACCATGACTCTATTATAACGGTGATCAGTCAGCCAAAATTGCTGTCACAGAGACCCAGATTTACATCTTTGCTCTGCTGCTTACTAGCTGTGTGACCTTGAGTAAGCTGAATAGCCTCTCTGAGCCTCAGTGTCGTCCTTTGTGAAATGGGATTAATAGCTATCTTGCAGGGCAGAGGGGAGAGATAAATACAGCAATAGGTAGGAATCTGATATCATAGCACCTAGCATGTAGTAAGCACTCAACAACCGATACCAAATTAAATTAGATTAAATTAGATTGCATGAAATTCAATAAAATATGAATTCAAGCACCGTGCTAGGGAGGGTATTGCACAATGCAATACGATGCTGGATGTCATGAAAGTTGTTTAAAGATATAAACTAGTGAAGTTATAATTACATAAACAGGTCTGAACTTTGTGACATTCATATAGTTACTGAGAATCTGGTTCAGGCAAGGCCCTGACTGAGGGTCTGGGGATGCACCAATGTCTGTGACCTCAAGCAACTCACTATCTGACTGGAATGACATGCAAACGTATAGTTACATCATAATGGGAAAATTTCTCGAATATGTTTAAAGTGACATGGAGCTGCTGATTCTGCCTGGAACACATGGGAAAGTTTCCTTTTTTTAAAATATTTTTAAAGATTTTATTTTTTTATTTGACACAGAGAGAGCGAGAGAGCACACAAGCAAATGGAGAAGCAGGCAGAGAGAGGGGGAGAAGCAGGGCTCCCCGCGGAGCCCTGATGGGGGGCCCGATGCGGGCCTCGATCCTAGGACCCCAGGATCATGACCTGAGCTGAAAGCAGATGCTTTACTGACTGAGCCACCCAGGTGCCCCCATAGGGGAGGCTTCTGATAGGAGGAGAAGATGGCACATGCCTGGCCTGTATGACTTCACTCTTCATCCCATGTCCACGGTAGCCATCAGTCATCAGTCTTGGCCCTGAGCACAGAGTGGACCCTCTGGATCCTTCTCAACACAGTGCTCTAGACAGCCATTAGCAGTCAGTCAGTCGATACTGATATAGATGCCACCTGCCATCTATCATTACAAGGTATTTTGGGGCACCAAAAGGTGTCTAGCCACAGGATCCAGAAAATTAGGGCTCCAGTCTCATGGAAGAGAGCTTGTCTGGGAAGAGGGATGAGCCAGTTGGGAATCTGGTTGTGGCTTTGACACTTATGTGCCATGTGATCTCTCTGAACCTGGTTTTCTCCAAGTGGCTCTGGTACTTGGACCTCTAAGACAAGAGAGGAGGTTCCAGCTTGGGTGTTTGAGAAAGGCTTACCACAAGAGACAGGATTTCTGGGGGCTTTGAAGAGTGGGCATAATTTGCATCAACAGAGGGTTAATGTGTGTGTGTGTGTGTGTGCACGCACGTGCATGTGCTAGCATGTACGGGCACATTCTGAGTATGAGGGAATGTGGTGGGTAGGCAATGGGTGGGCTTTAGAATCTACTCCCGTCTACCTTCTTCAGAATAAAAAGCAGATATACCCTCTGCGGTCTCCTGAGGTGGGACATCAAGTTCTCATGCCTTCCAGGAGGCAGTCATAGTCATGGAAAAAGTGGTGTCATGGGGGGAAGACAGGGGCTTGTGTGAGAGGTGGGGTCAGTGGCAGTGTGCTGCTCCTTCTCCTGGCATTTTAAGTTCCATGGCCTTTGAGAAGGGTTCCACGTGTCTTGTGTTCTCAGCAGAGCTCAGTAGCCCCAGAGCCCACAGGGACCTCCACTGGTGGGTAGAATGGCTGGTTGACATGCAGACCATGACCCACAGCCAGGCCCCTCTATAGGGCCGTCTTCCAAAATGAGACCTGGGGCAGAGCCATTTATAGCTTGGTTATAGACTCAATCTTGACCTTCTGACTTCCTTTCCTGTTTACTTTTCTCATCCTACCTGTAACTGTAACTCAAACGACCACTCAGCAAAATGGTTCAAGTATGTGGACTCAGCAGTCATGCTGCTGGGGTTCAAGTTCTACCTCTGCCACTTCCAAACTGTGTGGCCTTAGGCAAGTGACTCAACCTCTCAGAGCCTTAGTTTCATCATCAGTAAAACAGGGGGACATTCATAGCACCGACTTTATAGAGTGGTGTGTGGATTCCATGAAAAAAATCTAGGTAAACACAGTGCCATATACGGCACATTGTAAATACTCAATAAATATTCACTATTATTATATTAGCAGTTACAGGTTTACCCCTGTGGCCTCATCTTCCCCGGCTGGGCGGGAAGCCCCCTGAGGGAAGGAATGGTCTCTTCTGTACTTGCCACAAGACTGGGCACAATCCTGAGGTGCACAGAACTCTTGCTGATTATTTAAGGTAAGAGTAGAAAGTTGTAGACTTTCTGGACTCTGTGAAGGAAGTTCACAGGAACCCTCTATTGAGGGTTCAAGGCTCTTTAGGTCCAAACCGACCTTTCCAGATTCACTTTCTTCCCTGTTCTTTTTACAAATTTCTACCCTCCAGGCACATCCAACTCTCCTGCTTCTCCTTGCAAGCCCTACTTCCTCTTTCTGCATCTTATCAGTCAAGGCCTTTTTAATTGCAAGTGACAGAAACCCAACACAGAAAGGCTGAAGTGAAAATAGCACTTTTATTTGTTCAAATAACTGAATAGTTTTTGGCCTCAGGAATGGCTGGATCCCGGAACTCAAACGATACCATCAGGGCTTTCTCTTTTTCTCAGATCACCTTCCCTTGGTGTTGGCTTCATTTTTCAGTATATTCATTCTGGCTAGTGACAAGATGTCCACCCGCAGTCCAGGCTCATCCCCACGCATGGTAAGAAGACCAAGAGATAGAGAACTCTTTCTCACGAAGGGTCCTGCGAGAGTGCAGGATTGCTTCTCATTGGATCAGTCTGGTCACGTGCCCTTGCTCCCATGCTGATTGACCAGATTTGGGTCACGTGCTCGTCCGGTGGGAAACCAGTGGGACTGAGAGTGGATTAAAGTTCATCCCCCAAGGAATGTTGGATATGAAGCAGATAAAAACAACAGATGTCTCCCCCGCATGACAGACCCTTCTCATCCTTCGAGATGAAGCGTGAATGTCATCTCAGTGAAGCGACTCCAGATCTATGCAGGTCTATGGCTACTTCCATGTTGAGTCATATGTCATCTACACTCTAAGTCTGCAATTAATACAATTATAAATAAGTCTGTTGGGGCACCTGGGTGGCTCAGTTGGTTAAGCAACTGCCTTCAGCTCAGGTCATGATCCCAGGGTCCTGGGATCAACCCCGGCATCTGGCTCCCCACTCAGTGGGGAGCCTGCTTCTCCCTCTCCCACTCTCCTGCTTGTGTTCCCCCTTTCTCTCTCTCTCTGTCAAATAAATAAATAAAATCTTAAAAAAAAATAACTCTGTCAAGGGACAGACTGGGTATTATTAGGGTTGTAAGTTCTGGACACCTGGCTTAGTGGACATTTAAGAAACATTCACTGAATGAGTGAGTAAACGAATTGATGAAGCCAGAGTGTGGTAGTCTGGGGCCGTCTGCCTTCAGATACTTTGCTCTCCTCTCCTTGTTCTGTTAACACGAGGGGGAGTGAGGAGACATTGGGCTGCATTTCTTGGGGTCCCTAGCTCCTGCCTGGGGGCAGCCTATGGGAGGCTTTGGCTATTGGGGGAGGGTGGGAGGAAGAGAGAACTTGGGCATTTCTTCCCTACCTCCCTCTACCTTGAGAGGCTCCCCACCCCACAAATGGCTGCATCTCCCCTACAGTTTCAGCTTTTGCCTTGTGACCCTGGTTCCTGGGCTCTGATGCTATCTCTTCCTTAATACCTCTTCCTCCTTCTGTCTCTCTAGACCTAGGGACAATCGTGCCTTTTTGCTATAGCAATCTCTGGGTGGTCTTGCCATGCCCTCTTGGCTTCTGACCTTCTCCATCCTCCATGAACCAATTTCCTGCATTTTGTTTCATCTGAAATGGGGTGTCTGTTTTCCTGGTCGGTGCCTGACTGATACCAACCTGTTAGAGGTTTCATTTGGAATCCTCAAGCCATCAGGAGCACACTTGCTCTGTGGAATTATCTGATGCACAAGGGGACTTCAGTTTGCTCTGAGAGGAATTTTTCAGCTGCTGGTTTGAGAGGGAAAAATCAGGTCCCTCTGGAGACTCTGTATTCACTGAAAATTCTCCACTCATCAAATATCCCTGCTGCTTGTCTGCATGGTCCCAGCCAGTCAGGGAGGGGCTTATCTGTGGGAAGTCAACAGATGATTCAGCATGGAAGTGGTAGGGTAGAGGGTGTGAAGTTGTAACTGTGTGTTATGACTCTTTGATGCCCCAATTACAGTGTTTTTGGAAGAAAGGCCAGCTTCCCCCAGTGTTAGCCCTAAGAAGCTATGCATGGCTTGTGAGATTACTTCTGCTCAGCGCAAGGGCAAGTGAAGACCCCGCTGCTTCCTACTGTGCCTCACGGAGCAGAGCACGGACACACAGTGCTGGGAAGCTTAGTGCTTTAGACTGTGGCCGGTAGAGCCTGTCACACCCAAGCCGAATTTGGCTTTGCCATTTAACACCATCACCTTGTGTAAAGGACTTAACATCTCAAAGTCTTCATTTCCTTGTCTGTAAAATGGAGCTGATTACAGTGATTGCCCCCTGGAATGCATGTAAAGAGCTCAGCGTAATGATTGAGTTAACCAACCATAGAGGCCTATGAATATGGTCTCAAAACAAAAACAAACCCCAAACCAAGATCTTCACACTGATGCTGACCATAGGTAGGAACCATACCTCGTCTTACTACATACAGCGCCTGGCACATATAGGAATTAGTTCAGTTCCAAGGAACAAAAATTCATGCAAGGAATCTCAGGTCAAAATGAAGGGGGTTGTATGGAATCAGGGAAATCTTTGGAACTCATTGGTAAGAATTATGGCTGGGCTTTATTACAACAGAAGACTTCTGATGTCTTCTCTGACAACTTCCTGTGCGATATGCCTCTTGCCCTTCCCTCAGTGCTTTTTCTGTTTCCTTTTTCTCTTTGTACATAGATGCCACCTTGTGTCTGGCACCTGGCCTCCCCAATACCAGCTGTGTTCCCCAAGCCTACCCCAAAGATAGCAGACATAGATGGTTAAAAGCCCAGGCTTGGAAAGATTGCCTGGGTTCAGATCTTAGCTGTGCTACTACTGACTATGCAGCCACGAGTCCCTGCAACTCACTTTCCTCGTCTGCAAACAGGGTGTAATAATAGCACCTGCTCATAGCGGTGTCGTAGAATAAATAAGCGAATACAGGTGAACTGCTTGTAATACCTGCCTGGCACATAGTAAGTGCTCAGTAAGCTTTAGTGACAGTGATTGTGACATGATAGTGGTTATGGCATCATGACAAGACATGGTAGTGATTGTGATATGATAGTGATTATGACAAGCGAGCTTACCTCCTGGCTTGAGTGGTGACCAGAAGCAGTCCTGAGATAAGGATTCCTGTGAAAGGCTGTATCAGGAAGTGTTCCTGGGGCAACAGGGAAGACTATAGGTGGGGCAGGGTTAATAAGAAAGAACCAAGGGGAATTGGTGGCATTTCAAATATATAGATGTTTCTCAGCGAATGTCTGTTGGAGGAAAGCTGTGTACCCAGCACCATGCCAGCTTCCTAGTAGCATGCAAAGATGGCAGAGTCAGGAGCACCATCAGTGTTACCATGAGGTAACACTGCGATAGCCCTTTCCCCAACTGCCCTGGGAAATTTTTTAAGGGCAGTGATCATATCTTGTTGACATTGACACCATTGTTCACACGGATTCTTACATATGGTCTGTGCCTAGTAAATGCTTCTTTTTTTTTAAAATTTATTTATTTGACAGACAGAGATCACAAGTAGGCAGAGAGACAGACAGAGAGAGAGGGGGAAGCAGGCTCCCTGCTGAGCAGAGAGCCCGATGCGGGGCTCGATCCCAGGACCCTGGGATCATGACCTGAGCCGAAGGCAGAGGCCTAACCCACTGAGCTACCCAGGCGCCGCCTAGTAAATGCTTCTTGAGCTGCACTGACATTTGTGAATTTGGCGGTGGGGGAAGGCAGCACTGTTGGTATTCCCCTCTCTCCCTCCATCCGCACCTCCAGGGTCTCACTTCTGCCAGGGCCACTCTCCCTGTCTTATCTGACTCCACCCAGAATGAGAAGGTCCCCCTTGTGCCGCAAGAACATCTAAAGTGGACCCCAGCCGAACAGGAGGTTGTGACATCCGAGTCTTGGTCATAGTTTTGCTCAAACTCTGTGAAATCAGGGCTTCTGTTTCCCCAGTCCAATGAGGGGCCTGATGAAGGTTCACCATTCATTCATTAAGGCAGTGAACATAATCAAGTGGGCAAGACTTGGAGCCAGACTTCTGGGTTCAGTCTCAAGTCTTCCCTTCTCCTGGTTGTCCTTGGGCAATGTACTTGACCTCTCTGGGCTGCAGTTTCCCTGTCTGAAAAGTGGGCATGATAGTGATAGTTTCTTCCTCATAGGGTTTTTGTGGGCATTTAATAAGATACTGTAATATTCTTCAGCCTTAAAAAAGAAAGTGGGGGGACGCCTGGGTGGCTCAGTTGGTTGGACGACTGCCTTCGGCTCAGGTCATGATCCTGGAGTCCCGGGATCGAGTCCCGCATGGGGCTCCCAGCTCCACGGGGAGTCTGCTTCTCTCTCTGACCTTCTCCTCACTCATGCTCTCTCTCACTGTCTCTCTCTCAAATAAATAAATAAAATCTTTAAAAAAAAAAAAAAAGAAAGTGGGGAGGAGCGTTGAAAACGTGGTGCTCAGTGAAAGAAGCCAGAGATGAAAGCCCATGTCTTGTGTGATCCCATTAATATGAAATGTTCAAAATAAGCAAATCTGGAGGGACAGAATGTAGATCAGTGGTCTCCAGAGATGGGGGAGAGGGAATGACTACTAAAGGGCACAGGGATTCTTTTGTGGGGGGGATGAAAATACTCTGGAGTTAGAGAGTATTGATGGTTGCACAACCCTGTGAATATGTTAAAAACAACTGAATTGTACACTTGAAAATGGTGAATTTTGTGGTATGTAGTTTATACCTCAATTAAGACAAATAAAACCAGAAGCTATGGTATGTAAAGTCCACAGCTCACAGTAAATACTCAGTGAACCCTCTTTCCCCTGGATTATTACAGTGACCTCCCAACTGGTCTTTCCACCTCTCCCCTTGCTCCCCACCAGAGTATCCCATGCTGTGTAAGTTCATGTCACTCCTGCTCTCTAAACTCTTCTATGACTCCCATCTCTCTTAATAAAAGCCCAGGTAATTACAATGGCCTGTAGTGCCGTATCCTGTCTGGCTCCTGGCTTCCTCTCTCATTCTCATCTTCTGGGATTTTCCCTTTGTTCTCTCTGCTTCAGCCATATTAGCCTTTTGCTGCTCCTTGAATATATACCAGGTATGTCCCTACCTCAGGACCTTTGCACTTGCCACTCGCTCTGCCTGCAACAGACTTCCCTTAGATATCTGCTAGGCTTACTCTTTTGCCTCCTTCAGGTGTTTGCTCAAATGTCACTTTCTCAGTGAGACCTTCCCTGACCACTCAGTGTGTTTTGCATCAAAGTCTCCTAACCTGATACTCCCGGTCCACCTGCCCAGACTGTTTGAGCGCTTATGTTTATTGGAAGGATATCTGCTCCACCAAAGGCAGGATTTTGGTGTGTCTTATTATTCACACTTCTATCCTCAGTGCCTGGCACAGTCAATACTCTCTATTTTTTTTTTTGACTGAATAAATAAATGTTAGCTCTTGCTATAATTTATAATAAACTTTTTGAGACCTTTAATCTTTTTTATTTTCCTCTCATGAATGTCTCTTGCATATCTCAACCTGACATTTCTTTGAGGCTTCTTTCTTCCTTCCATCTTATCCCTACTGGGTGTTGGGTTTTGAGATAAATATAATCTTTGTGGTATCATTATGAAGTTGATCTAGAAAATAGTTTCATCTCACTTTGAAGTTTCATCTCACTTTTTAAAAAGGCATCAGAGCTCCCTTCTGAATTCCTCATTGTAATGAAGTTGGTTTCCTCAAGCTGATGTGGAAACTAATTTGTATATTGCTGTCAGCTGTAAAGCTTTGAAATTAATTGTCTTAGCTAACCTTGTTGAGATCTAACCATGTTATGTTTACTGCACAAAAACATTATCTCCTTATTGGTGTCTGTTGGGATGCAAGTCCTGCCCTATTCTCTCCTGAGTAGAATGTAATTTTTGCTGGTTCCAGAATTAAGATGGAGAACTGAATGGTAGTGGGAAGAAATCTTGAGTTGCAAGGCAGATTTTAGAACTCAGATTCTAGAAGTAGGCCTGAGGTTGACTGTTTATGTAGCTTGGGGTTAGGCTGTTTTCTCTGGGCATGTGGAGGGGATATATCCTGAAATCGTTTTTAATTACATAAGTGATACAAAAATAGCTTTTTATAAAGAATAAAAATTTACAAACAAAGCTAACATCCCCTTTGACTGTGACCCTTCTTTGCCCCTGAGTATCTTGTCATTTGTTAGATGTTTATATTTCCAGATAATTTTCTGTGCATTTGTGTATGAATATGCATATTGTTATAGGAATGTGCGTTTTACATAAATGTATGATACTATAACAGAATAACAGCAACTTGCTTTTTCCATCCAGAAATGTATATGAGTTCTTTCCATGTCAGTACATATATGTTTCTTCTATATTTTTAAAAAGATTTTATTTATTTGAGAGAGAGAGAGAATACTCATGAGCCAGGGGTTGGGGGTAGTGGGGAGAGGCAGAGGGAGAACAGACTCTCTGCAGAGCAGGGAGCCCGATGCCGAACTTGATCCCAGGACCCTGAGATCATGACCTGAGCCAAAGGTGGAAGCTTAACTGACTGAGCCCCCCAGGCTCCCTGTTTCTTATATTTTTAAATAGTTCTTGCTATTTCTATGAGTCGGCTTGAGCTGCTGTAACAAAATACCATTGGCCTGGGTTGGGGGTGCTGCTTAAACAACAGGCATTTATATTTTACTCTTCTGGAGACTAGGAGACCATGGTCAAAGTGCTGAGTAATTTGGTCCTGGATAAGGCCTCTTTCTGGCTTCTCTCGGTGTCTTCACATGGGAGAGAGCCTCTTGCCCTTGCTTTCTCAACTATAGGATACATCTTGGACTTTCTTCCACTTTAATTCATATAAACTTGCCTCATTTATTGTCATGGTTGCTTAGACTTCTGTAAGAGTGTCCCATAATTAATTTTTTTAAAAGATTTTATTTATTTATTTATTTGACAGGCAGAGATCACAAGTGGGCAGAGAGGCAAGCAGAGAGAGGGAGAGGGAAGCAGGCTCCCTGCTGAGCAGAGAGCTTGATGTGGGGCTTGATCCCAGGACCCTGGGATCATGACTCTGAGCCAAAGGCAGAGGCTTTAACTCACTGAGCCACCCAGGCACCCCTCCCATAATTCATTTTATCAGCATCCTACTGGACATTTGTATTGTTTGCAGCCTGAGGTTGCGACAAACAATGACACAGTGAATTCTCTCACATCCATCTTTGGGCACATGTGTGAATAAATATGTAAGAAATTCCTGGCAGTGGAATTGCTGAGTCAGAGGCATATGCATTTAAAATATTGATAAAGACGGCCAAATGGCCCACTAATGGAATTGCATTAATTCTTGCTTCCACTAATAGTATATGAGAGTGCTCATTTCCCCACATGCTCATCAACATAACGTATTATCACATTTTTGAAAATCTTTAAAATACTCTCATAATCACAGAGAACAAACTGGTGGTTTCCAGAGGGCAGGGGGTAGTGGAATAGGCAAGATGGGTGAAGGGGAGTGGGAGGTACGGCTTCCAGTGATGGAATGAGGAAGTCATGGGGATGAAAGGCACAGCACAGGGAATATCGTCAATGGTATTGTAACAGTGTTGCATGGCGACAGATGGTGGCTACACTTGTGAGCATAGTGTGACATACAGAGTTATTGAATCACTGTGTTGCACACGTGAGACTAATGTAACCTTGTGTATCAACTGTACTTCTGTAAAAGTAAAGAAAAAGGGTAAAAGCAAATAACAGTGGTAAAAAGCAATACTCTCTTCTACTTGTGTCTTCAGTATTGGTGTTCACAGCAAGAAGTGAGCTCTATTAGTGAGTTATCAAGTCAGTTTAATGGGTAGAAATTGGCATAGAATAGTACCTACCGGAGAACGTTACTGGTGGTATGCGCAAGTGTCGTTTTATGAAACTTTGGCTTCAGTCACCCATCTGTGTGCATGCGTATGAGCTGGTTTGTGATGTAAAATGTAGTTCTAACTTGTGGGTCTTGGCTTAAAGTCTGAAAAACACTGCCCTACAGTGATGGAAGCTACTTTCTAGAATGATCTGCTCTGACTCTAAAATTAAAAAAAGAAAGTCCCCCTTCGATTCCTATCTTCTTACTGGCTGTCCTCCTTTCCCTTTCATCTCTGGTGCTGTCCTTTGATAAAAGTGTGAGGCTAAAACCCCCTTGAGCCCTTCTTCCCGGCTCCCAGTCCCGCTCCATCTCCTGTCAGACATGAGCTGGTAGAAATTCGTGAGAAAATGCCCCTTTCCTGCTTTCCTGAGCACCACCCCCCAACATCCCTGCTACCCCCAATCCCCACATCCCTACTATGTCCACCACCTTTGCTGTCCTTCCTGCCTCTGGGTCTTCCAAAGCACGATTTCCTCTGGAACACTATGTCACAATTACTCCCTATACCTGCCCTCCCCCCCGTGCATGACCATGTCCTCTCATCCTTCAGGTTCAAATATGGCATGTCTGGGGAGATCTCCAATTGGAATCCCTTCCCTCATATCACTATCCACAACCACAGTGCTGTTCTGGTTCTCATGTATTCTCTGTATGTGACCTGAATCTCCCTCTAATGTTTATACTTCCCCCAGGAGGCACCCAGGTTGTCCCATCTGCTGGCGTGTCCCCAGGGTAGTATCTAATATCTAGAAGGCACTCCATAGATAGTTCTAGAAAGGATGATTTATATATGTTTTCATTTAGTCTCAGAAGAGGTACTAATGGACCAGTGACCATTTTCTGAGGGTACTAAATAATCCTTCTCCTTGTAGTGACAGGCTCTTTGCCATCTGTGAAGTGATAGTCTGAGGAAATTCTGATGAATTGTCTTAGATGGGAAAATCAGCCAGGGCCCTGGCAGGGACAGAGCAACACTCGAGGCAGAAAATCTGCAGAGTATAAAAGGGCTATTTACAAGGATGTAGGCAGGGTTTAGGGAATCTGGCAGATTGGGTATTGGGCCAGGGATCTGAACCAGCAGGAGAATGTTGCCCCCTCTAGGTATTAAGGGGCGGGCAAGGAGAGAGAGAAGTTACCCACACCTGGAGGGAGAAAGTTGTGGAGACAGCCACCTGACAGGGGCTATGTGGCATTTCGCCAAGGCAGTTGACCAGCCCGTGGTGACCCTGCAGGAGGGGGCATGGGAATAAAGACCCCAATTTCTCTTTCCCCTCACACTCTGATCTCCTGTCAGAGCCTCCCACTGATAAACCCAATGGGCAAAGGAGCCCAGTGATGCAGTGTGTATAGGTCAGCTCCTGTGTGCCGGGGAGGGCAAGGGAGAGTAACAGAAGATGGCTGGGACAGTGATTTATCTCAAGGGACGGTAATGGTATGGCCTCGAGAGGCCATGGAGTGGAGTAATTAGGAGCATGGATGCCAGAGCCAGATTCCTTGGGTTTAAATCCTGCCTCTTCACCTATTAGGTATGTCACCTCTCTGTGCCTCAAATTCCTTAGCTGTGAAGTGGGAATACTAGTGGTGCCCCCTCCATAGTCTTATGTGGGCCCTGAATGTGTTAAATAATAATCAAGTACTTAGATTAGTGGGTGACACATGGTAAGTGCTCAATCATTGTTAGCTCTTACTGTCATTTAAAACATTGTTCTCCTAAGCTTGTTCAGAAATTTAAAGGGGAGGAGAAAATGAGTAAGATCTTTTGTTGAGAGACTGGGCTTTGCAGAAGCAAAGGGAAGTAAAATATAATGACAGTGGAATTGGTTCCCTGGTGTGAAAAAGATCTCCCTCTTCTTTTCCATTATGAGACCTGACCCCAGCTTTGAAATTTTGATTGCTAGCACAAATTGAGTTTATTTATTTTTTCTCACATTCAGTACTCTCTTCTTTTTTTTTTTTTAATAATCTATAGGCTGATGGAACATATTTGAACAGAGATATTAAATGAGTTTTCATTCACTACTTTGAAATGTTTTAATCCCCTGAAGAGAAAGATTAAAGCTCTTTACAGGAGGTAGTAGGGGTGTATTTTTTTTTTAATTGAAGTTGGTTTTCAGCATTCCACAGAATCTTCCTTCATTTCTTGGCATCAGTGGACAGATGTCCATTTTGTTGTCCACATCACCACCAGGTCACAGTGAGAGGAGAGGTGAGGTGGGGGATGGCTGAGGCTGCTAGAAAGGAAAATCAAGGAGTAAGTCTGCTTTGAAAGGTCCTGGGGAGGGAAAAGATACTGAGATGAACAAAGCATGCTTGACAAAGGAAGATGACACGCTGTGAAAAAATATCTATCTCTTGATGGATAGATAGATAGATAGATAGATAGGTGGATAGATAAATGTAGAGATAGATATATAGATGTTGATAAATAGATACTTTGTGTTAAAAATTTCTAATTAGGCCAGAGTTTGGAATGAACAGAGAACTCTCTCAAGCATGAGAGACAAGTTCTCAGACTGTCACTGGTGTGCAAAGTGTTATGATGAAATGTGAGCAGAATATTTATGAAAAGGGGACACTATACCTGATTCAGCTGGCAGTGTCCTGGAGACTTCTGAGAGCACTGAGTTGAGAGTCTAGAGAACTGGCTTCTCCATCCAGGGCTCCCTGTCTCTGTTTGTTACCCTTCTAAGACCTGGAGCTTCTCAGTCTCCAATCCTGATCATAATATATCTACTGCTTACTTTGCAAGGTTTGGGTTTGTGAGAGTGAAAATCCTTTGAGGAATATAGAGTTGTATAAGGAACATAGTATATGTTTAAGACGTAATAATAAGTAAATGATAAGTATCTAGTTGTATAGTGTGCCAGGGTGATTGGTTTGAGGGGTAGAGAAAAAAAACAGACCTAGATGTGTAGGACAGTAGGGAAGAGTTAGACTCAAACTATTCTAAGACATTGTCTTGGAGGAGGGTAGAGAAGTAGATTCATTTTAGATGAGTTCACATACACGTGTTAAAAAACAGAAGGTAACTACAGAAAGAATAGGAAGAAAATACAACCTTGGAGAAGTGCTGGCAATTATGACTCCCATCTTTGGCCCTCTATGTTGTTCAAGTTTGTTCTATAACTGCCCTTGGGGCTGTGTGCTCTGGGGTCTTGGAGATTAATATACACACTCTAGAAATGCCCTCCAAGGCTGGGTTTGGAGAAGACTTGTTTTGGCCTCCCATGAATCTATTGGAGGTAACAGCCTTTCCTCCTCAAGCACAGGTGGTACCACAAGATCTGATTTAGGGTTAGCTGTCAGTTACGTGCATACAAGCCCTTTGAGGTGCATGTGAACCCTTTGATCTCACTACAGTGCCCTTCTGCGTGCCCCCTCACTCTATAAAAACCATGGGCTAAGATCTGGACTTGCAGAGAGTAGCTATGCAGCTCCTGTGGATCATTTTCCACCCTATCCCCACCATGTCAGTAAGTTACCTTGCATGAAAACTTTTGTAGATGGTGTGGAGTCACCTCTTTCATATTCTGGTCTCAAAGTGCCTTCTCAATTTGGAGGGTAATGTTCTGTCTCCCCGCCCCCTTCTAACAAACCTCCTACAAGCAGTGGGGGACGTAGAATACCAGCAAATACTATGCAAAAAGGAGGGCAAATAAAGAGCACAAAATAAGATGATAGAGGGAAATTCCAATAGATCAGTAATCATAATAAATGTCAATGGTCTAAACTTGCGAATTAAAAGGTAGAGATCAAAGGTGGGTTATGGGCAGAACCTAGCTATACTGAACACATAAAAACAGAGAAAAGTTGAATTGAAACCTATTTTTTCCCACCAGGGGCAGATATAATGGTGTCAAACCCATCTTTTTTCACTTTGCGTATTTCCTCTTTTCTCTATAGACTTTATAATAGGGCGGGGATTGAGTTAAACAGGTTGGGGAGAAATCAAGGGTGTCAAAAAAAAAAAAAAGAAATGAGAGGGGCATTTATTTTTTAAATTATTTTCAAAGATTTTATTTATTTATTTATTTGAGAGATTGGAGGGGGAGGAACAGAGGGAGATGGACAAGCAGACTCCACTGAGTGGAGAGCCTGAGTGCAGAGTGCAGAGCCTGACATGGGGCTGAGTGCAGAGCCTGACATGGGGCTCGATCCCATATCCCTGAGATCATGACCTGAGCCAGAATCAAGAGTCGGCCGCTTAACCAGCTGAGCCACCCACGTGCCCCTAAGGGGCATTTATTGATCCAGGTACTGTGCTGGGTAATTCTCAAAGAATAAAGTCACTTAGGATAGATATATACATTCTGGTGTAGCTTCTTAGTCAAATGCTCAGACTGTCATGTCAGACAGACCTAGATTTTGTTTCCAACTCATTTATACATTCATTTACTCATTTAGCTAGTATTTGCTGAATCCCTGCTATGAGCTAAGAAACTTGCTAGGAAGTCACTTTCATCTCTCCATGAATTAGGTTTCTCATTGTGTCAGTTTGTTTGGACAGTAATGATATGTAAGAAACAACCACAAAACCTCAGTGACACATAACAGTAAACATTTATAACTGCTCACTAGTCTGTGGCTTGCCTGGGTAGAAATGACAAACTGGACAGAGTTTGGCTAATCTTTCTGAACTTGCTTATGGGCTGTGGGTGTCTGGGAGCTGGCTGGTCAGGGATAGCCTTGTCTGGGCTCGGTTCTGTCTCATGGGGCTCCTCATCTCCCAACAGGCTAATTTGGGCTTATTGTTGGGCAGGATTTCAGGAGGCAGAAATTGAAATGTCCCCTTGAAGTCCAGAATCTTGGCATTCTGTTGGCCAAAGCAAGGCGGAGGCCAGCCTGATTCGAGGGACAGAGAAATCGACTTCATCTCTTGAAGGACAGAGCTGCAAGGTCACCCTGCCATGTGGGTTACATCACAAAGGCTATCGGTATAGGAGAAGGAAGAATTAGGGCCACTTTTGCAACCAACTACCACCATCATGTTGTTATGCAGAGATAATATTAGCACTTATTTCTTAGAGTTAATTGTGAGAATTCAGGGAGATCATGCGTATAAAGCAGTGATTCTGAGCCAAGCTTGCAGAAGGGGCTCAGGAAATGATAACCTTACCACCATTGCTGTTGCTGGGATCATTAAGGTGGTTATTACTGTTACTGATTTGAGTCCCCCTCATCCCTGGGCATCTGTTCAGTGAAGTTCAGAGGTTCAAATCCCCTAGTCAGCTTTGCTCCTGTATGCCTGATTGCTTTTCCCCTTAATAAGGGAGCAAGTCGGTTGATGGAAAACTTCCTTGATTTTGCGAACACAGATGCCACTGTGTGTTAGCATCCTTTGGCCATTAGCTGTCAAGGCAGTCAGGGCAGAGATCTATTTAAAGAACATGTAGGTGCCTTTGCTTTTTGCCATCAAAACTGTGCCAGGGATGGAGACACATCTGAAAGAGGGGCAGAAGGGTCCTGATAGGAGACAGACCTTCCATTTGCCATTTGCATTTACTCAGGAAAGGGGAATGAATTGCATAGTGAAGTTAGGGCTCCTTATGTTAATTAGTCTTAATTAGTGATGCCTCCAGTTAAACATTAATGGTTTATTTCATATTTTATTTCCAAAGGAGAGAGATCGAGCCTTGAGTTAGAAATACCTCACAGGCCACAGTTTTGCTAAATTCTGTAGTCCTGTTCACAGTGTCTCAGCAGGCTGGGTGCTCTTATTGTTAGGCTAAGAGAAAAGGGATTACAGAGTCTCAGCTTTGTTGGGGTTCTTATCTATTGCCAAGAAAAGAGTGACCAAGATGTTTTTCACTATGTAGGATCAACCTCAATGGTGATTGATATTATGGGTCTGATATCAGCCTCCCCATCCAAATGGGAGTGTTTGTAAAAAATAATCCATTTAGGGAGAAGAGCAGAATGAGTTTATTGATAGAAATCTCCACAAATTTTAATTTTTTAAAAGAAGGGAAACACTTTCTTCTGAGTTTCATACCAAAACAGGAGAAGAACCAGAGATGAAATGTGTTTATGATTCATCAGAAAACAGATTTTATTTCTCTTATTTTTAGAAGTAGCTGTCTAGGTACTGGGTTCTGTCAAATGAGAGAGGGATTATATTTGGAAATCCTAATTGTGGAGAGGCTTTCTTTAAAAAGCAGCCTAAAGCCAAACTGGCTCCCACTGATGCTTCTTTGGTTGTTTCTTTTTTCTCTTTAATCCTTCTGACACTCTGAAAGTAGTTCACACATTGAATTAAAAGAATCCATTTTGTCCATCCTTGATGTTTACTTGACTTTGTAGTTCTTCTCCAGAAGCAAAAATCCCTGGTCCTTACTTTGAAGAATCGTGTCGGGAAAATTATGGGTTTAATTTTTTTAGTTGGAACACTCAACTCAAACAGGGTGAAGCAAAAAAGCAAAAAAAAAAAAAATTAAAAATTTGAAAAAGGACTATATCGACATATGTTATCAACAAGTAGAAGAGCTTCAGGCATGGCTGGATCCAGGTGCTGAAATAATGGTATCAGGAATCAGTTTCTCACATCCCACTGTCTTTTGCATAGATTTCAGTGTCAGGGTGGATGGAGGGTGGCAAAGGGGCTCCTTGGCAGTTCTAGGCTTGCATTCTACCAATGTGGCAGCCCCACTGTAAAAGATGTGTTTCTTTCCTAAAAATAGTAGCAATTGGTTTGCGTCAGGTTACATGCCTTTCTCTATACCAAGCATTCCATTGTGGCCAATCCAGTGGAAGGATTGGTCACACTTGGGCATGTGCCAGCCCCTGGAGTAGAGGGAGAGATCAGCTGTCTCTGGACCTCATGGACCAAGTATGGGTATGAGAGTGTGATTTAATTAAAGGGTAATCAGGAGCAGGGACATGTTTGCTGATTGGTCAAAGGTAAGGGATGATTTCTGGGATGATGTGTTGGTCTGGGTTATCACAATAGGCAGACACCAAGATGGGACTAAATGTGCAAGGATTTAATTAGGAGAAACACCTGTGGAAGAAGAATAGGAAGAGTGCCAGGAAGCTGTGGAGAGCCATCAGACCCTGAGTGAGGGAGAGAGGGAGAGAAGGATGGGTGGGGGTGTTTTAGACTCTCCTGCCATCTGAAGAATCTTCCACAAAGTGTCAGGAGTCCTCCAGCCACTGCCAGAGGAGGGCCTGTCTCCCTGGATCAGGCCTGTTTTAGTATCCCTGCTGCACTCAGTCATTGGCTGGGAGCAGCCCATGGGAAGTGTGGCCTTGTTTGCACCGATGGATTTGAGAGTATAGCAGCTGGGGCCCTTGGTTAATTAAGCTTCCTGTAGCTGGAGGTCTGCAAGGCATTCTCATGGCTGCCACAGATAATAAACTTAGAGTTACGAAAGTACATCACAGATTAAAAGATGCTGTAACAGTTGCCAGCTTAGTTGATCCCTGTTATGCAAACAATATTGTCATCACCTTCTCCCATTCTATGGATGGGGAAGGCCTGGCAGGAGGGGTAACGATTTCTCCTCGGTTGCTCCACGAGTCAGTGAAGAGCTTGGACTCAGAGCATGACCACTGCCTCCCTATCTATCATCCGCCCTCTGCACTGACTTGGCTAGCATCCCCCAAAGTTCATGTCTACCTGGAACCTCAGAATGTATCTGTATTTAGAAATAGGGTCTTTGCAGATAGAATTAGTTAGGTTAAGATGAGGTCATACTGGATTAGGGCGGGCCCTAAATCCAGTTGTCCTTCGAGATGAAGACACGGACACAGAAGAGATAGGGGGATGAAGCCAAGTGATGATGGGGCAGAGACGGGGGGCGGGGTGCAGCCATGATCCAAGGGATGCTGAGGTCTGTTGGCAACCACCAGAAGCTAGGAGCAAGGCATGGGACAGCTTCTTCCCTACAGCCTTCGAGAGAGTGTGACCCTCTTGTGACACCTTGATTTCAGACTTCTGGTCTCCAGAACTGTGAGGGAATAAATCAAGCCATCGTTCTAGCCATCCACTTGGTGGTAATCATAGCATCCCCGGGAAATGGATACACTGTCCTAAAAGAACCAGTCATCCCTCTGGTTCTCTCTGTTTGTCTTGTGTGACCCTACCCCCATCCCCAGCCCCATGGGCACTGCTGAGCCAATTAATCCAAAGCTACAGAGCTTGTGTTCAGATAGCAGAGGCCCAGAAATGCTGACCAAGAAGACTTGGATCATACTCAAATCCAAGGAAAGTGGCTGGAAAAGAGACATAGTCATGTCGACATCTGGACCCCCTGATAGGAGGTGGTAAGAAGGGCTTTCCCTTCTGTGGGAGGCTTCCTCCAAATCCTTAACTCCAGTCCAATCCTGAGAATCATCAGACAAACCCACATGGGGGGACATGCCACAAAATACCTGACCAGTACTCCTCACAAGTGTCATGTGGACTGAGGCAAGACAGAAACTGTCACAGGTTGAAGGACACCAAGAGACACGATGCCTAAAGGCCATGTCAGAGCCCAGAACAACCAAAAAAGATGTTAGTGAAATTCAACTGAAGTCAGCAGTATTGTACCAATGCTAATTTCTTGGTTTGACAAAGGTACCATGATAATGTACAATGTTAACTTTAGGGAGAAAGATGAACAAAGGGTATATGAGGACTCACAGCTTTTCTGTAAATCTGAAATCATTACAAAATAAAAATGCATTTAAAAAGAGAGAGAGAGACAAGAGATAGGCAAGCGGAGCAAAGAAATACCCAGGGTCACTCAGAGATAGGGAGAACACTTGGTTTATGATGGACCAGACATCATATGAGGTCTGGCTAAATTTCATATCTTATTTTTGGATAAATCTGTCCATCTATCCACCCATGTACCCATCAATCCATCCATCCATCCACCCATGTATCCATCCATCCATCCATCCATCCACCCACACACACACATACCCATCCATCCATCCATTCATCCAACAAATTTTTGTTGAGCATCTATTGTATATTAGACAACTCTTCTAGGTGCTGACATATACCTGTGACCATTAGGTGTCTGCTCTCATAGATCTTATATTGTAATAAGAGAAATACTGTATCCAGGTAATCTATGTGACTTAATAATAAACCATCAGGTGGTGATAAGTGTTATGCAGAAAACTAAAATGGACAATGAGGGGGAGGTGATCAGAGAAGACCTCTCTGAGGAGGTGACCTAAACTAGGACATGAATGACAACAAAGGATCCCACTATACAAAGAACAGGAGGAAGTAAGTCTAGACAGAAGGAACGGCTGGTGCAAATGTCAGGTGAGAATAAGTTTAGGTGCTTGATAAACAGAGCAAAGGCCTGAGGCTGGAATATAACAAGAGAGGCATGGGAGAGAGGCATGGGGTGGGAGAGGGGGGCCAGGTAAAATCTTTTTTTTTTTAAAGTGCAATGGGGAGGTACCAGAGGGGGTTTCAAGAAAAGGAATAGCATGTCCTGGTTTGACTTGAGGCACTGGCCATGTGCTGCGAATGCATTGTAGGCAGACAACTGCTGTTGTCCAGGCAACAGATGATGGTGGCAAGGAGGCCGAACCTTGGATTCCATGAGATCCATTTCTGAGGGAGTTTCTGTTCCTTGCAGCCAAATATGTGCTGAAGATGACCCAGGACTCCTGATGCCACACCTCAGTTTCCCCAGTGTGCTCTGAGGTCGTCAGGGAAATGAGCAGAACCTTCCTTTAGTACATCTTACTTCTTTTATTCCTTGTCTGTACCCACTTTTCTCCCTTCTGTGTGTCCAACACCCTCATAATATCTCTCTTCTCGGAGCCCACCTTGGCCTGACATCTGACAAAACACCTCACGATCCCTAGTTTTCCCCTTCTTCCTTCAAAACTTACCTGTCCTGCGTCCATTCTTTTGAGAGGTTGGGGTGATGGACATAATCTTGCTAGACTGGAAAGGGGTATTCTTCCAGAAAACACTGGCATTTTTTGGGTGGTTTTTGTTGCCTTCAGACCAAGCAGGCATTTGCTGAACAGTTTTCATTCACTGAGCTCTGTGCTGGGTCCTTTTGTGTGTTTCAGTCCTCTTTGATTCATACAAACATCTAGGAATGTAGACCCCCTCACTCCCACTTTACAGATGAGGATGGAGAGGCTCAGAACCTCTGTTCCCTTTCCCTGCAACGAATTATGGGAATATCAGGATTGGTCCATGAGAGGTGATCTCTTGTTTTGATGCCCCTCAAGGCTTGAGAATGACATAAAAATGCTTGTGAAAAGTATGCTCTGGAACTTATCTGGTTTCCCTGAAAAACCAGTAGGCATTTTCAAATGCAGCCAGACTCATGTCCCCTGGGGCTTTTTCTCTCTTTGCTTCCTGTTCTAGAAAGGGCTGGTGTGAGCTTCCTGGCTTTGCTGTCTGAGCAAGCAGGAATGTTCCATGTGGCTGCACCTTTAGGAGCAGCAGCTGGGACAGGGGCTATGCAGCTGACCTCGCCTGCAGCGATCAGTCCTCATCTTTTCTCCAAGCCTCCCCTTCCATGTGGTCGGTGCCATGCGAGGGGCCGTGGGTGAGTGAGTGGCCTGAATTTCTTTCTGCCCCATTTCTTTGCAGTTTCCTGGGTGTGGTGATGATGATGCAAGGCTCCATGAACCATAGGCGTCTGGCCCCGAGGAAGAAAACCTTCGATCCAGGAAATAAATGGCTGGCAAAAATGATGCTCCTTTCCATTCATTTTTTCAGTCATTCATTCATGAACTATTTATTTGTTATTTATCCTATGCCAGACCCTGTGTCCAGGACATGAGACATATGTGGTCCCCTTTCCCCAGGAACTGATACCTGGATATACCCAGCAGGTCTGCCACTCATCTTCTGGGATGACGGAATATTCTAGGTCCTTCTAACCTTGTTCATGGACAGCAGCATCTGGAAGTCATGGGGCTCCTTAGAGAATCCCATTCACTACTGACATGAGCCATTTATAACTAACCCTGAAATTTAGGGTGGTCAGAAGTCTCCTTCCCCCCCACTTGGGATCCCCGTAGAAGCTGACAGGGTGCTATGGTGCCTGAATTATGCACACTGGGGGCAGAGAAGAGGAGGGTCCAGCGGTGTCGGGAGGAGTCAGGAAAGACTCTTGGGAGTGCGGACAGGTTCCCTGTGCTGGGCCCAAGCAAGTCCTTAAGTTTTTGTTAGGCACAAACACAGTGATTGAGGGTGGGGGTTCTGACATAGGACAGGCTAGACTGAGTCCCTGCTTCGTTCTATGGTAATGTATGAATCCAAACAAATATCTTATTTGGTCTGAGCCTCAGTCTTCTCATCTGGGACATGGAGATCATTCCTAGGATTTACTCTTCAGAGATGCGATATCCTAAACATAAGGAAGTTAGCTGAGGTCTTGGGAAATTGCTATTATCATCCTTCATAAATTCTGGGGGGCTACTAGGGACCAGAAAAGAGGAACCTCAGTCTGGACTGGTGTAATCAGAGAAAGAGGTGAATTTCAAATCTCAAAGCTTGGCAAGAGAAGGGAGGGTGTCACTTTTGCGTCCTTCTGTATCCTGAGCATCTGGCACGTAAGTCTGACCTCAGCCTACGTTTGTTGACTGAATAAATGAATGACTGGCCAGGACTTTGAAGGAGGGATAGAGTGTGCAAGTAGAAGGACCTTCCCTGCATTTCTGTCTTCTCAAGGACCCTATTTATTAATGGGATCAAACTATATATACGATCTTGTAGGGTTTTTTTGTTGTTGTTGTTTGCTTTTTTTAAGTACGGAGGTTACATCTCTTCAAAGTTCCATCAAGACTCTCCTAGTTTGGGGCTGCTTCCTGGCCACTGGTATGGACTGTACCACAGTTTATTCAAATGACCCTCCCATTGCTGGACTGGCAGGTCATTTCTCCAGTCATCATTATTATAAGGAATGCTGTTTATGCTCATCTCTGTGTATACATCTAATTATGTCCTTAGATTCAATTCCAGAAGAGAGGCTAATGGGTCAGATGGTAAGTGTGTGTCATTGTTACCGTCTGGACACGTAGTACTGGATCAACCCCCGTCCCCAGGAAGGCTGTGACAGTTTACTCCCTGCTGTCAGCTAACCCTACTGCTACTCTGCTTCTCTGCACGCCGATCCCCTCCATCTCTGTGCCACTCTGCCCTGCCTTGCCCGCTTAGCCCAATGGGATTTGTGGGCAGAGCTAGCCTCTTTTTTCAAAGCCTGCTGGATATCTGTGGGGTCACATAAGGATTACTTAAGTACATTGTGGAGAAATCTCCTTGGAGGGAAGGTGTCCCCCAGATGTTGGAGCAAAGACTGGAGTAAGGAGGGGAAAACGCTCGGGACGTGCCCCCTGCCCCACCTCTGCCACCCCACCCACTTCCCAGGTCTCCCGCACAGATAACCTTGTTCCTCCTCTCTCTGCCGCCATGCATCACAGAAACACATGTCTTCCCTCCAGTACCCTGTCCATGGCTGTCTCCTAGCAGTTGCTACTCTGTTTTGGCATTTGGATGTCTCTTTTCTAACTCTCCTGCTGGCCTGGAGCATGAAGGAGTGGAGTCGTCCTCATGTCAGAGTATCTCCAGGATCTGGCAGAGTGTAATGACAATAATCGTAATAGTAATAGTAACAACATCAACTCATGTATTAAGCACTTACTGTGTGCCAGCACTTTACGGACTATACCAAGCCCTTCACGTATTTTGTCTCTTCGAATGGTCCCATAAACTAATGATGTAGGTGTTACTCTTGTCCCATTTTACAGACAAGGATGCTAAGACTCAGAGAGGTGAAGTGACTTCCCCAAGGTCACAATGTGTAGACGAGGTGAGACTCAAAGCTAACTCCCTTTCAACTATTCTGCTACGAGCTTGGCGAGTAGCTAAGCCACTAAATGAGGAGCCAGCTCTCCCTCTGCTCCCTCCCCAACACTAGCTAATGACTAGGACTTGTTGACAGAGGGCTGGAAGAATGGAAGAATCTGGTTTGTTCATTTCAGAGAAAAGCCAGAGGGTCTTTTTGGAAGAGTGCTTTGAAAGATGGGGTAGGAAATACCTCTGCCTCTCCTGACCTCCCTTCCTAAAGTCACGTGCCTGCCATTCCTTTATCCTGGATTCATTCCTTTTCCATCACAGCTTAAAGCTACTTTTGGAAATGTCAGTCCCCTCCATCCCTGATGCCTTGATGGGAGTCCCATCTGCAGAGCTATTCTCTGAAGTAGCTCTTTCAGTCTACACTTTTTTCCCACTCACTCAAATCCAACCAGCTCAAATCTTACTCCTCGGGCAGGTTTCCTGGCTTCTCCCAGCTTGCTCAGCATTTTCCCTATGGCTGCCAACTCTGGGGTTGATCATCTGGGATAATGACCTGGCCCAGGTCTTCCTAAAATTGTTCATTTTGAAGCTGTGGGGGCTCCTTGGAGGATCCCATGAACCACTGACATATGCCATTTGTAAGTAACCGTGCAATTTCGGGTGGTCAGGTTCCCCCTGTCTGAGATTACAGTAAGATAAAAGATACAGGCATCAAACGTTCTAAGAATAATTCACTTATTCAACATTGACCAGATGTCAGGTTTGTTCTGGGCCCTGAGAATTCAGAGATGCACAAGACTGAGCTGTGTTCCTGGAATATTTGGTGCGATGGGAGAGTTGGTCATGGGGGCCGGACCCTGGGAGAGGGGTAGCTATATTGTAATAGCTCAGATGAGGGACACACAAATGTCACTCTTCAATCACTGCTAGTTATTTATACTTTATAGACCAGGAGCAGATTCTGGAAGGGACCTGGGAGAGGGAAGATCCTGCATTCTTCCTTCATCTTCTTGGCATAAGACTTTGCTTCTGGATTTACTGGAATAACTGAGAGATGCAGTTACTCTGGGGAGGGGAGTTAGGTGAACCCAACACACCCAGAGGGCTTACTTTGGGGCAGATAATCCCATTGAGGTGCTGGAAATAAAAGAGGAAAGCAGACTTATTTTTGCCCTACATTCTATCAATTTAAGCACATTCGTATACAAGCAAACGCTTTGTCGCTATGGGATGTGGAAATACAATATTTTTCTGATGCATTTTAAAATAAATATGCAACATTCAGACCTCAAAAAAATTATGTCTCCACAGACCCCCCTCACGTCATCTTTTGTATTTCAGCCCACCATGTATTGCCCTGTGGAAAACGCATCTTGTCAATAACAATCATCATCACAACAGTGAAAGTAATAAATAAAGATGACACACATAGGGCTTCCTATATCCTAGGCACCGTTCTAAATGCTTTTATATATTTTTACTCCTGTGATCCTAATGACAACCATGTGATGAGGTATGACTATTATCCCCCACTTTGCAAATGGGGACACTGAGGCACAGAGAAGTTTAGCAACTTACTCCAGGCCACAGCGTGTATGGAGCAGAGCTAGGTCAGAACCTAGGCAGCCTTACCCTAAAACCTGGCCTTTTGACAATTTCATCACTCTGGCTCTGCGAATGCCCTTTCCCCGGCAGCTCTGGTCGTTTTGGGCTGGACACTTACCTAGACTCTGCAAGGAGGAAAGGGACACTTGTTCATATATGTTAGCTCAATGAAACATCCTGGCCACACAGGTAGGTAGGTGGGGAAGTTATCATAGTTCCATTTTAGAGTCAAGGAAACTGAGGCACAGGGCGTGCAGATGACATGCCCAAGGTCACACAGCTAGTGAATGGGAGAGCCAGGAATCAAGCCCAGAGCACCGGAAGGCCAGCCCAGGCTTATTTGCTCTGACAGTGCCTTGCCTGGTAACACTGAACTGACTGATTAATAAATAATGCTTGTTGAGTTGTCATTAAAAACTTGTCTCACCAAGTTCCACAGTGTCTTCTCTGTAATTACCCTATTTTCTCCTAAGGGGACTGACAGGCTTCCCCAAGACTTGCCTCTTTCTCAGTGGGAAGGGATCTTTTTTTTTTTTTTTAAGATTTTATTTATTTATTTGAGAGAGAGTGCTCAAGCAGGAAGGGGGCAGTGGGGAAGAGGGAGAGGGAGCAGCAGACTCCTTGTTGAGCAGGGAGCCCCATGTAGGCCTTGATCCCAGGACCCTAAGATCATGACTAGAACCAAAGGTAGACACTTCACCGACTGAGCCCCCTAAATGCCTCTCAAAGGGAAGGGATCTGTGGGGGAACTTAGGCTGGTCTCAGGGACCCAGCAATTCTTTTTCTTACTCTCCTGTCTCTCTGCTCCATTTACTTGTTTTATCTTTGACTGATCCTGGAAAGCTGCCCTGTGACATTTCTTCCCTTTTGTGTTCCTATTGATAGCATTTCCCCAGAGGCTGTCAAAGAGAAGGAGGGGATGGAGGAAGCATCCTGTGCCTCAGCAGTGCCATCGGGCCCCAGAGCCTGGTGGTCCGGCTAGAGCTTTGAGCTTGAGTCCTTTCTGTTGTAGGGCCTCTGTCTGTGTGCGCATGCATGCAGAGGCACGTGTGTGTGTGCACACACACATACTGTGGTTTAGAACAACTGTGATATGGTGGAAGTACCCCGTCCTCTGGCCCAGAGGGAGCTCAGTTAAGATTGCTAAGGAGGGTTTGCTCTGGGCTTCTTGTTATGGGTTCGCTGGCAAACGTGCCTTATTGGTTTCCCGTGGCTACTACAACACTGAACAGCAATATCAGTGGCTTAACACAACACAGATTTATTATCTTATAGCTCTGGAGGTCCTAAAATCAAAGTGTTGGCTTGGCAATGCTCCTTCTGGAGGCTCTAGGGGAAGATCTGTTTCTTTGGCTTTCCCAGCTTGGAGAGGCCGCCCTCATTCCTTGGCTAGCAGCCCCTTCCTCCGTCGTCAGGGCCAGCCCCGTGCTGTCTTCATCTCTCTGTCTCTCAGTCCTACACTCTGACCTCACCACCCCCCTCACCCTCCTCCTCCCTTCTCCCCTTGGGAAGATTCTTGTGATTACATTGTGCCCACTCAGATAACCCAGGATAATCTCTCCAATCTCAGAATCCTTAACTTCATTGTATCTATAATGTCCTGTTTGCCATACAAGGCAACAGAGCGCCCATCTCCGAGGATTAGGACATGGACAGCTTTGGGGGCCATTATTCTGCCCCATTTGCCATGTGAAATGAGAGCATTCTTTCTGCGCTACCTCCATACCTATCTCCCTGAGAGACAGCACATCACCCTGGGGCCTGAAAGTGTTTAGATTCACCCCCTGAACTTCCCCCTCTTTGTAGCTGTGTTCCTCGGGCAAGTCACCTGACCTCTCTGTGCCTAACTAATGTCCTCATCTTTAAGATGGGTAAAGCTTCATTGTGCTAAGTTAAGTCAAGAATATCATTGGAGTGATAAAGGACGTCACTGGGCGAATAATAAACACCAAAATAAATGGGAGTGACAGTTATAATTAGGGATGCCAGATAGCATAATAGTTACAGACTTAGAAGGCCTCGGTTCAAATCCTAGTTCCGCCACTTATGAATGAAATGGCCTCAGGCTAGTATGCTTTAGGCATTTAAGTCTCAGTGTTCTCATTTGTAAAATGGCAATAAAACTATTTCCATCTGAACACATAGGATGGTTGTGAGGATGAAATAATAGTGTGCACATGAGTTGCCCAGAACATAGTGGCTGGGTTTTGTGGTTGTAGTTATAACCATCATCAGCATTGCCCATCCTCCCTGGGGGTGATGGAGAGACTTAGAGGGCTGCCTCTGGCCTCAGCAGAGCAAGGACAGGATGGGGCAGCTTGTTGAATCCGGGGCCCTGAGAAATCCCACGGCCTTGCTCCATTCTTGAGAGGATCAGAGCCTGGCTTGAGGTGTCTGGTTTGGGGGTATCTCCCTAGTGTTGGAGCTTACAGCAGCAGCCAGTGCTTTGAACTAAGAGCTCTCCAGGAGCTCGCAGGACAGAACCAGGGTTTAGAGATGGTGACGAGGGCGGTGCAGATGGTGGGGTAAAATCCCTGGGAAGGTGGGGCTAATTCCTAGATGGTGTGGTCATAGGGGATGGTATAGAGCTGTGGTTTCAACCATATTATTGTTTTTAGATTTTGCTGCAAATCGTTTCAATGAATGCTTGGGCCGGTGTCCAGTATGCAAAAGACTTAAAAGCATAGCTGCTCTGGTTAAAACCAGGATGTGTGTGTGGGGCAACTCAGGCCCCCTTTTCACTCTACCAGGGGCCACTAGGGGGCCCAGTTTGAGGAAGAAGATGAACAGGGTGGCAAAGACACAGGCCTTGGAATCAGACAGATCTGGGATTGCATCCCTGCTGTGAACTTTGGGGTTTCATTTCACATGCTCGAGCCTCAGTCTTCTCATCTGAAAATGGGACAACAAATAGCATGCACCTCTTGCACTTGTGTAAACCAAAGATAGTGTCAAGTGCCTTGCATAGCGCCCAGTAGGTGTCTAGGCATTTAGCAGGTGGTAGCTATTTTGATTTCCTAAGGGAGATGTGAATTAGAGACACCCTTCCAGAACATGTGTCTAATCCTGGAAGCTATGAGGTGGGGTAGATGTTCCTTGGGACTAGGACCCAAAAGACTTGGGAAATATTGCGTCCTAATTCTACAATCAGTATCCTGGGTGACTTTAATTTCTCACTTCTTGAATCACTCTTTAGATGTTTATTGAGGGCCTACTATGTGCCAGGCACTGTCCTATGAGCTGGAACATAGGCTCTGGCACCTGAAAGGCCTAAGTTCCAGACTCAACTCTGCCACCTCCTAGCTCTTTGGGTATGAGCAAGTCACTGCCCCTCTCTGGTCCTCACCTTCTGCATGTGTAAAGTGAGGGGATTGAACTTCTGTTGTAGGTTCTTCCCAGAAACAATTCAAAGAGATCTGCCAAAAAAAAATTATAGAACATATTTGAACTTGACTCTCAGAGTGAGACATTCTGAAGCATGGGCTTCAGAATTATACAACCCTGGGTTTGAATTCTATGTCTGCCACTTGCTGTGTAACCTTATGCAAGGCACTTAATTTCTTGAGGCTCAGTTTCCTCATCTGTAAAATGGAAGTAATAATAGTCTTGTCAAAGGGTCATGGCAAAGATTGAAGGAGCTGATACATGTAAAGTTTGTAGGAGAATGGCTGGTGCATAGTCAGTTCCCAATAAATGATAGCAGCCATCACCACTGTCACTACCATAATCATTGCCATCATCACCATCATCGTGATAACAATGATCATGAACATCTATAAAGTGAACCTCTAAATGATTGCTAAGACTTTAACATTTTAAGTCCTCCTTTCAAGGGAGAATTAAGTGACGAATGTAGGAGCTCGCCCTGGGCCATGTGAGTGGGACACTTTAGAAAAGCATCCCCAGTAGAGAGAGTTCTCCTTCACTTTTCAGATCTTGGTTGGCTTAAAATTTCCTTTCCTTTTCCCATAGTAAGCAAGAAGAGGACCCTTGAGATCTGGAACACTGTGGGATGTCAATGGGAGTCAATTTCTCTTTGTTTATTTCTCTTTTCAGTGGTTTTATTTCCTTGTTCATACAGTGATTTCACTTCAGATCTTTTGGGGATGGTTCTTTGGCCAAGGCTCAGTTGTCTGATTTAGACCTCCTATAATCTCCCAACTTCATCCCTCTCACACCACATGCTGAAAGGTGAGGCTTGGTGCATGCCATCCTGGGTTGGCTGTCAATTACTTTCTCCTTCTGTCAAAACATTTGAATTGTAGGAGGTTGTGGTATCCTAGCAGCCCACAGCTTTGGTGTTCTTATTGTTGCTTTTTATGTTTAGGAAAATTGGATAGTCATATCCTCATTTTATAGTTGGGACTCGGAGACATTAAGTGACTTTTCCAAGGTTGTATGGGGGCCAGAACCCGTTCCCAGAAATCTGTCAGATGCTTATTCAAATAAGCCCCTTAGAATTTTTCATTCGTTAAGCCTTTCATGCTCTGAATTCTGAGGCACTCAAGTCCCAGGTCAGAAATCTGATGCAATATGGGTGAGGCCAAGTCAGCTGGGCTGAGTTTTGGGGGTAAAAGCCATTTGGAAGCTCCCACACTGGGGTCAGACTTTTCCCAGCAGAGAGGAACAGTGAATGAAATCTGGGGGCATGTGTGGGAAAGGGGCTGTGAACTTACAGCTCCTGGCTCTGAGAGTGAGCGACAATATTAGAACAAGTGTGTGGTAGGTAGGCTGTCACTGACTTCACTGTATGATGTCGAGAAGTCCCGTCCCCCCACTACTCCCCCTTCTCTGCTCCAACCATCCAATAACTTAACTTCGCTGCCTGAAGGTTCGCTTTCCGCCCATCCCTCCGCCGCCGCAGTTTAGCGCTGTCCGCGGTGCTGATCGCCAATCTCCTGATTGCCGTTTCGACCAGCGGAGATCTCTGGTGCGCCCAACCTCTCCTCCTGGCCCCCTACCTCTCTTTCTCCAGGCACCCCGCACATACATCACGGGTGGGAGGCCGGCTTGGTTCCCCCTGCACGGGGAAGCTGCTGCCCCCTCCCTTGCTCACACGGGGTTTTGCAGCAGTGGTGGCAGCTGCCACTGATTCGGGCACTGGGGAAGCAATTGATTCGTCTACTGCCAGCAGCCCGGAGTTGCCTACGCGGACGCAGACAGACGACAGAGAGAAAGAGAAAGAAAGAGGAAGAGGGGGTGGGGGGAGAGGGCTCCAAACGAAAACCATCATCCCTGTGGAGGGCAGTCTGAGGGAGCCACTGCCTTTGCCTTGTCCACTGACTGGTCTGAGTTTTCTCTTCTGGCAGTGGTATTTCTTTTCATCTTGGTTCTGCATGATTTAGGGGTAGTTGCTCTGTGTGTGTGTGTGTGTGCGCGCGCGTGAGCGCGCACGAGTGAGCGCGCGTGTGTGCATGCTGGCGCTTCGATTTTATTTTGGGAAGAGTAGGGGAATCAAATGAACAATTTTCTTTCAGGCACCTCCAGTGAGCTTTCAAACCAAGTCATCGGGAGTTAGTATCTTCCCACCCCAGCAGGGAAGGGAAGAGTTGGCAAGAATTTGGCTCACCCATTCCCTCTGCAATCCTCTGGTGTGGAGGTAAGTGCTATTCTTCTTAATTGTGTAAATGGGCTAGGGGTATTGGGATCCCAGTTGGGATGAGGTTTGTGCATGAGCTGGTGGGATAGAGGGAAGGTGGGGGGCTGGGGGGAGGAGTGTTGAGGAATGACCACATTTATTTGCCCACATTCCGCAGTGTTTGATCGCCTAAGCGGCACCCCAAAGCTAAATGAGATTTCGGCTCAGTGCCCAGGGAGGGGGGTAAAATATGCTCCTGTTTTAGGCAATGCGATCAAAATTGTGGCTTCTGCCCAATTTACCCTCTCCCTTGCAGCAGAAGCTGTTGAAAGTAGCCAGCGGTTCTCTGAGTGGATTAACCCTTCATGGGTTGGCCAGCCTGCATGGAGGGTCCCTGGATGCTCTGCTCTGTGGGTGGGCACCTTGACCCTGGATGGGAGAGGGTTGCCTGAGGCTGAAAGGCTAACCCTTGCTGAGGGCCACCAGGCACACCAGGTGAGGCTTGCATAGGGCAGGGCTCAGACTGTACCACCTTCCAGGTATGGCTGAGTGATTCAATTGTAGCGATTTTTGCAAGCTTGGCTCTTCTAAGCTTCCTGAGATGGGAGATCTGGGAGCCATGAAAGGACCACATTTTGCTTGGAATGAGTGGTCAGGCAGCCCAAAGGGGAGCAGCCAGCAGCCTGCTGAGCAGATGATGTTCTATTTTCACAGGTGGTGTAACCTGTAAGTGATTGTATGGGGGTGCATCCTGGCACCAGCCTGGGGGACTCCATCCTGAGCCTGTCTGAGAATAACCAAAGAGGGGAACAGGGTTTATTCCGATCTGAGGAAGGACCCCAGTTTCTGGCTTCAGATCTGTTCCAGGACAGACCAAACCCCGCTCTAGTTTCTTTATCTGAGATCCTGATGGGATAAGCCTGAACCAACCTGTTAGTGAGTGGGAAGTCGAGGTTTCTTGTCACCGAATCCAAAAACTCACATTTAATTTTAAAACGCCTTTGCTATTAATCTGCGACCCATCAAAAGGAGATTTCTCTTTGCTTTCTGCTTTGATTACATCTACCTTTTTGGAAATGAATGTCCTTATTTTTATCATCTTCTCATTATCTCAGGGGCCACTTTAGTCTTCTGCATCCCCAAGGATTTCTCTGTAGGTTCTTTTTCTTGGAGGTGGGAGGAATAAAACTTCAGCCCCAGAGACTGGCAAGCCTGAAATGTAAGCAGGGCCCACTCAGTCATTTTCTCTAGTCCTGGAGCCAAATGGGGACGCCGAAATCCCGGGGCATATGCCTGCTCAGGGAGAGCATGTGAAGCGGAGGGGTGGGCTGCTTGGTGGTTAGTGTTAAAGACGTGGTCCTCAAAATCCCGCGCTTTTTCTCACTGGGTGACCTTGAGGAAGAAGTTGCCTTAGTTTCCTCCCGGGAAAGCCTCAAGTAGAAATGACTGACATGAAGAAATTTAGTTCAGTTAAGGAGCCATAAGAACTGGCTGTGGGTGAAATTTAAGATATTGAACTTTGGCATTCACTGGGGCCCTGCAGTGTTAGGAGTTCCCTATTGTGCTAAGTGTTAACCATTTAATTGCTGGATTGTGGGGAGGTTTGGGGGTAACTAGGAAAGTATCAGGGGAGCCCTAGGGGCCTCAGTGCAACGTCACCATCTGGTACGGGAGTATGTCAGTGTTTTAACAACTGGTTCAGCCGTGCAGAGTGTGCATGCTAGCTCAGCTGAGGGAGCTGGGACTGGGTTGTTAACATGTGGGTGCTTTGAACACATTTTCTTGCTGCCTCTTAACCTTACTTCCTCGGGGGTGGCTGAGATCCAAAAGGCTGCCCTTCCTCCTCCCCCATCACATTTGAAATGGTGCATTGTGGTGCACCAGATAGAGGGAAACAGAAGCTTCTGGAAAGAGGCTTGGGCTTGGACCAGGATACATGGGTTCCAGGCCCAGCTCTGCCTCCCCTTTCTGGGCCTCAGTTTCCATGTATGTGCAATGAGGCACATGGTCTAGGTGAATCCAGGGCCCCTTCTAGCTGAGGTTCTGTGACTGTGTGATAGGAGTGTGTATGCAGGCGTGCTTCTAGGAAAGGAGTATACTGTGTCTGGAAATTTATCATGAGTGTCGAGGAGGCCTGTTTGAGGTGAGTCAGGATTGGGGGTCTCTTGTGAGAACTTTGCTAGGTTCCTAGAACTTTGTGCTCAGCTGCAAAGGGGTCTGCTTCATTTGTGGCCTCAGATACGTAGACATACAGATATTGTAGCATTTGAAGGCTCTGTATAGACTTATCCCAGGGCTGGCAGCAAGGACCCCTTTGAGAAACCCCACTCTGAAAAAATGCTTATTCATACAAACACACAACACCCGGGGACTCGTGGACCCTCCCTAATGCTCATCAGAGGATCTCAAGTTCAGAACCTCTGATCTAGTCTGACCCCTTCCAGAGAGGGAAAGCAGCTTGTCTAAGACCACACAGTAAATCACGGCCGAGCAACCTACCCATCTGTTGTCATGAAGACAAGGCATCATCCCTTTCCTCCTGGCTCGGGCAGCCCCCACTCCCCGAAGCCAGCTGGATACGGACGGAGGACATTCAGCGGTGTCTCTCTAGCCTGCGCTGGGGATTGGGAAGCATAGCTATGGAGATAAATGTGGGCATTTCCTTTCTCACTGGTGGGAGAGACGCAGCAGCCAGAGGCTTGGCAAATCTAAAAGGTGGCCTGGGAAGACTTTTCCCCAGCTGGCTGTCCCTCTCCCCCTTTCCTACAGCTCATATGCATCCTGGCCACCTGTCCAAGGCTGTGAGTTCTTGTCAGTGTGGCTGCTCGGGGCATTTATTTGTAGGCTGTGGTATTTATTCTTTATTTACTGCACCCCATGTGGGTCACAGAGAGTTTGTAACTTTCTTCTAAAAACCACCATGACATTCGGTCCTGTCTTCTGCTTCTTATCCCCTTTGAGTGGGGAGCTGGTTGTAAAGGCAGATGAATCAGGAGATGATGTGAATACCATGAGAAGCAAACAGTGTGGTAGATTCCTGTTCAACACTGAGGCTGTAACCTGGGAGAGAAAGAAATCCGGGACCCAGTCGTGGTAGGCTGGAGCCGATAAGCCTGAATCATTCAGCTACCACCCAGGGTGGAGATCCTTTTGTGCCGGGACTATGAAGGAGGCACCACAGAAGTGAGCCCCTCTCCTTCCTGTTCCCCACCCCCCCATCTGCCTCCTTAACCAGCCATCTGAGGGGCTGCAGTGTGGGCCTCTGGGAGAAGCCAGACCGGAGTTCAAGTCTGACTCCAGCGCTTCCTTGCTGTGTGACCTCAGGAAAGACTCTTAACCTCTCTGAGCCTTAATTTCCTCGGTTAAGTATAATAAGATAGTACGACATGGAAACAGATCTTGGGTTTAGATCCTTCCAGTTGGGTCACTTCACTTCTCTGAGGCTTAATTTTTTTCCCTTTGTAAAGTGAAGATACTAAAGGAATTAGGAAAATTTTGAGTTAATGCTTGCAAACTACTTAGTACTGAGCCTGGGAGGAGTAAGTAAGCAACATATATTAGCCATGGGGATGATGGGTAATGGTGAAGTCACCCCTGACTGAAACAAGACTGGGGAGAGGTAGAGGAAGGTGAATCCTGTGGGCCAACTGTGCAGCTTTGGGGCCCAGGAGAGAGAAGACGGGACTTGGAGACAGGAGACTTCTGGTCCCACTTATTGTCTTTGTGGTGTTTGTGCAGTTGCTGGTGGTCGCCGGGACCTCAGTTTCTTCATCTGTGAAATGGGCATCATGGCCTCCTGTCCTCAAAGCCCGTGAAGGCCCTTGGAAGCAGGCCCTCATGCGTGCGGTGGTCAGGCCCTGGAGGAAGGGGTCTGGGGGGAGAAGCCCTACTCACTCCTCTGTCTTTTGTTCCTCTAAATCCTTGGGAGGTTTTTGCTGAATCATTCCAACTCACCAGCTTAGAGCTCATGAGTTTCTCCCAGGAGACCTGAGCTTTCCCTTGCTTTCTGGCCATGGTGCTTTCCCTGCCATGGGGCTACTGCCCAGGGCACCAGAAGTGCCATAGGCAAGATCCTATGGCCAAAGCTGTGCATCTCAATTTTTAAAGTCAAGGTTAGCACACAGCAGTTGTTCAGCGGCAACCTGCATGGACACACAGGAATAAATAAATGTGGGTTGACTAGTGGACAGGTCAATTTGAGGAGGCACCTTTGACCTATGGTTCAGCCCGAGGTCTGCATACAGTAGACACTTAGTGTTTGTTAGTTATGATGAGTCATTGGTGCTGAGTTTAGAAGGACTTGGCTTTTATCTCGGGTCTGTTACAGGCAAGACTAGGCTTCTCTTGCCTCCTGCCAGAGCATCTTTGACACTTACTCATGTACCGTGCATTTATTGAGTACTTAAGGTATGCCTGGCACCACAGTGGGTATTGGGAATAAAATAGTGACCAAGACACCATCTCTTTTGGGACTTAGATTAAGTTAGGGGCTGCCTACAACATGTAAGCTTTGGGGGTGGTGGTACAGAGAGAGGGCTTCCTTAGTCACCCTTTTTGGGGGTGTTTTCACTCAGCTCAATGACGTCTGAAAGTCCATTATTAATAATGTTCTCTGTCTTAAGCCCTTGCTCTTGGGCAAAGAGCAGATGCTTGGGATGGGATAACACATCCAGCCTTATTAGTCATTTACACTTTACTGAGGAGGAGTTGGAAAATCCCTTCCAAAAAGTGAGGGGAGGGCTCTTTTGGAGTGGGAAATGGAGTCTACGCACACTGAGCTAGCAGGTAAAAGAAGGGACAAAAGGTAGGAAAGGCACATGTTGCTGGAACCACCTTCTGTTGGGGGCAGAAAGCTCTTGATGTCTGAGATCCGAGTCCAAGGCAGATTCTCGGGGTGTGTCCTAGACCCCCTCCATCAGACGCTCTGAGTGCGGGGCCTTAAGACCTGTATTTCCACAAGCCTCCACTGCTATAGGTAAAGGAATGTTTTTGAAATGCGGAACACTTTTACAGGTGTTAGTTATAACTAGCTGTGTTGCAAGCCTCAGGCTCTCTCCCAAGGTTTGCTCCCCCACTACTCACCATTTCCCAAGGGGCTGAGCAGGGTAAGATTCAGGCGTGTTGCCTCCCCAGCGCCCACCACTTACTTTCTGCCCCCGAATCCCTGTTTTCTCACAAGAAGCACAAGCTTGATCTAGCAGTGGTGACCCCATTCCTTGCTAACTTCTGAGCACCCCACTGTGGCGAGTGGGGTGGGGAGGAGTCTTCTTTCTCAGGCAGAACCTAGGGACTTAGGTTATCAGATGGCTCGGGGGTGAGGAAGCAGGTATCAGCCAGCTCTCTAGCCTGGTTGGGCCTTTGGGGTTTGAGAGAACTCAGCTGGTTCTTACCCCAACTTGCTTTCCACGTGGGCTGTGGCTGCACCAAGGAACCATGCGGCTGAATGCAATGCCACCGTGGTTTCCTCGAAGTAATTGTCTTGCTGTCATTCGTTTTAACGATATAACGCATGCTTAAATCTCATTGTAATAGAGCAGTGTCAGACTCTGGCTTAGGAATCCAGTGAGCGAGGAAGGTAACGGCCTCAGGAAGCTGGTTTTTTTGCCTACCTTCTGCCATTAATCAACAAGAGGAAGCTGACAGCATCATAATGATGTGTGGTTTGTGAAGGGTTTATTTAGAGAGCTGAGGGGGAGAGTCCCCTCATCTCTCAATATAGCCTGAGTGAGTTCATTCAGTTGCCTTTTTCTTTCTTTTTTCCTCCTTTCTTCCCATTTTTTCCTCTTTAATGCACCTACACAATGACAAGCAGCGACTTGTGAATGGAAACAGCTCTCAGTAGAGAACAGATTATGTAAGCGGGTTCTGGTGCCAGCTGTTGATGGAGGGGCGGCGTTCCGGGGCTGCTGAGCAGAGAAATCATTTCTCGAAGTTTATCGGGAGGCCTTCCACATGAGATGCTGCCAAAAAAGCATCTGCGAGGTCCATTCTGGCCCTCAGCCTGCCGCTTATCCCTGTCCCCCTTTACCTGTCAGCGTTTTCCTTTGTCACGCTAGTGCCACTGTGTCCCCAAGTCTCTCTCTCTGGGTCTCTCTTCCCTTTTCACTGCCCCTGTCCCCTTGCCCAACTATCCCACCCATCTAAAGTCCCCTGTTCCATCTCTCTTGTGTCCCTGCCTGTCCCAGTGCCTCCTTTCTTCTCCTCTTGCTCTCTCACTACCTTTCTCTCCTTACTCCTGCCTTGCCCCATCCCATCTTTCTCTCATCTGCGCAGATATACTGAATGGCTTGTGAAGGGAAAGAAGGCATTCGTGAGCCCCTGAGTAGGGTGACCAGCTGTCCCAGCTGTCCCACAGAGGATTCTTGGCATGCCAGGCTCTCCATGTGTTCAAACTAGAAAAGGCGTGGGCAAATCAGGACGAGTCGGTCATCTTACCTCTATGTCAAATGCTTAGAATATTGAGGAGTTCCCCAAAGACCAGAGATGTGGCTTTCTGGGGGAGTTACCTGCTCTCCTACTCAGGGGGAGGGACGCAGTGGTCTCTGGAGCCCTAGCCAGCCTTGGCGTTCTCTGCATGATGCTGGGAGGGTAAAGACTGCCTGGATCTACAGGGGCCAGTGGTCAGTCAAGGGCAAACTGACACCCTCCTCACTCCCTGCCCCCTCCACTGGCAAGACTGACCACCCTGCTGGTCATTTGCTCATTTGTCATAAGAGGGGACCCAGTGAGTGATGGCAGATGGTTCTATGCCAGACATTCTCACACATGAACCTATGTCAGAATCCCCAGAAGGATAGTTAAGGCAGAGTTTCTGATTCTAGTGGGACTAGGTTAGGGCCCAGGCACTTGTGTGTCTAACACATCATTCGCAGTGATGTGGTTGCTGCCCCTCCAGGAACCTCACTTTGAGAACCACTGCTTTTGATCAATTGATTCCCAAATATTTATTGTTCACGACCACGTGCCAGACACTGCTGTGGGCCCTGGGGATTCTCTATCCTTCCTAGAGCTGACAGTCTAGGGGAGGACAGAGGCACTAAACAAGGAAACACATCAACAAGATGATTTCAGGAAATGATATGACATGATAGAGGAAGACAAGTGATAGGTAAGGGGGAGAGAGCTAATTTAGTTATAAAAAGGGTGGCCAGGGGAAAACTTTTAGAGATGACATTGTTTGGGTTGAAAGCTGAGTTTCCAGAAAGACCCAGAACAATCCCGGCTGGGGGAACAGGAATGCAGAGGCAGAGACAGCTATGGTGTCTCGAAGGAACAGCAAGAAGACCAGTGTAAGAGGTCGGAGGGGAGAGTGAGGGGGGTGAGGTGGGCCAGGGGCTGGGATGGGGGTGGGGGCTGGGTCATGCAGGACTCCACTGTAGGCAAGGAGTCTGGATTTTATTTTATTTTGGGGGATGGTTCTCATCAGGAGCGCAACGTGATCTAATTCCCAGTCTTGGTCCTCATCACTTTGGTCTGTTAGTGGAGAACAGACTGCAGGAGGCTGGGGTGGTCCGGGAGACCAGACACGGGGACCAGGGATGAGGCCATGGACCCGGGAAGAAGGTGGTCAGATTTGGGGGTATTCTGCAGGATCACAGACAGGTCTTACGGAGGGATCAGATGTGGGGGTGCGAGAGGAACCAGGTCCCACTCCTGGGGAGACAGGACCTGTTCTTGGGATTGGTGCAGTAGTTTTGATTCTGGAGATCACAAGAGGGGCCTTGGCTGCAACCAGGGGCCCGTGGCTTACGCAGCAAGAGCAGCAGCTTGTGCCAAGTGAGGGGGTGCCTTTCAAGGAGATTGCCAGTGCTCCTTCCATGCTTGCTAAAATGCACCATCCCTCTCTTCCCTGAGGAAACAGCAGCAGCTCAGGGATTTTTCTCTCATGAGCAGGGGCTGGAATAGTCTGCCAGTGCTAAGCAACATACTGGAGGGGGTCCTGCTGCTGCCATGTCAGGCGGGGACGTGGCCAAGTATCTCTCCCAGAGGTCTGCAGATGGGGGGCTCGTGGGAAGGGCTGCTAGGCAGGAGGGAAGACGCGAGCTCCTGGCGTTTGCAGCGTTCCCTCTGATCCTTACCTCCATGCTGTTTATCAGCACTGGCCAGCCCCAGGCAGAGGGGGTCATCAGCACTGGCATATCCCAGAAGCCCAAAGCAAGACGACCCAGCCCGAGAGGGGCCATGCAAGGCACGGACCCAGCACTCACCTTCCGTGCCTCTCACAAAGGGACTGGATGCCGTTTCTGTAGATTTGTTTCTTCTTGCTGTTTTTCCCCCCTTGGGAGGGTTTATCTGGCTGGGACAGGCCTACGTGTTCTCTGTCTTATCTGCAGAGGGGTCTGGGCGCATGTCTTCTGAACAGCGCGTGCCTCTTTGGAGAGCAGTCCCTGGGGAGAAATGAATAGTGTTCCCATGCTGGTGCCCAGGAGGGGGCTTTGCTTCTGATTAGTGTGGGGAGAGCTGCTGGCCTCCTTTGGAGCCTCTCAGGTTTCCACCCAGAACTCATCTGCTTTGTAGATGAGCGTGGAATTTGTCTTCTGGCCCAGGCGCGGACAGTGGAGTTCTTTTTCTCATTTCCTAGGATAAGACCACCGTTGATCCCTAAAGGTTTCTTTCTCAGTTTTTTGTTATTTTTTCTCTTTATCCTCATAGGCCATTCCCCTCCCCTATCCCATTTAGTGGACATCTCTTCTGTTTGTATACGTACCTTCAAAATAGGGACTTTTAACTTATATAAGTGGTATGGTTCCATAAATCTCCTTGTTGTTCACTTTTTTTTCCCACTTAGCACCTGTTTTTAAGATCCTTCCACATTACAAAATGTGCATCTAATCATTTGCTCCTAATTGTTGATACACTCCCAGCCATAAATACCCCCCACATCTCCCCCATTCTCTTAGCTTACGTTAGCTTCCTTCCAGTTACCTGGAATATATCCAGGACTTTCCTGCACTAACCAGTGGGGACT